>NC_030681.2:47184333-47501257 GCF_000004195.4 Xenopus tropicalis | reverse complement strand
GGTGTCACTTAAGTTGCGTCACTGCTCTGTGCATATTCTGCACTGCTCTGCTCTGCGATGACTGTTATGTACTGAATCCGGCATAACTGCATCCAGTTTGTCAAAATGGAAGCAACTGTGTTTGCTCTTTGCTGCAAATCGGATGCAGTGGTGGTGAATATATTTGCTGTGTGCCTGGCGTCAGTTCCATTGTTCCCTTGTTTCAGTTCCGGTGTTCAGAGTACGAATGACATTTACACCCAATTCTTTAGCCTCAAGTGCAATGCGTAGCCTTTCTTAAAACGTTCAATAAAAAAAATTTTGTTAACTAGAGGTAACTGAATATCACTTTTGTAGTCAACAACTGCAATAACTTGCATATGAAGCATTTTACCAGATACAGCAGCCTCCTTTTGTCAACTGAAAATGCCCAACAACATAAATATTTGTATCTGTCCATACATTTCCTTACATGTTCCATACATGTCCTTTAACATTTGCTGATTATGGATTGCCTCTATTACATGATTTCTGCAATATCTAAACTATTCACACATTTCATAAATGGATTTGACTTTTGGGTACAGACTTGCAGCACAATATTGGTGTTAAGGCATCGGGGCTTATTTACATCAGCAAGTGCAGTGGGCAACTTGCACTTTTCTTCTCAATCAGTTGCTCCTAAAACCATTTTCAATCATGGTACTTCTGTATAGTTGTGCTCAGTGCTGCTCAATCCTTCTTGTGTTTTGCTCTGAATCAGGCCCTACTGTGTCTACTAACTAAGGGGAACCCCTGGACCTACTGCCTCCTCCTGACCAGGGTCCCCTCAGCCCCCTGCATCAATAGCACACAATAGCGCCAAAAGAATAGGATGCAATTTTCACTTGAACGGCGAACACCAGAAGTGTTGCCAGGCAGACTTAAATAGACAGAAAATATTTGGTGCAACTGCCTTGATTTGCGACGAATCACACAAGAGGTTGTATCCAACAGAATCACCTGTTTATGTCCTCAACGACATTGGCATTCTGGGAAAAAAATGCTGCATTGTGGGAAAAAAATGGGGAAATCGCACACTTTGGGCCCGATTACAGTTTTTTCTGATTGCTTAAGCACATTTTTTGTAACTATTGGCTATTTTTGCAAAACTCTACACACAAATAAGAAAACCTTTCACCCAATTATCAAAACATTGTAGTTCTCTTGCAAAAGCGAACACAGCTAGGTTAACTCTTCACACCTTCGTAAAAATGGTGTTTTTGTATCAAACAGTACACACAAGCCATCATCTACTAAGCACACAATGCGCCAACTGCACACTGATGGTATGAATACAAAACACATCTGGCTTTTGCTTTCTCTGTGTACAGATGTCAATTTGAGGTCATACTTTTGTCATAGTGTCATGTAAACATACAAGGATCCAAACTTCAAGTATTGGTGTTTATTCACACTCATGAAAACCCAGACAAAGTCAGAACACAAAATAGTAATTTCACAAAAAAAAAAGGGAAAAAAAAAGACAATCAGCCTACATCATGTTGTCTTTCTGGGTTCGGCCACAAAATTTCGTCCACATCGCATGCGATATCCTCCAGTCCAAGGCACCGGGGAAAATATCTCCTTGAATGCCGTATCCAGGCCTGACATGATGCCTGGTCAATATCTCCACATGCCTCCTCCATTGCCTGTAAAAGGGCTACCTGTTGATGAGGATGACGGTTGTACACTTTCCAGCGCCAGGCAGAGAAGAACTCCTCAATGGGATTTACAGTAAGAATGGAGAGTATGGAGGGAGGTTGAGTGCCATGAAGGATGGGTGGTCTGTAAACCAGTTGCGGACCAAAGCAGCCCTATGGAAACTAATAAAGAGCCCTAATGATGCTTGCCACAGTGTAGCGGCTCAAATTAGGCTGAACTCGTTGGCCAGCTTCCCTCAGGGTCATCCCATGGTTGATGACATGGTCCACTAGTGTAGCTCTGATGTCATCAGTTATTCTATTTCTTACTCTTCTTACCCTTCCTCTTTCCCCTCCTCGACCTCTTCTTGCTCCTCCTTGTCCTCTTCCTCTAACTTCCTCTAACCCTCTCGCTTCTTCACCTCAACGTCCTCTCCCTCGGCCTCCTCGGTCTCCTCTGATTCTCACTCTTCTCACTCTTACTGCTCCTTCCATTGTACTCCACATAGACAGCTTACCTGTGGCTTATTTATAGTGCTTAGGCTGATTGCAAAGTGAAGTAATTATCTAAAACAGTTTTCACATGTGAAAGTGTGCCAGAAAATTGGCAAAATAGTGTTAATGATAGCCATACATGTGTATAATTTTGCTAGGAGTGTGTTGGAAATTTGGTAATTGAGTGTAAGCAGTGAGTTGTGTTTAAAGTTCTGCAAAAAAGAGTGTTGTGCAGTGAATTGTGCCTACAGTTTTGCAAAGTGTGTGTTACAAAATTGCAAACTGAGTGCAAAGCAGTGTTTGTGCTTTTAGTTTTGCAAACTCAGTGAGTGGTTTTGCTATAAGTATTAATATTTTTAGAAATTGTGCTATAAGAATCACAGTTAGGGTTTAAACTATCAGAAAAAACTGTAATCAAAATTCAATCTTGCGGGTTTTTTTCATTATTTGAGAAAAAGCGTACAGTAGCAAAAAACACAAATGCAAATGTACTACACGTGCTAAGGGGCTGATTTATTAAGATTCAAGTTTGCGTTTTTTCATAATATGAGAAAAAAAACAGGAGAAAATGTGAATGCATATATTCTCAAGAATATTCTTAAGAATAGTCGGTATGTATGAAAGAAAAAATCCTTGAAAAGTCACCAGAAAAAACTCGGCAAGTAAGAGCTGGTGAGGTTCAATAGAAGTCAGTGGCAATTGTCTCTAGCAACTTTATTTATTTATTTTCCCAGTTATTAAAACATTCAAGTTTTCTAGCCTCATTGAAAATGAATGGAACAATGTGATTCTCGCTAGCACACAAGAATATTCTGCTGTGTGAGTTTTGTCACGGTTATTGTTTGTCCACATTTTTTTCCCACAAACTCAAACTTTGATAAATCTGCCCTTAGTGTAGGTACATGAATGTGTCTTATAATGTTAGATATTTTTGTATTACATGTAAAAGAGGTAGAACTTTTATTTTTGCAGAAATATGGTTTTCATGTATACAGCAGTTCCAGAAGGCAGTGGAGGCTAGTCATCTGCAAAATGAGTTTATCATGTCTAACTAATCAGTGGAAATATGAGAGAAACTTTAACTCTTGCTTTTTCTGGCAAATTAAATCTCTGGCATCAAATAAAGAAAAAATGGGAAAAGGGCAGTCTGGTAATCCAAATACAGGTCATTCCAATAGTTAAAAAGCAAAAACTTTATTATTCACTCATCTCAAAAAAGCCTGACCCATTTCCTGTCCATCTGACACTTAATCATAGGCTTAAATGTGCATACAACAACATCAATAGTTAAAGAGCTGAACACCAATACAAACAAGGTGATGAGATAGTGGGAGGAAAAAGGAGGAGACTATGCACCTTGAAAAAATTTATAGTAACAGCACCTATATAAGAGAAATGGCAATGAATTAAACCTCTGCTCTCCTTATGAATTGACGCAATATATCACCTGGCAAAGCCATACCATAAAATAAGGGATGCACCAAATCCAGAATTTGGTTCAGAATTCAGCTGAATCCATAGTCCTGTTTGAACCGAATCCAAATCCTTAAAATCACAAACAAGGAAGTTGAATATTTGTGCAATATGCAATATCTAAATGATAAAACTAAGGGGGAGATTTATTAAGACACGAACTCTCGGAGCGTTCATTCGAGCTTATTTTCACCGACTTTTTCGTACGCTTGCGCGAAAAATTTGGAAATGTTCTGCCTCTGTTTACAATCGTTCAGTACATCTAGTATAAATAAATTTGAAGCAACTGGACTTGTTTAGTAATCATTGAAGACGTTTCACTACTCATCCGAGCAGCTTCTTCAGTTCAACTGACTGGTATGGGAAGTCCTCAGCATATATACTCTTCCACTAATCCAATCACAATGGCACATTGTAACTCTTCAGAAAGGTGACATCTGAAACTCACAGAGGTGTGAATGCTGTGGAGTTACTTTGAAAGGATTACCAAAGTATCATGCAACTCTTCAAACAGGTGTTACTTGTTAAGGTGGCCATACACGAGGCGATTTCGCTCGTTGTGCGATGAACGATTATATCGACAAACGATCGTATGGCGATCGAGTTCCCATACGATATGCCATCCACGAGCAACGATAATTCGGGAAAGATTTTGTCGCATCATTATCGTAAAATACGTACGATCGTACATCTACGTACGATCGAATGTCGTTGACTTCCGCTGCTGGCAATCGTGACATGCGCAGAGAACAATCGTTGAAAGACAAATGTCTGACACTCACACCAACTGGCAGATTTTATCGTTAAACGACCAAAATTTTTAAACCTGGCCGATCGATTTTGGGGACGATAATGTCGGCTCGTTTAGTGGGACGACGATCGTTCGTACACCACCAACTATACGATAACTTAACGATAGCATTGGATCGTTCGGGAATCGGTCGTTTGTAAGTAAAAAATCGGTCCGTGTATGGCTACCTTTAGAGTTGCATGAATGGATGTGTGAAGAGTTCTGAAACTGCCGGGGTACAGATGTTAGAACAGCATTGTATGTAGCAGACAGCACCAAGTCACTGGTTCAGGTATGTAGATGACACGTGGGTTAAAATCAGATCCAACGAAGTGGCGGCCTTTTCAGAACACATTAACTCAGTGGACAACAACATCAAGTTCACAAGGGAGGATGTCCATGAGAACAAACTTGCTTTTTTGGACTGTTTGATATCCATTCAAGAGGGGGGTATCTTGAAAACAGAAGTATACAGGAAACCCACTCACACGGATCAATATCTGTTGTTCGATTCCCACCATCCGCTGGAACACAAACTGGGTGTCATTAGAACTCTACACCACAGGGCGGAAAGTGTAACAACTGATACAGAGTCCAAGGACAAGGAATGTAAACATCTCAGAGGAGCACTGAAAGCTTGTGGCTACCCAGACTGGGCCTTTGTCAAAACAAGAGCAACTAAGCCCAACAGGAACACCAAAAGGAATAACCATCCTGAGGCAGAGAGAAGGCGCAATATAGTCATCCCCTATGTAGCAGGAGTGTCGGAGAAATTTCAACAAACACCACATCCCTGTGTTTTTCAAACCTAGCAACACACTGAGACAAAAACTTGTACACCCAAAGGATCCAACACCAAAGGAAAAACAAAGCAATGTTGTATACGCAGTCCAGTGTAGCGAGGAGTGCACAGACCTTTACATTGGTGAGACAAAGCAACTGCTCTCTAAGCGAATGGCTCAGCATAGGAGGGCGAACACTACAGGCCAGGACTCTGCTGTCTTTCTACACCTAAAAGACAAGGGACACTCCTTTGAAAATAGCAATGTCCAAATTTTGGACAAAGAAGACCGCTGGTTTGAAAGAGGTGTAAAAGAGGCCATTCATGTCAAAGTGGAGAAACCATCCCTTAACAGAGGCGGGGGACTTTGACACCATCTGTCTGCTACATACAATGCTGTTCTAACATCTGTACCCTGGCAGTTTCAGAACTCTTCACACATCCATTCATGCAACTCTAACAAGTAACACCTGTTTGAAGAGTTGCATGATACTTTGGTAATCCTTTCAAAGTAACTCCACAGCATTCACACCTCTGTGAGTTTCAGATGTCACCTTTCTGAAGAGTTACATAGTGCCATTGTGATTGGATTAGTGGAAGAGTATATATGCTGAGGACTTCCCATACCAGTCAGTTGAACTGAAGAAGCTGCTCGGATGAGTAGTGAAACGTCTTCAATGATTACTAAACAAGTCCAGTTGCTTCAAATTTATTTATACTAGATATACCATGACCTGGATGAATGAAAATCTTCATAGACAAATAGTTCAGTACGAAAATTTTGTGACATTTAGATCACCAATATGATATTATCGTGACTAATACGATTTTTTCGTAAGCATTTTCGTGATATTTGCAATCTTCAGAAATTATCGTATCCAATCCGAATTTTTCCCATTTGGGATTCGAACTTTGTGTTTTAATGAATCGGCCCCTAAATATCCTACATTTTAGAATGTAAATGTACAGGTAGCGTAAACAAAACCCCTGAAGTTACTAAATTATATTGCAGTGCCAGGTCAAACTGACGGTCTGTTTATTTTGCAGTATGTTCTGTAAATATCATCATAACACTTAAATAACTGAATATCTTCTACTGATTGGCATTCTATAAATCTGATGACTTGTATCACACATGTAATTACAGTTAGCACACTGTGTTCGTGAATCTATTTTCAGAAAATACATCAAAACAGAGAAGCTAAAGATGCAGAGAATGCTAACATATGGAGCAGATAAATATAAACATCACTATGAGGAATCAATACACCGAAATGACTAATCTGCCACAATTGTGGCAGATTACATTGTTATTCCTAATGTTTTCTACAAACAAAGCTCTGTAACTTGCTTGTGTTATATAAAAAAAACTGATGATGACGATGATGATGATTAGGATGAGCGCAAACACAAAAAGCACAATGACAAAAATGCAAATGTGAAAATTGTCATTTCTGTGCCACATTTTGTGACATATACCTTTGCAACCAATCTACAAATGAGTGCACCTTTGGGAGTATTCCCACGTATAGAACTCATTGGACGCTTCAGTCTGCTCACCTTACTCTGCTGAGCACAAATTATATGGTCAGATAGTAGTTTTCAGTATCCTAAAGAAGTTATCTCCCTATAATAGTGTATATGAAGTCACATTTAGCATTATTCATCTACAATGAATACCCATGACTGTGTTTTATTTACTGCTTCTGCCACATTTTGCCACTATTATGCCACAATAATAAATCTCTAACTCAATACTTTGCTGCAGGATTCCAGTGCATGGCAATGCAAGCTTTAGTCAACCTCACTGTCTATGGAAATGGATATAAATGCTGAACAAAGTTAAACTGAGCATGTCCTCCCTGGCGTGTAGACAGGCCCGGATTTGTGGCGAGGCCACAAAGGCCCGGGCCTAGGGCGGCACAAACATAGGGGTGGCATGCCGCCCCACCGCAGGCAAATTTAAAAATTTTGCTCCCATACAGAGCAATGGGGACCTGTCCCCACTGCTCCGTATGTGAGTATTATCTTTGGCGCTTGCGCATGCGCGCGGGGAGGGGTCGGGGCGCCACCAGATGAAATTCGGCGCTGCTTGTACTGTACCCATAGGAAAGTACAAGCTAAGGAGTATGGTGCATGGGCGCATGCGCATTGGGGGGGGGGCGGCTGGGCCGATCAACGGGGGTGGCCTAGGGGCGCCCAGAAAACATATCCGGCCCTGCGTGTAGAGAGCCTTTTTAGTTTCAGAGGGTGCTGAAATACCTAAGGAAAGCGCCGAGGGACTGGGGAGCCAATCTAGGACTTAATTCCCTCCGGCACGCAAGGAGTTAACCAGCTTAGCTTTTGGGCGGAAAGAAAAGCATCCGTACTCACCCCCTCCCCTTCTAGTAACCAAACTAGTAACCAAAGGCCTGTAAGTTCATTCAATTTGCATGTTTTATATTTTCTCTGCAGGCTCTCTTTATGCAAAAAAAAACAAAACAAAAAACTAATTTTTTTTTTCTCAAAGACTTATTATATATACTTTACATATTCGGTTTGTCACAGCAAATGGTGGGTGATAGTCCTTGGCCATTTAATCTCTGGTGGTGTTTGATGGTTTTCACATGCCCACTGCGTTTGCAGTGGCCGGCATTCGTTATAAAACAGTTCTAAAAAAATGATGTTGCGATGTTTGGTAAAAGTTGGAAATACATGGCAAGGACTATTTTCTGATGTTGGATTTCTTTAATAAAGCTGTGGCCGAACTCCACCCACAAAAATATGGTGTCATTGTGTTTTCTTGAGTCAGGTGGTTACATTGGGGGACAAGTTTGGTAAGGAGGGAATAAGTCTCCACAGTCTCATGTAAATATGAGATACATACACTGCAAGTTCTGGTATATGTGTTAAGCCCAACATGCTTTGGAGCAAGGATTGTGGGAAGGAATCCCAGGTTGTTAGAATGTTGGAACATGCACTGCATGCTAGTGAGCTGATTGGATGCTCAGATGGCATACTGTAGTTTGCGGTACGGAAAAAAGCCCCCCTTCATGGATTTCATGCCTATCACCAATTATTTTTTTTGGTACAGATTCACAAAACCTCAGTATCTTACATTTACACTGGCATCTCCCTCACATGCCTCTTATTTTAAAATCTGTTTGCAACCATAGTTAAGTTTAAGGTGACTGCTTTGAGGAGTAAGAGGTTTGTCCTTTAATGGTCAAACTCTCAATAATTTTTACTGGTAAATTCTACATTTTACAGGTGTGTGTGTATGTACTGTATATAGATACAGCTATATATACTCATGTGGTTTTGCTGTGTCATTAAGTTAATTTTATGAATTAATGGACAGATTTACTAAAACTCCAACATTTCTCTTTTTTTTCTTTTTAAAAATTCGATTAAACTCATTTCCACTAGTGATGAGCACATTTTTTCACTAGGAATGGATTCACAGTGAATTTCCGCATTTCGCCATCGGCGAATTGGTTTGTGAAACTTCCATGAAAATTCGTCAGTGAAAAATGAGTCGCACAGAAATTTTTTTTTGTTGCGCGTCATATCGGGTGTGGTCGCGTCAAAAAAAAGGTGAGGTTGCATCAAAAAGCACGGGCAACAAAAAAATAGACGCGGGTGACAAAAAAAATTGCCTGTCAAATGTGTTTCTCGAATTTTTTGACGTTTCGCAAATTTTCTTGCCGTTTCGCAAATTTTATGGTGAAACGGGACAGATTCGCTCATCACTAATTTCCACGAATGACTGCCATTTACTAAAAAGTCTGAACTTGAAAAGTCGACTTGTCTCACCGAAACCTCTACTTTTTCAAATTGTCACATAAAAACCAGCTTAAAAAATCTGAAAACTTTTAGCTGGCGAAATGTTTGATTTGGATTTTTAGACATTTTGTTGCATTGTGAATTTTGAAAATTTTTTGACTTTTTTTCTGCAACTTTTAGCCCTAAAAAATGGGGCAAAAAAAAAATCTGAGTGTTAGTAAGTGGCCCCCTTATATCAGCTATAAAAATGATATCAGCTATAAAAATGAAATGTTCTGGAGAGTAAGAATGATAACAAGAAATCTGAGAGCATGTGTATAATTTCAGTAATAAATGGACCTGTGCTGGAATGACATTGCTGAAATATGGCAAAATATCCACTTATTTTAGACACGCAGAATTAATCATCTGACATTTTTACATCCTTCCAGTCAATTTCACTGTGCAATTAACATTGTGGTGTTTCAGCTGCAATAAACCAATAAGCTGTTAAATATTATTTTGAGCCAGATTAACCCTTTAATTTAGACCAATAAGAAGATGAGTTCACAATGATTAACACACTTAGACTGTAAGCTCTACGGCAGGGACCTCCTTCCTACTGTGTCTCATACCACGTAGCACTTAATCTCTGTGTATTTATACTTATCTATTGTATTTATTATAACACATGTCCTCCCTGTGTGTAACTTTGTATATTGTAAGATTGTACAGCACTGCGTATCCTTGTAGCACTTTATAAATAAAGTTATAAATACATACTGTACAATACATACATATAGGGGCAGATTTAAAATGCTATCCATTTAGAAGTATATTTATCAGTGGGTGAAAGTTAGAGCTCATCATTTGATAAATAGAATTCTAACAATTCCATAGACATTTACAAAAAGTGGGTTCTGTGGCGAGGTATAATCATACATTTTGATTAATTTGCCCCATAACACTGATTGATGAAAAAGTGAAAGGAGAAAAGGAATCTTACAAATCTTTACATAGCAGGTATTTTCAAGGGTGATCATTTCTTATCATCTCATATTAGCGTGCATATGGTACCATGAACACACACACAAAGAATGAGTTAGTGAAACCAGACAAAGGCTACGACAATTTTCCAGTCCATATAAATGTCTTTTAAGTGTGTGATATACAAGGCAGACACTAGATGGCAGAGCTTGCTCCCTGGGCAGGAAGTCGCTGTGCATTGCTGGCCCCTGTAAGTATATAAAAACATAGGTTTGTTTGCCCACAGTTCCCCATAGGTGCATCCCACTAGCATTCAAGTTACTGCTTTACACAACATACACCTAATTGTGAGTGGAATCTACAGCGACATGTGTCAGACAAACAGACTGTACACCATGAGCTATTTAGTAACCACTATTATTATATTCTTAGCTGTCAGTAGTACGAGAAATAACAGGCAGAATTCCATTTTGCTTTTTTTTTTTTTTTAAATTGTATTCCTTATGCACAGTAGTACAATAAACCATAACTTCTGTAGTGGAACTGTAGAAGTAGATTTCCCATAATGGAATCTTGTAAACCTGTAGGATTCCCAGGCAAAGTTTGACAGAACTGGCTAACTGGCTAATCAGTTTGATATTGATCATGCCTGAGCCTGCAGTACTGACTATCCCAGATCATCAAAAAAGGCCTGGCCTGACATTTAAAATCCCATAAAATATATATAATGCTTAGTGATGTAATTAATGTCACATGACTCACTGAAACTTGTGTATTATAATAAATAAAGTACCCCAATTAAAAAATATGAGTATGTTATAAGTCACCTTAGAGTACCATGGCCTGGCCTTTGCGCTGCTCCAGCATTTTACTTACCTTCCTACCACCAACCTAAGGAAAATCTTAGGGATCTATTTCACTAGGGGGTGCCTAACATTTTGTCATATGTTACAAGTCCTTAAACCAAAAACAAAAGCTCAGCATAGCATTATTGTCAACATGTTCAATCACATGTTTTGGGCTTCTGTAGCTGCCCAAGGCCAACACAGCCCTGTAGAATTGAACATATGTGCTATCAAAGATACCCTCAATGGCGCACCTTCTCTGCTGATTGTCATTACATGCTCTGAGCTTTTGTTTATGGACTATTTCACAGTAGACATTTTAGAGGCTATTAAGTGCAGGGCATGGTAAAAAATGCAAAAAAATTGACACACGCCCCCATGTTTTTGTGCTTTTGCACCCTATCTTCAGTCCTTTGCCTTTTCATATTCCAGTCTCACATTCAAATAACAGCCTGGTTGCTAGGGTAAATAAGACCCTAGTAACCAGATAGCTGCTAAATAAAAAGCTAAATAATTGAAAAACCATAAAAAATTGCAATAGCAAACTGTTTCAGAATATCAATATCTACATCATGCTAAAAGTTAAAGTAAAGGTAAAAACATCTGATCTACTGCATCTGTGAGTTCATCACCTCATTGTGCTAGAAATTGAAAAAGTGCTCTAAGATATAGGATATTAGATTGATTCTGAAGATAATATTGGAAAGTATTTCCTAGAGGTAGGTGTAAGTATCATTTCAGAGTAATGGATCTTCTGGATATTCAGGTTTAAGAGATGTGGGGAAACAATGTGGAAGGTGTAGATAATTAAATATAATAGGCCTATTGATCCCAGACATCCCCTTCAAATGATGGATTATAAAGAAATGCAGAAATGTACTTAGAGCCTTGCATATTATATTGTCCATCAGGATTTCTATATAATGGGAAATCATATTGCTGTTTGTTTGCTATCTGCTGTGCTGTGTTCAGCTGTCTTACACACATATCTGTTGTCTCAACAAATGCCAGCTTGGTCTATTCGGTTCAATGGCATTTTAGTTAATACATATTCATGGCCTACCCCCAAAAGCCCTGCCAAACAAAGGTACATTCATATTAAAATGAAAACATCATGCTTTCTAGAAATCATACATAGGATGTATTATTCACAGAGACAAGTGTCCCCAGTAAAGTACCTTGCTACATATTTCATGATGCCTTGCAGATACAGGTCTCGCAGGACGATGTGCCTGCTTTATAAGCATCATCTGCTAAATGGAAATTCTGACTATGTATATGGAAAAAATGTTTTTCTGGCCCAAGAAGAAATCTTACAATACTGAGCATTCCTGTGCAGACTCCTCCACTATATACTGTTTGCATGTGAAAAATCTCTGTACTTTATTCTGCATTGGTTTATCATTTAGGATTATCATTTGAAAAGAAGGGTTTTGTTACACAGGAAGAGTAGCTCATAATGTTTACATGACATGTCTGAAGAAGGGGACAACCCCAGAAACGTTACATTCTGTGTGCAAATAAACACACAAGGGCGTTTGCCCTGCTTGCAATTGCTATGTTGTGCTGGTTTTTCTCGTTGTTGCAAAGCATTAACAATCCAGGCCTTGTTATAATTCTGGATAGATCTTTGCTGTTTGCATAGATGAGAAGTAGCAGCTGGCTGGTAGGGTTTCCTTTCTCGTGTTTTACCTACATGGACTAGGACCATGTGTCCCACACATCTGGCTAGAATAGGTATGGGTGTAGTACAAGCACACTGTTATCTTTTCAAGAAATCATAGCAAGCTGTCATTTTACCCCTGTGGCATTAAACCTTATACTTTGCTTTTTTAATGCCATTGAGTAATTTCATTTAGGATGTACCTTGTTGACAATGATATTACTCATGTACTTCTTATATCATTGTATATTATTTTCACATTAATTCAAATCATCATTTGGCTCTGCTATATCAACTAAAATAGCCATTGCTTCAAAGCATTTATTTACTCTTTTACTTATTTTGTGCATTAAGCAAAAGCAGCAGTGGTGGATAACAATAGGTTTCATTTGGGTGGTTAAATGGGGACTATAGTTCCTATGTGGACCAGCACCACCAGTTTTCACTTAATGTTCATACAGGATAAGGAAGCTTCTAGCACAGTTTCAGATGGAAATTGCCATGGTTTTCATTACCCATAAAGAAACTTTTTTCATGATGATTTCATGAGACAGACCCATCCCTGCTCAGTCCCTTGCCTGAACAAACCGGTTTTCTTGCTGTGTGTTAGAGTTTTACTAAAATATTAAAGTCTGTAGTTGGGGCATTCCAGTAATCTTACTTAGAATTTAATTTTGCCTGTTTTGCTTAAACCCTTGTACTACATATGGCTTTTTAATGTATGATTGGGCTCTGAAATAGGCTGTGATTATCCTTATCCCTGGTACTGCATTGTTAAGCCTGCTGACTTATGTTACTGTGCCCTGTTGGCTAGAAGTTTGGCCATTGCACTCCTGTCAGTGTAGTTCAGTAATCCTCCTGCTGAATCTTCTCTGCATGTCCCTCTTATCTACTACTTGAATTGCTAATGGAATTCTGTAATGATTTTTATGGTGAACTTTTTACTTATAAACTACACTGTTTACATAGTAAATAATTCACTCTATCATTTAAAATTGTATTTTTGAACCAACAAATGTATTTTTGGTGCCTGATTCTGAGCTTTTTAGAAGGAACCAGACTTGGATTTTTTACTATTGAGTGCTATTCTGATATCTAGCACTTTTAGCAGTGCAAGTGTCACAGAGCTGCTATCTTGCTACCTTCCCATTGTTCTGCTGATTGGCTGCTGGGGGAAAAGGGGAGTGGATATCACTTCAACTTGCAGCTCAGCAGTAAAGTGTGGCTGAAGTCACATGGCTGAAGTACTTTAATTATTATTTTGTTCCCAAAACTTTTGGGATAGAGCCCTAGGCTGGTGCCACAAGGAGCTGATTCTCAGACTGCAGAAAAACGCAGGCACCAGCCTGCATCCAGAAGCATTGTCTCCAACTGGGTGTAGGCAGATGCGGCCGATATCAGCCAAAAAACGCAAGAGTTTCCATTTCCAGCCTATATTTGCTGCATCTGCCTGCACCCGGGTGGAGCCAATGCTTCCCACTTAGTTGTAAAGTGTCTCTAGGGGTCCACCCCTGATTTACCTTGTATTATTAGGGATGCGTGAACTTTTTGTCTGGGACAGTTTTGCAGCAAACTTAGCATTTTTGCCAGCAGGAGAAGATTTTTGAAAATTCTTGCTACATGAGTTCAATGCATTATGCAATTTTTACATTTTGCCAATTTTTCGCTAACGTGAAATCAGTTAGTTTCTCTCATCGCTAAGGGGGGCATTTACTAACATTCAATTTTCTTCACAATTTGAATTTTTTGCTCCAAAATACGATTTTGTTGCAGGAAACATGATTCCTTTTGTGATTCATTGTGTAACAAAACCACAACAAATCCAAAAGCAAAAATATGCCATCAAAAAGCTGTCAAGATCATGTAAAAATCAATGGCAGATGTCCCTCTTACAACTGGGAGATCTCTCTTTGTTTCATGGTTTTAGGGGTTTTTTTTATGCTTGCTTTTGTGTGCAATACGAAAAAATTTCGGGTTTTATGCTTTTTGTGGTTTTTTTTCTTTCGTGCTTTTTCAGTTTGGATCTTTTAATAAATAACTATGCATTCGTGGTTTTAAAGAAAGTACGTTTAATCGCGGTTTTAAAAGCCTCTAAAACCACGAGAATGAGAATGTTAATAAATGGGCTTCTCCGGGTCACATATATATAACACATATACATAGGGGCACATTTACTAATCCACGAACGTCCGAAAAGCGTCCAAATGCGTTTTTTTTGTAATGATCGGTATTTTGCGATTTTTTCGTAAATTGTCGCGACTTTTTCATAGCCGTTACGACTTTTTCGTAAATTGTCGCAACTTTTTCGTAGCGTTATGACTTGCGCAAATTGTCGCAACTTTTTCGTAGCCATCGCGCCGAGTACGAAAGTTTCGGATTCATTCAAGCTTCAATATTGTGACTTTCCTTGAGCCAGGTTGGAGCTGCAGAGTGCCATTGAGCCCTTTGGGAGACTTTCCTTGGGCCAGGTTGGAGCTGCAGAGTGCCATTGAGCCCTATGGGAGACTTTCCTTGGGCCGGGTTGGAGCTGCAGAGTGCCATTGAGCCCTATGGGAGACTTTCCTTGGGCCAGATTGGAGCTGCAGAGTGCCATTGAGTCCTATGGGAGGCTTCCAAAATCATGCAAAGTCTGAAAGTTTTGCCCGCCGTTTACGAGCGTCAATACGAAAAAGTCGCGACAATATACGAGCAAATCGTAACGGCTACGAAAAAGTCTGGACAATTTACGAAAAAGTCGTAACGGCGACGAAAAAATCGCGAAACATACAAAAAAGTCACAATATGTTTTTGCCATTTGGATTCGTTTCCAGGTGGCAATTTATTTGGACAATATGTTTGACATACTCTATGCTTGACATTTGAATTTTACCCATTATTCTAATCCAAATAGATAGAATTTTTATCTGTGAATAATCGAAATGACAAAATGGCAAAAACTGTCAAAATACAGAAAAGGGCATCAACTTGTATCATAACCTAGCAAGTTATAGATATGTCCTTTAAAATTGTTGCAGTTACATTTTTCCAATTTCTGACAATCTAATTATGTCTAAATATGAATTTACATTTTCCCATTGCTATTTAAACTATCAGAAAATGTATTTACCCTTGACTGAGTAAGGAAAGTACAGTTTTTTCTTTAGCTAGTTCCCATCTGGCATTTCCCAAAGCATTTCACTATTGCCAGAATTTTAACAATTCATATGGTCTGATTTACAGATGTGGAGAACCTAAATCCCTAATGTCATTAAATGTAACTCTATGTAAGAAGAATATGTCATTTACCACAAATTTTCCTGTCCCAGTGAAAAAGTGGCCTATCAGTGGCCTATAAGACCACACAGCTATAAAACATGCAAATGAAACGCTACATGCAAAAATTGTAGTATATTTACAGTTTTGCATGGCATTATAAATCAGAGTAATATAAACTCATATAGTTTCACATATTGATTTAAAAAAAAAATTGTTAACCTCTGTTGTGCCTTGCCATATGCTTTACCCTGCCATTTGCATGCATGTTTACCCAGTGTGTCCCTTGCTACCCTCTGCCTTGCTTTGTTACCCCAACCTGTGCTTTAACAAAACATTCCTATTTGCAAAGCTCATTGGTCCACGCTAATCCTAAAGTTGCCAAAGCCCCTGACAACCTTGCCTCAGGCAGCAGTGTGCACCAGGTTATGAGAGGCATCTGGTGATTTTAAGAGCTGAATCTCTGTTTTGTAAAATTGCCCTTTAGCATCTCTGACCCAAAGAGGTAAGTGTGGGACAGGTAAGGGGGATGGGTAACATTATGGTAGCTGCACAGGCAGCAGCAGCTTCTGAAAATTCTCTGGTAGACAGTAGTGGCCCCTGGTTTCCTGAAAAATGCAGGCAGAGAAAGGATAGTAGTAGTCTTTTCACAGATCCAGAGTATAAGGCCTTCACAGTGATGCTTCATTTGGGATGCCTTTGTCCCTGAACCTATCTGCTTGAGTCCCTACCATGGTAGGTAAAGATTTAGATACGTATTCTTTCTGCTCTCCTTATGGAAGACTCTGGCTGTTCTAGTCATAAAAATATCTCTCATTCCTAGTGTAAAGTATAACAAGAACTAGCCTTCACAGTAGCTAGATCTTTGTAAGGTCTCTTACCACAGGTTCTTTAGCACTATCCACACCCTTTAGCAAGGGGAGTCCAAAGATGTTTGGGATCCTTACTTCAGATAATTACAGCAGATCAACTGGTTCACTTGCTCTCATATATTTGAACAACAGTTCAGGGTGACTGGACTCCCCTTTGTCAGCTATATTTCAATAATATACTGCTTTTAGAGCATTTACTACTCCTGCTATAACTTGTTCCAGCCAGTAATTTTATAGGCTGCCCCTTAACCCCAAGCAATCTGCTCCATTCCGCCCACTGCCACTAAAGAAATGATGTCAAAGGAAATTACTTTTACAGAACTGCAGTATCTTCTGACAGCTGTTAGTTGACTACATGTAGTAGTAATGAATCCTGAAGGGAGACAAGTATCACAATTGATTGTATTAAGGATTCACTTGTGAAAATATATTAAAAGACTGTACTACATTGCTGATTGTAAAGATAGGAATGGAGCAAAAGAAAATCTATGCTGCTTAGATTAGCCTCTTGTTTTATGGGAAACTCATCCAATATAACTGTTTTGCATCAGTTTGCTTGAAACAAGGTTGAAAGAATGCTTTAGATTTTATTTCCAAGGATAATAGGCCAGCCACCCAATGGTAAAATTGCCACCTCGTCAAACTCTCACAAGTAAGCAAAGTCCATGATGTCTTCAAGTATTCATACAATATTCATAATGATAAAAGGAAAAAAGCATATTATAGTGCAGATGCATTTGTTTAAAAATAAAGTGCCCCCACAACTTGGTATACTCACAAAATAACTGGAAATTGAGAACAGTTTAGGCAAAGTTTAGGCCATATATAGTGATCTCACAGCCACAACTTCTATTGATTGGATGATCCTGTGAATATCAGTTGCTTGTTTAATTAGAGCTGAAATTATGATTCTATCAGTAAGATAGCTAACTATAAGGGCTCTGGCACACGGGGAGATTAGTCGCCCACGACAAATCTCCCTGTTCGTGGGCGACTAATATCCCCGAAATGCCATCCCACCGGCGAAAATGTAAGTCGCCGGTGAGATGGCACACGCGGCGGCACAATTTCGGCAAATCGGCGAAAATGCCTTGTGAGGCAACTTTGCCTATTTTCCGAAATCGTCGGCGCAACGTGTGCCATCCCACCGGCAACTTACATTTTCGCCGGTGGGATGGCAACTCGGGGAGATTAGTCGCCCGCGAACAGGGAGATTTGTTGCGGACGACTAATCTCCCCGTGTGCCAGAGCCCTAACCCTCTCCTCCCCGGCCACATGCCCATACGTACCTGTAGTGAGACGATTGTGTGACCATGGCCATGGTTCAACTGGGAGCTTCTCTCCCTATTACTAACAGATGCACACATAGGGACATTGCTATTAAAAAACAGTAACTAGAAATAATTAACAAAAATGTCCACACTAGAAATATAATTATGTATTTTCAAATTTCATGTAAACCTCCCACACAAAAATGTAATCAGTTAACAGACTCTGTAAATGGGATACTGTCATGATTTTTATGGTTTACCTTTCATTTCTAAATGACACTGTCTAAACCAAAATAGTTTTGTGGTACCTGTTGCTTTCTTTGTCTTTTTATATACTGGAGTGCCCTGTGTCCTTGCTTTTTGTTCTTTGTCCCAAAGTCCTAAATGGAGCTCATATTTGTGCCCTTCTTAAACATACCCTAGGGTTTAGAAGGGGACCAGCTGCCATTAAATGCCAGTGTGTTAGGATCTGCCCAGGCTAGACTTAGGAACCTCCTGTACATGGGATGTTGCTTCTCCAGTTTGAGCCACAGGAGGCAGTGGGAGTTCAGGATAGCAACTAATTGTGATGAGTGATCTTGTTGGGGGGATCATGCTTTTGCTTTCTTGCCTTTGTCACCTGATCCAGCTGCAACTAAACTAATCTACTTGGTGTGAGCCAGTCAACATTATTCTGGAAATCCTGTTCTGCTCCTGCTAACTTGCATTTTGTAACTCAACATTATCCTGGGAATGCTGTCTGAGTTTCCAAGTATCCCCTCCAGCTCCTGAGTGTGTATTCCTGCCCTCTGTTCATTTTCTGGTATGACCCTTGCCTGTTTATGGACTTTTATCTTTTTCTGCCATCCCCTAATTTAGTGCTTGCATTAAAACTTGTGTTCAGATTTGCTAATTTTTACATTGAATCACTTATTAAAGCCTTATTTTGACTGCAGTTCAGTCTTGCTTTTTAGTAAAGCACTAACCATGCTTTCATCTAGTTACCTAGTACATAGGCTCCTCACAGCCAGTATTACAGCTTCTGATAGCAATCCTGACACAGTGTTATGGTTATGCCATCTTACAGTTACAATCATACCTCCAGCTCTAAATGAACATGAAAATGATATTCACAGGCTCAGCCAATCAACAGAAGCTGTGGCTGTGAGATTAACATATATGGCCTAACTTGAGTTTTAGAGTGAGTAAGTGATGCGGAAATTCTTTCTGCATGGTGGTCCACAAAAAACGAGTTAAGGATTAGATTCACAGGCAATATATCTGTTTTAATTGTAAATCATTCTTAATTTCCTGTTATACTGTGAGTACAGGTATAGGATCCGTTATCTGGAAACCCATCCCCCATAAACTCCATTATAAGAAAATAACTCTTATTTATTTTTATTATTATTATTTCTAATTTTTATAAATTATTTTCTTTTTCTCTGTAATAATAAAACAGTGCCTTGTACTTGATCCCAACTAAGATATAATGAATTCTTATTGGAGGTAAAAAAGTCCTACTGAGTTTAAATGATGTTTAAATAATTTTTAGTAGATCTAAGGTATGGCGATCCAAATTATGGAAAGATTCTTGAAAGCCCCAGGTCCTGAGCATTCTGGATAACAGGTCCTATACCTGTACTGTAATATATCTGCACTATTATATGCTATTTCCCATTTCCAATTCATATTATACATGATCATGAATATTGTGTGAATACTTGAAGACATCTTGAACTCAGCATAAACTCTATCTATGTGTATCTATCTATCTATCTATCTATCTATCTATCTATCATCTATCTATCTATCTATCTATCTATCTATCATCTATCTATCTATCTATCTATCTATCATCTATCTATCTATCTATCTATCTATCATCTATCTATCTATCTATCTATCATCTATCTATCTATCTATCTATCTATCTATACATCTATATCTATCTATCTATCTATCTATCTATCATCTATCATCTATCTATCTATCTATCATCTATCTATCTATCTATCTATCATCTATCTATCTATCTATCTATCTATCTATCCATGTTCTGTCTCAGCATCGGTTGTACCTGCCACAAGCCCTGTGTAGACCCGGTCTGTGAGGATGAGTGCAGCAGGTTGAATGATCACCTTAACAGATAGCTTACTCAATGAATAAAGACTCCAGATGTGTTTTCCAATGCTTCTTTATGCTTCAAGGTAGCAAGGGTATAACATAGAGACTTTTCCATAGGTAAATTTCTAATGAAGATACACAGCTTACATACACTGCAGTCTCTTCATAACACACTCAACAAAAAGGGTAGTTACAACAACAAAATGGAGGGCGGGAGCAACTATCTAGCAAGAAACAGCAGGGGTGAATGGATGATACCAAATAACATTATAACAATAACATTTAATAACAACTGCTAGGCAGTAAAAGCTGCGTGGCAGCACACTCCCCGCCTGGTATCGTGAGATACCACTACACAATTATTTTTCCTACATACTATTACATGCATGCAGTAAAATGCTAACTAGCTTTCTCAAGTCTAATGTATTAGGTGACTCTTTGCAGGTATGCCATCCATGACGAGGTGACATCTGACTGGACTTGTAGAATATGACTCACACAATTGTAATCTTTTGGAGCTAACTTGGCTCTTCCTAGTAGGAAACCGACATGGGATCTTCCAGAAGGATCTATGATCTTGAGATAAGCCACAGCCGCTATAGCCCCTGTGGATGCATCACAAAAGATGTGGATTTCTTTCCTCTTACTTCTTGAAAGTGAAGTGGGTGAATAGCAGCGTGGGAAGTTAAGTTCTTCCAGAACCTTCAAGGAGTTTCTCCACTTCTCCCATTTAGGCAGCAGGTCTACTGGCAAAGGGGCATCCCAATCTGTCACTCTCTCAGTAAGCTGACGAAGTATGGATCGCCCTTGGACGGTAATTGAAGTTGTCCTTGGAGAACTCTTCATTCATAATCTTGATGAATTCCCTGTCTTCGACTGAAGGGGCAATCTTGTTGTCATCGCAAGTAGTCTGGTACACAGACTCACCAAGGTCCATGAGAGAAGTGAACTTGCAGGCAATACCTTGGAATGCTTGACATGGAGCTTCAGACTTGAAATCAAGTCTTTCCTTCACATGCAATGGACATTTCATCGACTGATAGGTACGTTCTGATCTCTCCACATTGGTTTTGTAGGAAGCTATATCCGGGTGCTTGTGCAATCGATCTAGACAGGCTTCTCCTATTATCACCCATCCAAGATTGAGTTTCTGGGCATGAGGAGCGTCATCTGGACCGTTACATAACTCTCTTATTTTATGAACTCTGGGAATGTCTCTCCCTAGAAGAATCATGATCTTTGCGTCCTTTTTAAGTGACGGAATGTAATCAGCAATGTAATTCAAATGAGGGTGATGACGTGCAACCTCAGGAGTGGGGATCTCTTCTCTGTTATTCGGTAGCTGATCACATTCGATTAGCGTTGGTAGAGGAAACTCTATGTTCTCATATTCTGATGCCACTATGAAGCCATGGGCTCTTCTTCCAGAAGTGCTGACTTGTCCTGCACATGTCTGCAAGGTGTAGGAACAGGTCTCTCCGTGAATCTTGAATATGTCAAAGAATTCTGTACTGGCTAATGAGCGATTGCTCTGATCGTCGAGTATAGCATACATTTTTATGGCATTTTGTGGGCATCCTTCAGGGAAAACCCTAACGAGACATATCTTGCTGCAAGACTTGCTATGAAGCCCTTCTCCACACACCTCTGTACATCTTGTGGTTACAACATTGGCATTTTGCTCAGTTCTCTCCCCGCCATCATCTGATGTAGTCTTGGGGTTGCTACCAGGCAAAGGTTTCCTTTTGTATGAGTCTGAATGAAGAGCGTTTACATGCCTGGCACTGTTACACAGGGAACATCTGACGGCATTCTTACAATCTCTAGCTAAATGATTGGAGGATGCGCAACACTTGAAGCAGATATTATGCTCCTTGAGGTATGTCATGCGTTCTTCGATAGGCTTGCCCCTGAATGCACGACATATGGAGAGAGAATGTGGTGCATCATGAATGGGACACTGTTGATCACGATTGCTTGCCTTGGTATCTTGTAGTTTAGTATCTGTAGCCAAGACATTGGATGCAATTGCAGTCTTTCTCACAGCAATAGGATGTCTTAAGTCCTTGAATTTACTGTTGGTGGCAATACCCTTTGAAGTAGTTGAAGGAAGGATGGTTGTATCTGGATACAAGAAGCTTGGGTCATTCATGGATCTTGCGATCTTCCTCACAAACTCTGCAAAGTAAGAAAAGGGTGGGAAAGAGACATGGTGTTCATATTTATACTTTGATCCTACGCTAGTCCACTTCCCCTGGAGATAATTAGGCAGCTTTTCTACAATAGGATTTACACCCTGAGCAGTGTCTAAATAGCTAAGACCTGGCAAACTAGGATCTGACTTAGCAATTTCAAGTTCAAGAAGAAGGTCACCTAAGTCTCTAAGCTTATGATTGTCCTTAACAGAGATCTTAGGAAAGTCTTTTAGTCTCTGGAATAAGGCAGATTCAATTACTTCTGGGCTCCCATAGTCTTGTTCCAAACGTTCCCAGGCAGCATCAAGGCCTGCTTCAAAGTTATGAATGTAGACAGATTTGAGTCTCTTTACTTGTTCTGAAGATTGTCGCCCCAACCACTTTATTAGTAAGTCAAGTTCTGCTTGGGGTTCAAAATCCAAGTTCTTGATTACTGTCTTAAACGTAGATCTCCAACTCCTATAGTTCTCTGGGCGGTCATCAAATCTAGACAGTCCGGTAGCAATCAACTCTCGCCGGATCATATACTTGCTGAACTCTGCAATGTCGGTGCTTTTGGTTTTTTCACCCACAGGAAGTACTGATGGTGCACCATCTTGGATCAAGGTTGGTATCCGATGCTGGCCAATAGGTGGAGGGAAAGGTATAGCAGATGGGTTCAGTCCAGGCAAGGGTTTGGCGTCTAAAGGTCTTTGTGCATTTGAAGTTGAAGAGAGCTGTATTACAGGAGGCATAGAGTTCACTCTGAAGTCTTCTGCTGTGCCCTTGTAATCTCTACTCACAAGGGGTTGTGGTGGCACATGAGCTGGATAGGTTGGTACACTTGATTTTGTGGCATGCGGTAGTAGTAGAGTGTCTGTGTTTGGAGGTGCATGCTGACTTGCTAGAGGATTATGAGATGGATCTACTACCGTAGGCGGCACTATATTATTATGGTTCTGGGTCAAGTGAAATTGTAGTGTCCTTTCAACAGGGTCTTGACAGGCGACCAAGCTAGGACAATACGCTCCTTCTTATTCCAATAGGGCTTGTTCCAAGACAAATAATTCCGCTAAGGCTACTTCCTTTTCTCTTTTCTTCTGAAGGATTTCTAGATGGGCCTCTGTTTCTGCTTGTATTCTAGCTTGAATGCGTTTTGCTTCTACCTGTGCTTCGGCCTCCTTAAGCTTAGCTTCTGCCTGTGCTTCGGCTTCCTTAAGCTTAGCCTCTGCCTTGAAGGCTGCTTCTCTTTCAGAACAGGTGGCTTGAACCTGGGCTACTGCAGCCTTTTGGCGAGCTTTGAGTATTTGGTCGCTCAGTGATGACCTTACAGAGCAGGACCGCAATGACTTAGAAGAGGATTTATGATGTGAGCGGGCAGATCTAGATGATTTTCCTGAGTGTCTGGAAGAAGCAGATATACAGGATGTTTCATGAAGCTGTGCTAATCTACCCTCTATCTGTACCTTTGCTTCAAGATATGTGCTATGTCTCTGCTGCTCAGCAGAGGTAAAGTCTTTTAATTCTAGTGAAGCTCCCTCCATTTTGGAACGTGACAAAAGGGAAGAGTACTTTTCAGAAAGTCTTTTATAATTCTCAAATGCCTTCTTAACCCTTGAGAGGGCAGCGTTCAGTTGCTCAGTGTTGTTGCTAGTTTCATTAGCGGCTGTTATACAACTTAAGGTTTTCTCCCATAATGCAATCAGGTTATCAGCTATCTCTTTCTTATTTGCTTCCTTAGCCTCCCTTGCTTTCAAGGATGGATGAGGGGCCCTAACTGGACGTGCAGAATGAAGCAAGGTGTCTGCTTTATCATGAGCAAATGCAGGCTCAGTAGAATCTCGGTCAGACATGACAAGTGCTGCAGTTTAGTGTCTTGAAAATCTGGCAAAGCTGAGCTCTGTAGGTATTGATACTTTGTTTGTAAGCAGGCTGGGCCTTAGAGCTGGGGGTGCAAGCTAGCTCAAACTGGATTCTTGGCAAAGAAAAACACAGTTCAAAATCACCTTGTGTAAGGTAAGAATATATAGTTCTTATACTAAATGCAGATATTGAATTCACAGTCCAAACAGCTTGACAATAATGAATCCTTGTGACTTTATGGTAGTAATCTTGCACAGTTCAGAATGTGCTTATGGCTGACCAACAGCACAGACCAGCAGTAGGTTATACTGTGGGGAATATTCAGCAGGTAGCTGGCTTCTAGTGCAGTGCAATACTTCTGGTAAGTGTAGCAGTAACACACAGGCGGTGCTAGGCCTCAATGCACAGCATGAAGATGGATTCCTGTCTTAGGGTGTTTATTCTTCACACAGGCAAATGATTACTCACGGTTGTGAAGCTGCAGAGTATAGCCATGCAATGGATTCTTCTAGAAATTTACTGTTCTGTCTCAGCATCGGTTGTACCTGCCACAAGCCCTGTGTAGACCCGGTCTGTGAGGATGAGTGCAGCAGGTTGAATGATCACCTTAACAGATAGCTTACTCAATGAATAAAGACTCCAGATGTGTTTCCAATGCTTCTTTATGCTTCAAGGTAGCAAGGGTATAACATAGAGACTTTTCCATAGGTAAATTTCTAATGAAGATACACAGCTTACATACACTGCAGTCTCTTCATAACACACTCAACAAAAAGGGTAGTTACAACAACAAAATGGAGGGCGGGAGCAACTATCTAGCAAGAAACAGCAGGGGTGAATGGATGATACCAAATAACATTATAACAATAACATTTAATAACAACTGCTAGGCAGTAAAAGCTGCGTGGCAGCACAATCCATCTATATCTATCTATCTATCTATCTATCATCTATCTATCTATCTATCTATCTATCTATCTATCTATCTATCTATCTATCATCTATCTATCTATCTATCTATCCATCTATCCATCTATATCTATCTATCTATCTATCTATCTACAGTGGAGGAAATAATTATTTGACCCCTCACTGATTTTGTAAGTTTGTCCAATGACAAAGAAATGAAAAGTCTCAGAACAGTATCATTTCAATGGTAGGTTTATTTTAACAGTGGCAGATAGCACATCAAAAGGAAAATCGAAAAAATAACTTTAAATAAAAGATAGCAACTGATTTGCATTTCATTGAGTGAAATAAGTTTTTGAACCCTCTAACAAAAAAAGACTTAATACTTAGTGGAAAAACCCTTGTTTGCAAGCACAGAGGTCAAACGTTTCTTGTAATTGATGACCAAGTTTGCGCACATTTTAGGAGGAATGTTGGTCCACTCCTCTTTGCAGATCATCTCTAAATCCCTAAGGTTTCGAGGCTGTCTCTGTGCAACTCTGAGCTTGAGCTCCCTCCATAGGTTTTCTATTGGATTAAGGTCCGGAGACTGACTAGGCCACTCCATGACCTTAATGTGCTTCTTCTTGAGCCACTCCTTTGTTGCCTTTGCTGTATGTTTTGGGTCATTGTTGTGCTGGAACACCCATCCACGACCCATTTTCAGTTTCCTGGCAGAGGGAAGGAGGTTGTCGTTCAGGATTTCACGATACATGGCTCCGTCCATTTTCCCGTTAATGCGAATAAGTTGTCCTGTGCCCTTAGCAGAAAAACACCCCCAAAGCAAAATGTTTCCACCCCCATGCTTGACGGTGGGGACGGTGTTTTGAGGGTCATAGGCAGCATTTTTCTTCCTCCAAACACAGCGAGTTGAGTTAATGCCAAAGAGCTCTATTTTGGTCTCATCAGACCACAGCACCTTCTCCCAGTCACTCACAGAATCATTCAGGTGTTCATTGGCAAACTTCAGACGGGCCTGCACATGTGCCTTCTTGAGCAGGGGGACCTTGCGAGCCCTGCAGGATTTTAATCCATTGCGGTGTAATGTGTTTCCAATGGTTTTCTTGGTGACTGTGGTCCCTGCTAATTTGAGGTCATTAACTAACTCCTCCCGTGTAGTTCTAGGATGCTTTTTCACCTTTCTCAGAATCATTGACACCCCACGAGGTGAGATCTTGCGTGGAGCCCCAGAGCGAGGTCGATTGATGGTCATTTTGTGCTCCTTCCATTTTCGAACAATCGCACCAACAGTTGTCACCTTCTCTCCCAGCTTCTTGCTAATGGTTTTGTAGCCCATTCCAGCCTTGTGCAGGTCTACAATTTTGTCTCCGACATCCTTGGACAGCTCTTTGGTCTTTCCCATGTTGGAGAGTTTGGAGTCTGCTTGATTGATTGATTCTGTGGACAGGTGTCTTTTATACAGGTGACTAGTTAAGACAGGTGTCCTTAATGAGGTTGACTAATTGAGTAGAAGTGTCTAACCACTCTGTGGGAGCCAGAACTCTTAATGGTTGGTAGGGGTTCAAAAACTTATTTCACTCAATGAAATGCAAATCAGTTGCTATCTTTTATTTAAAGTTATGTTTTCGATTTTCCTTTTGATGTGCTATCTGCCACTGTTAAAATAAACCTACCATTGAAATGATACTGTTCTGAGACTTTTCATTTCTTTGTCATTGGACAAACTTACAAAATCAGTGAGGGGTCAAATAATTATTTCCTCCACTGTATCTATCTATCTATCTATCTATCCATCTATATCTATCTATCTATCTATCATCTATCTATCTATCTATCTATCTATCTATCTATCATCTATCTATCTATCCATCTATCCATCTATATCTATCTATCTATCTATCTATCCATCTATATCTATCTATCCCATGTTTTTTCAAAGTCTGCAGTCAGTTCTCATATGTATCAGTGTCTGCGTCATCTTAAATTATTAAAACAACTAGTTTATATTTTTATAATAAGGGAATTTAATCAGAAATGGGAAATCTATGTCATTTAGGTTTCTATGATTTTATATCTGCTGCAAATGGCCCCAGCTTAGGAGCTTTCTAAAGCAATGGTAACTGTTCATAATACTAAATGTATGTTATTTTTATTTTTTACAAAACTGCGGTACCTTAAAAGGCGTAATCTGCTACAGTCATTATTATATTAAAGGCACACAGTGAAATGGTAAATCTATAAGTAGCACCGCTAGGGAAAGGTCTGATCCCCACTTGACATTCAGATTACGGCTTTTCATATGAATATGCTTTGAAAATGTTAAATGTGTCAATTACGTGTAGCTTTAACATGAGAACTTGACTAGAGCTACCTATACCGTTTCATTTTAACTGAATTATTTAAGTACAGCTCACATCAAAGAATCAGGATTAGGGTAAAATAAAAAACCTGCCAATTTGCTTAAAAAAATTGCATCTTGGCCTTATAGGGGTTGTTCATAAAGTGAGTACAAGGTGCAAAATGCCAGTTTTGGTTGCAAATTTAGCAGCTGAAGCCTTTCAATTTGCCTCTGAGGGAAAAAAAATCTTCTAAAAAGGTCACCTGACCATTTATAATATATTGATATTGGAAAGTTGCTTAGAATTTTCTGTTATTAGGCAAAAAAATATTTTTGGGGTTAACATGTCCTTTTAATATATAAATCACTTTATATATTTAGACAAAGCAATCATATCTCCCCATTAAAGGAGAAGGAAAGTCATTTTGTCATTTTACTGCCAATAGATTCGCCACATTAGTGCCACCTAGAACAATATATTTGTTCTGCAGAAAGCATTACCATACCTGAGTAAACAGCTCTAGAATCTTTCTCCATTTGCTTAAGACAGCAGCTGTGTAGCTTCCTGCTTGCAGCTAGCTGTTATAGCTCAGATCACACATTTCTAAGGGAGGGGGAAGGGAGTTCTTTCTTGTTTGAGGGGGGAGCAGGAGAAGGGAGAGAGGAGAGAGCTGTGCAGACTCTGGTCCAGGGAATTAAGGATTTTTCTGAGAGAGGAAGTCAGACAAGAAATCATGTGTTTCTTTTGATAGAGAACTCAGTACAGCTTTTCTGTAAGTGATTATGACTGTATTTCTGATAAAGCTTACTTAGTTTTTACCTTTCCTTCTCCTTTAAGCACCAATTCTCTTCCCAAGTTTTTTTTTTTTATAGCTGAGACTTTCCATACCCTTTACCCATTTAGTTGCCCTTCTTTGAAATCTCTCTAATACAATAATATCCCATTTGAGGAAATCTGCATTGCATATTCTATATGGGGCCTTACCAATGTTTTGTAAAGAAGAATTACCCTCTCCTCCCCCAATAGATATGTAGCGAACCTCACAAAAAAAGTTTGCGAACCCGTTCGCGAACTTCCGCCAAGAAGTGCGAACTTTTGCGAACTTTGCGAACCCCATAGACTTCAATGAGAAGGCGAACTTTAAAACCTAGAAAAGCCATTTCTGCCCAGAAAACTGATTTTAAAGTTGTTTAAAGGGTGCCACGACCTGGACAGTGGCATGCCGGAGGGGGATCAAGGGCAAAAATTTCTCTGAAAAATATGTTGTTGACACAGCGCTGCATTTTGTGCTGTAAAGGGCACAAATCACACTACATTTCTAAATTGTGTAATAAACTGCTTTGAAATGTCCAGCGTCTACATGCCAATCAAGTCGTGTAAAGGTTACAGCCGGTTCACACGCAAAGACAAAACGCCGCGTTTACTGCAACGCAAAAAAACGCAAAGAGCTTTAATGATACCGACAAGTGAGCGAATAATAGTTTTTACTAGTTGCTTGTCACCTCCAGGATGGGGTGTGCTGTGTAAGCCAGTCAACTACCTCTCCAGCATTTTTGGAGTTCAGGGTACGTGCCTTCGGAACACTGGGCGATTTCCTAGGGCCACAGGATATCATAGCAGCACGGCCCCTAGTGCCTCTGCGTGGCGGCCTGCCTCTGCCTGACATTTTTTTTATTTTTACAAAACAACAACAACTTGGGTGATGTTTCTGGACACGGAATTATTACTGTTATTTTTAGACGGAATGTGAAAAAGCAGGTGGCACTTGGTTGAAGACACTGGGCAACAAGGCCTGCAATGGGAACGTATACAGTAGTGGATACGGAATATATTATTGCTGTTGGAAAAACGTCACTCAAGTGATTTTATTGCAATACAATGTCACTACTATGTGTAACGTGTTTGGTGCACTACTATGTACAACAGCAAACAGCACTGACACGTTAAAGAACAGTAAGATAAGTAAAATAAATAAATAAATAAATAATAATAATAATTTAAAAAAAAAGTGATCTCTGGTTGGTGCTGGGGGTGAACTAATAGGAGCAGCACACCAGTCCCCAACACAGCTAGACTAATAGCACTGGGCTCTATAAATTACAGTAGCAAAGTAAAAAAACACAAATAAAAAAAAATGATGTGAATGTGTGGTTGGTGCACTACTATGACCAACACACCTGTCTCCAACACACACAGACGGAGCTGCAGTACACAATGAAAAGAAGAGTAACAGTAATCAGAAAATAAAAGCAGTCCTTACAAGGACTATTGGGTTACAGCAGATGAGATCAGCAGGACAGCTGTCCACAGCAGCTACATACAGAGCAGTAGAAAGTAGATTAGTAGTCAGCAAAGCTACCTAAACTGTCCCTCAAATCCCTGCACAGCTCTCTCCCTATGCTAACTCATCAAGCACACACAAGCAGAATGTAAAATGGCTGCTGGGCTTCGGTTTATATATGGAAGGGAGTGGTCCGGGGGTGGTGGTCCAGGAGGGAGAGCTGCCTGATTGGCTGCCATGTATATGCTGGCTCTGGGGTGAGAGGTCAAAATTTGGCTCCAGCTAAGGCGAACCCAAAATTGCAAACACCGCTAAAAGTTCATGAACTTGCGAACACCCAATGTTCGCGCGAATTAGTTCGCCGGCGAACAGTTCGCTACATCTCTATCCCCCAAATCTACACATTTTTTAATACAGCTCAAAACCATGTTAGTCCTAGCATTGCTTGCTACAACCAAGTTTATTATCCCTATCCCCCCTAGGGTATTCTCTATTGAGAATGAAGCCCTGTTAATGGTATAAGTGGCTTGCATATTCTTATATCCCAGGTGCAGGACCTTACATTTACCCACATTAAATCGCATGTTCAGATTGCCAATTTGTTGAGATCCTGTTGCATTTACCTTTTTTGATATGCATCTAAATTAGGACTTGCATTGATATATCATTGTGTGTTAGTATGTGGAAAGCCAAGGTTACCACTTAATATCTTCTTCATAACACACACATTTTTGCAGTTCTAGATCAGCAACGGAAGATCCAAAAGAAGAAGAAGCTTGTTACCCAGCTTTCTATGCAGAATGGAAATACATATCTAAAAATGTATATAGTGATTTATATCATTTTATTTACAGCATTTGGTTTGGCTACCCAAGATATCAGTATACTATTTAACCTATGACCTATTGCTCTCTACTTTTTTGTAGAAGTGGAACTTACCATAGCCCATAATATTTACTTTTCTTATCACATACCCTCTGTGTCCGGCTTATTTTTTTTCCAAACTGTTTGCAAGACTGCCTGATATGCTGAATGTCAGTGCCATTACTTACTAGGTTTGTACGTATTACATTGTACATATACTGTAGCAGTTCTGCCATTTTTTGCACTTGTATTAACTTCTGCACTCCTAGACCAGATATGCCTAAATGAAGACACCTTTTCTGAATAACTCTGTTGATAATATTTATTTTCTCCATTCTTTCTCTAATCTTGAAATTGAAAAAAAGAAAGAAGAAACCACGAACTCCGTCCTATTCATGGGTATGTCACAGCTTTATAAATCAACACCAGTCAGATGTGCAGACCTTTAAAATGAAATCAGCCTTATCTTTTAACACAAAGGATAATACATTCTGGTTAAATTATATAAATATGAAAATAAGGCAGACCATGCACATTTCCACGTAATTTAATCCAGGGGATCTGCTAAGGTTATATTTTCAAGGAAACAAACCTGCATGGAACTGATACAAACTGACTGAAAGTCCCCAGTGTAGAACAAATACACTGTTTATGCTGAGAGGAAATTAAATGTGACAGCATAAAATCATTTCAAGTAAACCATCCTGGGGACAAAAATGTTAAATTCAGTGAACTCTTTATTAAACTGTGCTATGTTCTCCAAAGTTAGTTAATTAAAAAAAAAAAACTTGAAAAAAAAAATGCACACCTTTGAATATATTCTGCTTGATAAGGATTTCACTTTGCAAAATTAGAAAACTATTTCTTTAGTAATAAGAAATGACCTTACAGTAGGTCCTAAAACCTGCGCAGTTGGGAGAAAAAGACTTGAGTTGATACAGGTACAGGACCTGTTATCCAAAATGCTCAGTACCTGGGGTCTTCCAGATAAGGGATCTTTTCGCTGTTTGGATCTCCGTACTTTAAGCATACTAAAAAAAAGTCTTTAAACATTTAATAAACCCAATAGGATTGTTTTGTCTCCAATAAAGGTAAATTATATCTTAGTTGGGATCAAGTACAAGGTACTGTTTTATTATTACAGAGAAATAGGAAATCAGGAAAAAAGGAAATTTAAAAAAAATTATTATTTGATTATAATGGAGACTATGGGGGGGTGGCCATTCCATAATTTAGAACTTCCTGGATAATGGGTTTCAGGATAACTGATTTCATACTGTAGTTGATGGAGCACATGATAAAGTGAGATCAGACTGCTGCAAAAGGTAGAAACAGATGGTACTAGAACAGAGTGTATTCCACCATGGAGATAAGCAGAGTGATAGGGACCTCTACTTCTCATTTGAATTGGAATCTAGACCAGTAGATGTTGGGCAATGTCACATTTAAACTAAAAGAGCTACTCAATACAAGCTTTGTTCAATACTCTATTGAACTTACATTGTTAGCAATCAAATAGAAAAGTGTCCTATCAAAATTACTGTTATTTCACTAAGAGCCTAATGATCCTGGTCCCCAGTGAATGACTACTTAAAGGGCACCTATCACCCTCAAATTGTTCCCCTCCCCTCAGAGGGTTGCTCACTCATTATACACATGCGAAACAAACAACATAGCCACCCGCACCGGGAGCTCCCTCTTGGTTCGAGCAGCCTAGAAATGGAGGGGGCTGGATTTTTTTTTTAAAAACTATTGTTTTCCCAACCAGAGTGCAGGTTCTATTAGCCCGCAACTCTGGTGGGGTAAACAATGAGAGGATGAAAGGTGCACTTTAAGTATTATATTAATTTACTTACATTTGAAAAAATAATGGGGCACAGGTATAGGACCTGTTATCCAGAAGGGGTATCCAAGGGTATTCCGGATAAGGGGTCTTTCCGTAATTTGGATCTCTATACCTTAAGTCTACTAAAAAATCAATAAACCATTAATTAAACCCAACAGGATTGTTTTGCATTCAATAAGGATTATTTATATCTTAGTTGGGATCAATTACAAGGTTCTGTTTTATTATTAGAGAGAAAAAGGAAATTGGTTTTAAAATTCTGAATTATTTGATTAAAATGAAATCTATGGGAGACGGGCTTTCTGTAATTTGGAGCTTTCTGGATAATGGGTTTCCGGATAAGGGATCCCATACCTGTATTTACATTTTTCTACTAAAAGACCTTAAAACCAGACCTTTTTGTATTCACTTTCATTAGGTGTTATGCAGTGTAATGCAATGTAACTCCTACACTAGAGGACCATTGTTTTTTTTTTTAATCTCCTTTTAAAGCCTTTATGCCAGTCTTACTCATGTGTAATATTGCTCTCACAAATTAACAAGCATGAATGCATGTCCTAGAAACATTTCCCATAATCTGACATAACAAGGTATGACTGACAATGGGCCCAGTTTCCTTACTTTGTTTACAATGCCTACAGAAAGAAATAGTCAGATGAATGGATTTCCCTGCTCCGCACATATTAATGCAAGACAAATGTTTTGAGGATAATATGTCATTAATGAGAACAATATTTTATTCTTAGTGACAACAATGCTTCATATGGAATAATATGAAATATATGTATTTATATTATTATATATTCAGTGTCTGATAATCCCATTATGATGTGCTGGAAACTATTCCTAGTGACACTGGATAAGAACCAATATCTGTTACTAATAAGATGAGGGAAGTTTTAGAAATTCTATACCTTATGTTCTGGCACAAAGTTAAGAAATATCACATACGTTCTATATTTCCTTTACACAACACACTATGCCTTTGCTTAAACATTAAAAAGGCAGTACAGGTAGGGGACCCGTTATCCAGAATGCTCGGGACCTGGGGTTTTCCGGATAAGGGGTCTTTCCATAATTTGTATCTAGTACAAGCTACTATTTTATTAATAGAGAGAAAAGGAAAATCATTTTTAAAAATTTGAATTATTTGATTAAAATGGAGTCTATGGGAGATGCCCTTAATGTAATTCGGAACTTTCTGAATAATGGGTTTCCGGATAAGGGGTCCGATACCTGTATATGCCACTTGCACTTTAATGGGCTTATTTATCAGTACAAACTTGAATAAAACTGAATTAAATATATGGTTTGACTTTGCCTGGGACATCTTCCTAAGTACCAGACATTCGAGTTTTCCAATCATAACTCAAGTTCGAGTTTTTAAGTGCAAAAAACTTGAATTGAGGAAAAAAAAAAAAACAAATCCATTGATAAATCCCCCCTTAAGTGTAGGCCCCCTGAAACTTGATTTAGAACTGTGATTGTTAGAATGCCCATTTAATGACAGACTTTTACATTTGTGCTGCAAGGACATTCAATTCTCTAGAGAAATTTCTGAAAAATGTTACTCCCAGACATTTTTTTAAATATTACATAACAAAACATGGCACACAGAGACATGCCATTGCAATGCATATTTATTTTACTACTTTGAAAAAAAAGGTCTATGAAGGCTCTGTATTTATAAGGGGTCAGTTAGGGTATACATACACCCCAACTGATGTCATACCTATCTGACTAGCTGCTAGCTACACCCTTGTGTGTCTTCCTGTTTGGGGATTACACAGCAGATGAAGTGCTATGGAAGGTAGTAAGTAAAATCAATAGCAATTTAGGCAAGGCTTAAAGTGCCAGCTGAGCTGTTACAGCTTCACAGAAGCTAGGTTAAAAAGGGAAATGGAAAATCCATCTTATCCTTAAATATAAGTTTAAAGGGATGGTCTCTGGTTAATTGATCCTTTCTATCTAACATACTTGTAGAGAGTAAAACAGAATAGCCTCAATCTTCCCTTACATCCAATTTACCAGTTTAGTAGCACGTCTCTGTACTATCTCTAGCTCATTAATATCCTTCTTAAGCACTTGCGCCCGAAACTGCACTACATGTGCAAGGTGAGGTCTTACAGAGGACCTATTAAAAAGACATTATTTGCCAGTTTGCTGACCTACGCTCTGCCAAGTGGCAGCATCTTTGAATGGAACTTATAGTTTTGCACAACTAAGGGGCACATTCATGAAATCACTAGTTCGAATCGAAAAATTTGAATGGGAAAAATTCGGATTGGATACGATAATTGAAGATCGCAAATATCCCGAAAATGCCTACGAAAATATTGTATTACTCACGATAATATCGTATTGGCGATCCGAAATTTTCGTACCGAACGATTGTAAACAGCGGGAAAACCTTTCCGACTTTGATCCTTCTGTGCATGATTTTGGAATCCTCAAATAGGAATCAATAGCACTGTGCAGCTCCAATCTGGCCCAAGGAAAGTCACGATAACGAAGCTTGAATGAATCTGAAACTTTCGTACTCGGCCCGACAATACGATTGTCGCACAAATTTTGTCACAAAGTACGAAAAAGTCGCGCAAGGTATGAAAAAGTCGCGCAAGGTACGAAAAAGTCGCAGAAAATACGCACAGTGCGTTTGTGGATTAATAAATGTCCCCCCCTTAGTGTCAACAGCAAAAACATAGTACTTCAGTGCCCACCTCAAAAAACAAGTTTAAAAGCAAAGGGCCAAGGACAGACCATTACAGTATTCCACTGACAACATTGGTACAATTAGAATTGCCACACTTTGTCATCCTTCAGCCAGTTATCTATCCAAGTACGAACATTACGTTCCAGGCCAATATTCCTTAATTTATTCAGTAACCTTCAGTGTAGTACAGGATCAAATTCTTTAAATCTAAGTAGAGCACATCTACTGCCACCCCTGAGTCTAGGTTCCTGCTCAGCTAATCATAGAAGGCAATTTAATTAGTTTGACATGATCTATTACACATAAAGCCATGCTAGCACAAATCTTAGGGGCAGATTTATTAATGCTGGAGCTTAGGGCCCTAAAACCACATGTGAGTTCCTAAACTCATGTGTGGTTGCTGCATCCAAATACCTCAACCTTCTATTGATCGTTTTTTTCCCCCCAGAGTTTTTAAAAAAAATTAAAAGCTTTGCACCTAGAACCTGTTGAGCTCATTATTTTTGTCATGGAAAAAACCTCAATAAGCATCAAGCTGAGGTATTTAGATGCAGAAACTATGCATGAGTATAGAACTCATGGGTGGTTTTAGGAACTGAATGCTAGAGCCTGGAGGCTCGAGCATTAATGAAACCATCCCTTAGCATTGAGATTTTGAGAGTAATCAAGTATCTTATTTCTTATTTCCCCTTTCAAAAACTTTCCTACCACTGATGTCAAATTAAAAGGCCTCTAATTTTCAAGCTGAGACTGGAATCTCAATGAAATAGTGACACACATTAGAAATTTGCTAATCTTTTAGCACCATGTTAGAAAAATGAAGTAAAGAGGTTGGGTAATCGCAGAGCTAAGCTCCTTTAGTACTCTGCAATGAATATAATCCAGTCCTGGACCTCTTTTTACCTTACATGTTCTGGTCTCTTTTGAAGTGACCCATCCTTCAAGAGCTATATTATTAGAAATGGGTTTATTAAAAAGAAGCCTTCATTAACTGCTCAGAACAGCTCAGAATGTCTGCTTTTTCAATTTTCTCATCAAGCTTCCCCCCACCCCCAATACTAAATCACCCACCGCTTCTTGCTTTATATATATATATATTTTTTTTACATAGTTAAAAATTAATTTTGGATTTATTTTATTTTTCAGTGCAATACCCTTTTTATCTTTATTTTAACTTGTCTGATATCTTTTTTGCATGCTTTATTGGCCTTTTTACCTACAGCTGTCTCATAACTTAAATGTTTTAAAAGTATGTATTTCTCTTATTTACACCAACACTTCTATAAAACATAAAAGTTTTGCTTTGCGATGTTTTTCCTTGCTTATGGGAAATATACTGATGTATATTTATTAAGCAGCATTTTAAAGAAGGTCTATTTTCCTTCTGTGTTTAACCTTGGGAAAAGCCTTTCTCTTTACCAGTTAATGCATTGCAGACATGCCCTTTTACTGCCAAAGTTTAATGTCTAGTGTCTTAGTTACTTCCTTATAGAGCTGTCTCTGCAACATAACATAAAAGAAGACCCTACAGAAGGGGGATGGGTTGGGCGCATTTATTATCAGTAATGATATTCACAGCCCTTTTTTATACCCGTCAGACATCACTGGAGTTCCACAAAGGAAACCCAGAATATGAAGAAATAGAGAATGATGAAGAGAATGACGAGAACTTGCTAGTTTATCTCTTTGCTCTCCTTGTATTTATCATCGTATTCACCATTGACTGGTGTTGGAGTAACATTGCTAAAAAGAACACTGGTATTTCTCCTAGCCAGACCAGCCATAAGAAGCATCTAGAAGAGAGGCTCTTGGTTGGCCAAGGCTTACTTGGAGAAGAGGAACTGCAACGACATCTTCCACAAAAAAATCTGAGGATATTTATTGCCACCTGGAATATGAATGGAAAAAAGGATCTTCCAGAGAGACTGGATGATTTCCAATTTCCATCGGGCGCTGATTCTGCACAAGACCTGTATGTTATTGGAGTGCAAGAAGGCTGCCCCAACAGGCAAGAATGGAAAAACCTGCAGTTGACACTGGGGCATCGTTATGTCTTGCTCCACTCAGCAGCTCACGGTGTCCTGTACCTGTCTCTGTTTATCAGGCAAGATCTCGTGTGGTTCTGCTAAGAGGTTGAATGTGCAACTGTCACTACGAGATTCTTCCCAATGATTAAGACCAAAGGGGCTGTGGCTGCTTCATTTACATTCTTTGGAACCTCATTCCTTTTTATCAATACCCACTTTGCGGCAGGAGATTCCAAAGTAAAGAAAAGAATACAGAATTATGAGAAAATAATCAAAGACCTGCAGCTTCCAAAAAATGTTCCTGACACAAACTCCATTTACTCTGATCCCGACGATGTGACAAGCCAGTTTGACGAAGTCTTCTGGTTTGGGGACTTCAATTTCCGCTTGAGCAAGAGTCGGAGGGAAGTTGATTCCATCCTAGAGAACCTTCCAGAGAATGATATGAGGTCCCTCCTGCAGTATGATCAGCTGTCAAAAGAGGTGACTAAAGGTTCTATATTCAAAGGATTTAAGGAAGGCAAAATCTATTTCCGTCCCACATATAGATTTAATATCGGATCCGATGACTATGACACCAGTAAGAAACAGAGGGCGCCTTCCTACACTGATCGAGTGATGTACAAAAGCTGGCATCAGGATGATATTCATGTTCTGAAATATGGCTCTTGCTCACTTATGAGACAATCAGACCACAAACCTGTTTTTGGGCTATTTGAAGTATTGATAAAACCAGGGTCCAATAACATTCCTTTGACTGTTTGAAAAAACAACTTTATTTAATGGGACTAAAAAAAGAACTGACATTAAATAAAAGAAATGAGAAAACTGAAAACCAACAGTCTATTGGCATGGGGAGGGAGGGAGGGCCAATGACTTGGGTTAAAACAGGGTCTAGTAACATTCCTTTGACTGTTTGAAAAAACAACTTTATTTAATGGGACTAAAAAAAGAACTGACATTAAATAAAAGAAATGAGAAAGCTGAAAACCAACAGTCTATTGGCATGGGGAGGATGGGAGGGCCAGATCTTGGCATGCCAATGACTTGGGTTTTTTGCTTTAAAACACGCACTTGATGCACTTGCACGTTTTGTGAATATCGTGAGTGCTGACATTTTAACCCAATTCCTATAGCCAGCAATGGGAGGATGGCAAGGGGGTGATTTCACACAATCACTCGGGGCAAATCAAGCCAAATGATAAAGTTGCTACATCCAACTTCCATATATTTATAACATTCAACCTCACCATGTAGGACTTATGCCTTTAAACCAGGGATGGTGAACTTGAAGATCTCTCCCATGAAAAAGCTACAGGGAGAGAGGGACAGCCAGTGAGCCAACACTTTGGTCACAAAACACTTTTCCTAAGATACCTGTAATACAACCAATACCACGTATGAATATATGACATGTCAGTTAACATAATACAACAGCCATGGGAGGGATGGCAAGGGGTGATTTTGAACATTAATCACAAAGGGCACAAGCCAAGTGATAAACTTACTACAACTTGCATAGATTTATAACACCACTGTGTTGGACTTATGTCTTTATAATATGGATGTTGGCCTTGAAGATCTCTCCCATACAAAAGCTACAGCAGAAATAACAGCCAGTCAGCTTGATCCCCTTTGTACTGCATTTTCATATAAACCTTGGCAGTGTTTAGAATCCCTGTCTTCCCCTATAAGATTTTACCATTCCCATAAAACAGACCCACAAGGAAACGTTTATGGGTATTTGGAGGATTCACAACATTATAACATGGCACTCTACAGTGCATGCGCTTCCTGGACCAGAACAAAGGGAAGATGGAAGAAGCCAAAGCTGTTTTTAGCAAACAGGAGCACACAGCAGGATAAATATAGGGCCAATTCCATTTATAACACCCCAGGACAGTGGTGTGGAGGTTTGTCAATTTTATGATCATAACTTTATAACTAAAAACCCCTCTTTTTGTTAAATATGCATAGATACTAAATTACTAGTGAACCAGGGGATCAGGGAATGTGCATTGGTCACTTAGCCAGATCCGATTCATTGTACTTATATATTTTACTTAGTCTTGGAGAGCTCCCACAACCCCCTTTTGTGTAATTGTATACGTTAGCAGAGTAATTCTGCAGGAAGAATGGCCAAACCAATAGGTGGTCTTAGGCCTTTAAAAATTGGTGTTTAGCAATCTCTCTCCTATAAGCTAACGGTGGGGGAGGGCTAAACCCTGTGAATAAAACCAGCGCCCTGGTCAGAAGATATAACCAGAGGTAAATAGTTAGAACCACCATATGGGGTTTACCTTGACGAGGTACGGTGGCTTGTCAATTTTATGATCATAATTTTGAAACTTATAAACCCTGTTTTTGTAAATACACACATAGATTCTAAATACTATTTACTTGCATACTGTACCTGAAATAGGAAGTTAGCTTTTACTGACTTGTCATCCCCATTATTTCAGTCAATGTCTGCATAATAAAAACTTGATTTAGTTATGAAGCCTCTTTGATTTTTAATAGTAGCTAGGCTTGATACTCTGCACTTATATTGGGCAGTTTGTAGCATACACCAATGATATCTAGCCCAGCTAAATTAGAAAGTCCAAAAAAGAACAAAGCTGGTAAAAGGTATAGAAAGTCAAAAAGAAAGGCTGGCCAAGTTGGCAATATTTACAGTGGAGATATGACAACCATATAATGCTTATAAAGCAGCAGATCCTTTCAGCTGCTAGGAAGGTTTAATTCAGACCAAAATATTCATTAATTCATAGGAGCACTTACTGGTTGCAACTCTATCTGTGCTAAATGTATGACGGTTCCCAGACAGCAGCAAATTAGTTCTATAAAAAATATACAGTATATATATATATATATACTGTATATATACACACACACACAGAGCACTAGTTAAAAAGAGCTATTAATAAATAAGTCATTTTTATTCAGTCATTTAAAAATTTAAAGGTGCATGTATTGCAGTGGACCACACGCTTGATGCGTTTCATGGCATCTCGCCACATCCTCAGAAGCATCATCATTCAGACCAAAAGGCTAAACTCAAAGTATGCATGCTTTTCAACTTTAAAGGAGAAGGATAGGTAAAAACTAAGTGAGCTTTATCAAGTTCTATGTAAATACAGCCATAGACACTTACAAAAACTCTGCACCTCTACCAAGATAAACACAGGAGTTTTTGTCTTCTTCTGTGTATACATGTTCTTCTGTGTCAGACTTCCTGCTCTCAAAAAAATCCTGCAGGGCACAGGCACAAGTCTGCTCAGTTTGCTCCTCTCTCCCTGTCCCTTTTCCTCCTCCCCTCCCATCATCTCTTGCACCCCTCCCAACTGTGCTGTGTAATCTGAGCTACCAGCAGCCAGAGCTGCAGCACAGATGCTACTGAGATCAAGCTAAAATGGCAGCTGCTATCTTAAACAAATAGAGGAAGCTTCTAGGGCTGTTTGCTAAAGCTTTATACAGAATAAATATAGTGTTCTAGGGGGCACTAATGTGACTGATCTATTGGCAGTAAAATGCCAAAATTACTTTCCTTCTCTTTTAATTACTATGTAAGAATTTTATTTAAATGTCCTTCCATAATTTTCTTAATAACATATTTGATGTTATTTATTTCTGAATTGTATGACTAATTTTGAAGTATGCAGCAAGTTCCACATTAAAGAAAAACAAAATAAAGGCGATTAACAGATTCAGCATTCCTAATTATTGTTCTTGAAATACTTGAGTTTTCTGAATATTAGGAGGGAGTCAGCAACAAAGGATCACAATTATTAGACTTTTAGTTCTGCTAATTTCATGCAGAATATTGGCCAGACTGATTTTTAGAACCCTTTATGTCAGCATGATTTTCATTTAGGAAATACTGATACAAGTTTATTTATTTAGGACTCATGGGCCATTCAGTTTTTACAGTATTTTATTAATATAGTAATGTTAAGTTCTTTAACTTTCATTCTTTCATCCCTACTTACAGTATTAGATATTTTTGGAAAAGTAAAAGGAGAAAAAAGTTTAAAAAGTGTTACCATTGGTGTAGCTAAGCCCAACAGCAAACAATTTTTAGGGGATTGCACTGTGCCCCCCTAGATCTTTAACATGGATCGCCCATTTTTAACAAAATGTGATATATCTGATATCTTTGTTTTTACTTTCAAAGTGGGAAAAGCCCAAATAACGCCTTGCAGTGCTTTACAACCGTGTTGAAGCAGAATACTAAGGCAGATTCCTGTTGTGCAGAACAGAAATTGTTTTATTAGTTTAATTATATAGGTGCTCGAGAGGTTAACATAGGGATTTTTAGCTTCTTTGTTCCATTTACGCCATATACAGCAGACCCGAACTGCCAATCCGTGTATTCTGGCAAATTCCAGAAGGCTTCTGTGTACTTGATATGCCACAGCCTATTCTAAATCCTAGTCTGGGCCTATATATATATATATATATATATATATATATACAGTATATATATATACCAGTATATAAAATCTAAATTTGAAGAAAATGCTGATGCACACCAGGAAATTTATCACAAAAACACTATATTTATTGGATCAACATTTCATTCCTCACCTGGGACCTCAAGATGAGGACCAAAATTTCGATCCAGTAATATCCTAAACTAAATTGTTATTTTCTGTGTTATTTTTATTTTCAAAGGGGATCTAAACAGTGTCACTTAGCCACTCTTTATATATTATTGCTGGGCTACAAATTTTAGCAAACTTTAAGATGAAAGTGTTAACTTTGAAATCTTTTAAAAGGTTAAAGCATGATAGATGCTGTTGTCTAGCAACATGATCAGGGATGTATTTTTAAGTAATATTGCTCAATAAAACTTTCCCCAGCTCTCCAGGGTCACACTGTTAACAACTGCTATTTTGAAGAAGATGTATTTCTTCCAAGATATATGCTTGCACATCAGTATTAGAGCAAAGGTGCTTATGGAGTGTCCGGCAATATGATGCCCTTTGGTACTGATCTGAAACAAAGTTGTGTCAGGAAGTCTTTACTATGTTTTATAAATGACAGAACGGGGTATTGTTCAGTACATATCCTAGCTATGTTTCAAAACTTGTTTTTACTTATGTGGTTTCATTGTAAACTGGAAAATGCAGTGTGAAATTTCACATCCGGACACAAGGGCTCTGCTTGATAGGAAACTGCAGCCCTATATGTACAGTACACCATGTTCCCTATGACTTGGTGCTGTTGCACAGGCAAGTGATATGCTTCATTTTCTCCCAACTACAGTATATATTTTCTGAGGAGCTGTTCTTCAGCTTTGGTTTGACACCCTGTGCTTATGTACCCTGTTATGCGGGTTTTTGAGTCTTCAAAGAGCATTAGTGAAGCATAATTAAGGTATACCAAGAGATGTCACATAAACAACAGGTACAGTATTCTTTACATGAAATAAGAAATGCGAAATTACTTTAAACATTTGGTAATTTAGCACATACAAATAGGATAAACAGGTATAGGATCCATTATCTAGGAACCTGTTATCCAGACAGCTCCAAATCATTCTATTGGCATTGATGGATTCTTTTGCATTTACTGGGTCGCTGGTTGACAACTGTAGAAAAGTTTGTAGGCAGTAGGCTGGTTCAAGTGAAACTCTTGCATAGTTTGTTTATTGAAACTCTTGCATACTATATGTTGTTTATTGCAACTCTTGCATATGTTGTTTATTCCAACAGTGTTTTCATTTAAGAAAACAAGGTGGATTAATTGAGACAGAATATAATCCCAGTACATTTTATGGAACCTGTTATCCAGAATGCTTGGGACCTGGGGTTTTCCAGATAAGGTATTTTTATGTAATTTGAATCTCCATACCTTAATTCTAGTAATAAATCACTTAAATGTTTATTGAACCCAATAGGATTGTTTTACCTTAAATAAGGACTGATTGTATCTTAGTTGGGATCAATTACAAGGTACTGTTATAATATTACAGAGAAAAAGGAAATAATTTTTAAAAATTTGAATTATTTGCTTATAATGGAGTCTATGGGAGATGGCCTTTCTGTAATTTGGAACTTTCTGGATAATGGGTTTTAGGATCCTGGATCCCATACCTGTACAACAAGCTTTATAATGATATTACTTAAAGAACATGTCATTTGACCAGTGACAACACAACCTTGTTATTGATTACTATTTACTCATATATACTCATCAGAACAATAAACTTATATTTATTAGCAAACATTAGAATTGTGTTATAGTTCCCTCTTGGGAAATAACTGATTAACTTTCCCTTTTTATCAATAATATGCAAACCGTAAACCAGGGATCCCCAACCCCCTCTATCTGTGAGCCACATTCAAATGTGAAGAGAGTAGTTACATAGTTACATAGGGTTGAAAAAAGACCATCAAGTGAGTCCATCAAGTTCAACCCTTCCAAGTAAACCCAGCACCCACAAACCTATACTTACCTATACTTAGCCTTTCAAAGAGCACCATTGTTTATATAAGGCAACTCCTTAATTAGATGGGGCTTTGTGGAACCTGCGGTACTCCACTAACAACACTTGTCCAATTACAAAATGTTACCAAAATTCTTTGTAATCTATGCTTCAGCCAGTTCTCTATCCAATAACAAATATTATGTTCTAGGCCAATATTCCTCAATTACATGAAAAATGTTCCTGGGGATGCCAAATAAGGGTTATGATAGGCAATTTGGTTTCCCCTATATGGACTGGCAGACTACAGAAGGTTGTTTGTCAGTACACCTGTTTTTATGCAACTAAAATGTGCCTCCAAGGCAGCAATCTAAAAAATAAGAACCTACTTTGAGGCCAGTGGAAGCAACATCCAAGGGGTTGGTGAGCAACATGTTGCTCGCGAGCCACTGGTTGGGGATCACTGCCATAAACTCTTTTACAAACTCTCATGCAAACCCCAAACTGTTTTACTTCACTATCATATACTGTACAATGCTCAGGGATTTAACTATATAACATCTCAGTTTAAATGTTACACCAATACAACTGTATATACAACACAGGTTGTATATAATCATCAGTGAATGCAATCTTATGATCTGTCTATCTGTTTCATTCAAATGACAGCAATGCATTTAAAATCACCCTTGTATATAGCAAAACAATCAACTTAGGTCTATAACTTTCCAGCTTGTTGCTAGTGCTTAGGCAAGTTAGTAAACAGGCAAATACACTGTTACATTGTAGTTAATACCATAATAAGCATACAAATATCCATATGGAAGTGGATGATCATCGTTCCTAGGCACCCACAAATAGAAACTGTGTTGCAGATATGTTGCTGTAGGCAGGCAGGGCAACTGGGCTGAAGGAGCTTTAATATTAACCAGTTCTGGTTACTAAGAGGTACCCCAGCTATTCAATTGTAATGAGTAAAAGGTATTCAGTAATCTAGACTTGTCCAAGAATTGTTGGGTAATCTATTTCCCTCTCTTTCAAATTATGCAAGGAACAATGCAGGAGAAATTGAAAGGTCTCTGGTACAATGTAAGAACAGTTACAGCACTCTTACAGGCTCATCTCTAACAAACTTAGCGTGGTAATGATGAGCAATGAGTGCAATTTTTCACCAGGCATGAGTTCGCTGTGAAATTCCGCATTTCACCATTGGTGAATTTCTAGTGAAACTGCCACAAAAATTTGTCGCTACAAAAAATTTACAGAGTACCAAAAAACATGAACATGACTTTTTCTTAAAAGAGAAATGGGACAGATTCGCTCATTACTAATAATGAGGAATTTGTAGCAGCTCCACTTCCTTAGCATACCCCTCTCTTGGCTCCTAGGCTTCTGGATAATCTCTACTCCTGAACAGCTGAACCAGGCAGGGCAGCTCTGTGATACAGTGTAGTATAGCAGTATAGTCCTGCAGCAGCCCACCTTCCCATCAGCCAGCAGGGCGGGGCAGTTGTTCCAAAGCAGTGCAGGTCCTTGCGTAATTCCTCCTTCCGGACAGTGAGCAGCTCTCAGCCTGGATTCACTTTTGTAACATTTTCCCTGAAGACCCTTCACAGTTGTTGATGACCCCTCATTTATTCTTGCCAGGGCCTCTGAGCCACTGGTTGCTCCTTCATTCTTATAGCAAGAATAAGCCATTATTCCTCTGGATCAAAAAGGAACACATATCTTCCCATGAGGCTTAGGTTACTCTTAAAACAGTTGGGGAAGTCTAACTCTTTTCACATCACCCATAAAACTTTAATATACAATCCTGATGTTGTTGGACTGCAGTTTATATCATGCGTTAAAAGGAGCAGAAAAACACCCTTTGTGCAGTTTCACCAATGTACATAAGTAGTCCATATGTTTGAGTGGATTAAAAACTTGAAAAGTTTAATGAAAAGTCCTCTAATGCACATCATTTCAATTATTGCCTGTTCAACTTATACATCTAGTATGAGAACAATATAGAAGTAAGTTATAAAGGGGACATCAATTCTTTTAAAAGTTTTTTTCTATTTCCTTATGCAATGGCAATGGATGCAATGGCAATCAGTGCAACTTTATACAAATGCAAGCAACCTGTTTGGATGCCCAACAAGCACAACATCTGAGTCCATTTTATTGCAACCGCGTTTGCAGCTGTATACGTCACCTCAGTCACCTCATCATAAACCAAGATATTCATATTACCATGCAATTTTTGCTTGTCAGTACTATCCTGCAATGAAACTTTAGGTGTCGAACAGCAGAGGGAAGAATAATTGTAAAGATGCTTGCACTTTCTTGCTTGTATAGGGATGCTCCTTTTCTGTTTGTCCTATGTAATAATCCAGTTGCTTCTTGTCTGCTCAGTCATACTCCTTTATGAGGGGTGTTTTTAATTCATATGTAATGGAAGTTGTGATCATATTAGTTTAAAAACAAAGTAGTTGTGAGACAGCAGTAAGGCATTTATGCCCTTAATAAAACTGAATTATCTGGGGTTATAATAATACAGGAGCTGGATGACTACTGTGGAATTGAGACGTAGAGGGCATTAGGGACCTGTGCTATGCCAGAATACTCCAATTAGCTGCTGATTCAAGCCAGGACATTACAGCAATCTATGGTTAAAGTTTATTTATTATTATTACTCCCCCAAAACCTTTCTTATATCCAGTTATATTCATCTCTACAAATGGGCTCATTTTCTTCGAAAATCCAATAGCGCAGATGTAATGTATTTGCTACTGTTTTCATTAGTACGCCATAATACATTCTGCTATAATCTAACTTCTAAAAGATACGTTTCTCAACATAAAATACCCTAGCATTTTGGATCATTATCAACATATATAACTACAATCTCCAAAATAACTGATTTCGAGAACTGTGTTCTGTGAATACATAAAAAGGAGAGGTTGAACTGAAGGGCCAGAGAGCACATTTGGCTTTCACCTTTTCCAGAAGTGATTGAGTATGTGTTGATGACTACTCTTTAAAGGACATTAAAATGCTCTTGGGATAAAATGAGCAATATAAAACCACTTATTATTTCAGTACTTATTCATACATCTATAGTCCGTACACACCAGGAATGGTCCAGCAGATTCAGGCTAAAATACAAGCATTATAAAACTCATTGCAGCTAATTTTTTTTCTTAGCAATTGAGTTTATAAAACCTGAAAAAAAGATTTTGGCTTTAGGGTTTTATGCCAAGTGATTAACTTAACCTGCAAATATTGAATTTCCATACATTAGTATAAATCCATGCTAATTGTCAGACATTCAGCTTCACTTCTTACTTCATTCCACAGATGAGCATGCCAATCATGATTTGCTACAGCCAATCCTACCTCAAGCCTTGAGCTTTTGCTGCTTTTAAACTTTCGAGACCCAGAAGAATTTCTGTAACATTTTAATTTGAATATTTTTGTTACGCTTGCCAGGTCAGTGATATTATTGTGGCAATTCACCTCTGGAGTATCAGTTGATCTTGTCTTTTGCTGCAGTGTTTTTGCAGGCAATATTAAATAGAGTTTCTCTATGCTTGCTCTGTACTTATTTCACATCAACGGGAGCAAAGTTCAAGTGGAAAGCAGCACAAAGATTCTGTCTATATCTCTAAATACTGAATGTGTTTTTTTATACTAGGACCTTTTATTGTAGTAAGGGTTTATATGAAAATGAACAAAAGAGATATAACGTTTATACGCCTGTCATATTCTCTTTTCTAACTATTTTTCTCAGTGGGCACCCAAGAGAACTGTTTTACAGAGAAAAAGGAAACCATTATGAAAAAATAGTTTGCTTAAAATGGAGTCTATAGAACATGACCTTCCTGTAATTCTGAGCTGTATGGATAACAGGTTTCAGATTTCCTGTACCTGTGCAATAGAATTCACAAATGAGAATCCTGCTCTGTCATTACTACAGTCATCTTGCTATTATCTGACATATAAATGTGCACCATTAAACATGGCAATCTACACCGGGAGCTCCCTCCCTGTACAGGCCGCCTAGCACTTGCATATAATTAAAAAATAACTATTGCTTTCCTCAGCAGGAGTGTGAGTTATTGGCCCATGTTCCTAGGAATCAGACTTCCTCTCTCAGAAAAATCCTTCATTCCCTGGGCCTGCATCTATGCAGTTCTCTCCTCTCTCCATTCTCCTACTCCCCCCTTCCATAAGAATTCATAAGAATTCACTCCCCCTCCCATCAGAATGTGTCATCTGAGCTGCCAGCAGGTAGAGCTTCAGCACGGAAGCTACCGAGACCAGGCTTAAAATGGCAGCTGCTATCTTAAGCCAACAGAGGGAGCTTCTATGGCTGTTTACTCAGGTATGGTAAAGCCTTCTGCAGAATAAATACAACATTCTAGCTTTCACTATTGTCGCTAATCTATTGGCAGTAAAATGCCAAGATGCCTTTCCTTCTTCTTTAAGCAGTGGAAGTAAATACTTTAAAGTTGGGGGTGGTCCTTGTCCAGAAGAGCTTACACTCTATTAGGAACAAAGGGCCCAGGAGGGAGTGTATGGGGAGATGAGAGCAGATATATAGAGAGGAGCAGAAGAATGCAGGGCTCTGAATGCCATTGTCTTCTATGATCAGTCATTTTTCAAAGCTTTGCAGAATTCCATCAAGGAACCAATTTATGAAGTCACACAAAATGAACAATAACCATCTTAAATATATAATGACTAATAATCTGTAATTTGTTTTTGAGTCATTAAATAATGCTGGAAAATATACATCAATCTGAAACAGATCTAATTTTTTTTTCCTGCTGTAGCCATCATTACCAGAGCTATATCTGCACCTAGGACTCTTGCAAGGGGCACTGATTTGATGGGATGTGTTGGTTTACATGTTTATACAAGCAACGCTACCATATGTCTCTCACTTAATGAAGCACCTCTCAGCTAATGAAGGGATTTGCTTTGTCAGACACAAGCTTTTCCAAGCTGCAGTATACTAAATGTAAATTTAGCTGAAGGGAAGGTATCCTCACATCCATCTTACTAGACTTTTGCCCTGATCCTGTGTTTATATCTAAGTTTCCAGGCATAATAAATGGCATAGCTGTAACTCTGAGGAAATCATAGTCATTCATTAAAATAACTGGACTGCCTTATCCTTCAAGAATTTTTTGATGACTCAGTTAAAAAAGAACATAAATATGCAATATTTATTATTGAAATAGATTACATAAATTCAAGCTAGACAAATATTTAGAGTACATTATTGATCAATGATGTGAAACAGGAACCTTACATACTCCACTCACTTTAGTATAATTTACATGCTGTGTAGGGTTGCCTCCTCTTTGTTTCATGCAGTCCTGGCAGGCAGTTGTGCCCCAGACAGGTTTTGACCTGGCCAGCTTGGTCTCATACAGGCTGGCAACCCTAATGCTGTAGCTCCCAATTCATTCTACATACTGGGACACACATCCTACATTGGAGGCCAAATAATAATAAAAACAAAATCCATAAGACTATTAGCCACCCAGGTTATATAAATATATGAAACATTTCTATTCAGGTCCTGTCTGTTGACCTTCAGTAGGATAGCCTTGATATGGATACAGCACTGCGTATATGTTGGTGCTTTCTAAATGCATTTAAATAGTAATATAAAATAATAATCCCTTTAATAATATCTATAACATGATTCAAATGCATAAAGACACACATTATGATTGATAAAAGAATGGTTTGTTTTCCACTATTTTAAAAGTGCATATGGCAATGAATAAAATCGATATTCCATTTATTTGTGCATTTTCAGAATAGTGACACAAACTTTTTTTTGCAACTTTTTTAGGTTTTTTCTGTATTAGTAAAATTAGTCTTCTGAGGGCACCAAGCATAGTTTGTACCCATTGGGCCTTTAAAATGCTGGCTAGGTGGCAACCTTATTTACAAATGTACATGTTACACACTTTATATACAGTGAAACTTCAATTTTCTATACCCTGCTTTTAACTTTTCCTGCAATATATAATGCATTTCCATAACTTTTCATTCTAATGGATTTTATATATTTTTTCTGGTAACCTGAAAAATGTAAAATAGGGGTTCTACTGTATTATATCATCTGCTTATACACATATACTGAGGCTTTGCTTAGTGCTGTTTCTAATGCATTTCTATTTTAGATATTTTACACTGCCTTGTTCTATCCTATATAATGTGTGTAGTCCAGAGTAGATATATTTTTTATTAGGGACAAATTATAGCCCTGTTGTACCCCAGGAAAATATTTATTTTTTTTATTTTATAAGGCCTAGTAACTTGCTGCATGACCTTAAAACTCCCCACATTGCAATTCTAATTCTCTCTATTTTTTTCATGACAAAACTTGGAATCAAATGAAGAAATTACATAATTGTAAATAAAAGTAAGCTAATTGCCAGTGAATACATTGGGTATTGTTTACTGGGTCTCTAACTGTATTCTCATCAGGATTTGCTTTATTGTAACTTTAATATTCTAGTATGTAAAGCAAAACATACAATGGCAGCACAATATAAAAATAAGTTATTCTTGAGCTTCTCGCTTTCCTCGTGGGAGACATCTGCTTAATGCTTCGGAAATAAAAATGCTGGAAATGTGTTTGCTTCATAACAATGATTTAAAATTGTACTGTTTCGCATTAGAACAATACATGTTAATTGTGTACAAAGGAGTTTAACTTGCAGTGTAAGCAATAATGCATCTGTTGTGGTAAAGGAAACAATGGAAGAACCATGAGATCTTTGAAATATTAGCCTGGTGTGACAATCAAGTCAATGTCTGGCTTTAAACTCAAATGGTTACTTTTCCAAATTTTGTTTGTCTTTTAAGTACATGTTTAAGTAGAATATATTGCATGTCACAAAGTTGTATTCATGCTTTTTGGGCTCTCCTTCTCCCTTTTTTTTTGTCTCTCTTCCCTTTTATCTCCCTTATAAAACTTCAGAATAAGTATATAGAAATGTACGTGTTTGATATTATGAGAATACAAGAGCAAATATTTGAGCAACATGGACATAGCTATCAGACTTACTATAGTGGGGCTCATGTAAAACACTGGGCAAATTTACACCTGGTCAGTAACCCATAGCAACAAATCTGTGATTAGATTTTTTGCAGCCAGCTGCAGGTAGAACAATAAAAGTAAGCTTCTGAATGGGTGCCATGGGTTTCTCCCAGCTGCAAATTTGCCCAGTGTTTATAAATGACCTTCAGTGTAAATAAATTGGTCTCTAATACCAACATTTTCCCAGTCCAATATGTATATATATATATATATAATACAAAATGCATGGAAGCTGCATACCATAAACAGTGATGATACCTGGGTGCCTGTGCAGATAAGTAATTTAAACAGGCATGGAGTGACGGCACACACAGGATTTTCACACACAGTTGTGGAGTTTTGCAAAAAATAGTCAGAGGTTTATTTTGACCAACATTTCAGTTCCACACAGGAACTTTCGTCAGGGAAAGTTCCTGTGTGGAACTGAAACGTTGGTCAAAATAAACCTCTGACTATTTTTTGCAAAACTCCACAACTGTGTGTGAAAATCCTGTGTGTGAAAATCCTGTGTGTGCCGTCACTCCATGCCTATATATATATATATATATATATATATATATATATATATATATATATATATATATATATATATATATATATATATATATATATATATATATACAATTCCACTAGAGGTAGCACACCACCTAGCAAGGGGCCAATGCCTGGGTGCTACTGCAATAAAAATAGCAAAATACAATGTAGCAAAGGCTAGCACTCTCAGGACTTAAATAAGTGTATTGAGAAAAATAGAAACAAAAAGTCAAAAAGTCTCACAAGGCATGATCCTTACATGGTTTTTATTGAACCGACGTTTCAGTTCCTCACAGGAACTTTCCTCAGGGGTAACAGCTGTGTATACACTGTGCTGTTACCCCTGAGGAAAGTTCCTGTGAGGAACTGAAAGGATCATGCTTTGTGAGACTTTTTGACTTTTTGTTTCTATTTTTCTCAATACACTTATTTAAGTCCTGTGAGTGCTAGCCTTTGCTACATTGTATAAATGTATATATATATGCAAGTAAGCAAAATGAAATTTCAGAAACATTGTTATTGCCATTTTTTCTACCAACTTACACTGAAGTGTTTTTAATCCAAAATTCCAAAATCACTCTCTAAAATGTGTCCACTGCAATTGTGCATTAAAAACTTGCATCAAAACTTGACACAAATGGGGACCATTCCATATCTAGCATTTTCACACTGGAGGTTCTGTTACTTTTAGAGTACATTCCAAACAGTGTTTGAATCTGATTCACTCGGAGTAAATCTGGTGCACCTATTGATACAACCCACTTTGGGAACCCTGGTACTACCGTCAGGAACAGGGTGGCTGTAGTTCCAGGGTGCCCAGCATCAATAGGTAAAGTTGCTGACCATTTATCAGATGAGGCAGGATGGACACCCTGGCCACCATTTCAAAGTGCAGGGGCATATATAGATACAAATACCTTAATCAATTGCATCTGTATGAGCTCTATTGTACTACAGAGTACCCACGCTTGCAGGTATGTGTGTAAATGACCCTTACTGCCAGGAAAAGGAAACTAATGAAACGCTGAGGTCAAAACTGGTTATTTTGTGTCATCAAATAATTATGGGGTTCATTTAATTACGATTGTAAAAGTGACACCAGTTTTACTAACTAATAGCACTCAGTTAGCAGGTCACATTTACTTGGCTGCTATAAGTAAGCAATCATCTGATTGGTTGGTATTAGTCAATAGGATCAGAGTAAACTCTCGTTATATTATCCACAGTGAAAGTACTTGGTCACAAGGAGTTAACAAGTATGGCAAACAGCAGTGATTATCAACCTGAAAATACATCCATCTTTTGAGCAATAATCATGCACTGCTACATACCTGCTGGGATTCACATTATCTGTAATAGGAAGCGATTTGCTATTGTTCTTTTTGTTTTATTGCCATGACTTCCCCTGAGAAAAGTGACAGGGACCAGAAGTTCCACTGATGATTAGTAAAACTGAAAAGTGCCTGAACATCAAAGCTGGATGTCATATTTTTAACTTTATTCACTTTTTTGAAGTGCATGGATCTTTGGAACTTGGGCTTTTTATTTATACTCAGCAATTAATCCCACCTTCAAATTAAGAGAGCTAGCAAGAATGATAAGCTCTATGGGGCAGGGACCTCCATCCTCTTGTGTCCTTGACTCTTAACTTATTGCAACTGTATTTATTTCTATACTTTGTATTTATCTATTTTTATCTTAATAACCCCCTGTTTGTATTAATCTATTCTACTGTACAGCACTGCATACATAAGTAGCGCTTTATAAACAAAGATATACATACATACATACATAAACAGAATTCTGAGAGGCTAACTGGCAGATTGACGATCTATAGTAGATATACTGTATGTATGTATGATAGATGATGATGATGATAGATAGATGATAGATAGATAGATAGATAGATAGATAGATAGATAGATAGAGATATAGATAGATGATAAATAGCTAGCTAGATAGATAGATGATAAATAGCTAGATAGTGAAAAGAGAAATATACTCTCTAAAATTCCTTTGATCTAGGTTTGGGTAGACAAATTACATGTGGAGAGAAAGCCAATGGGTCATATTGGACCCCAGACCCCAGTTACAGTTGGAAAAGAGGACCTAGCTAGTGGCAAGATAGATCCAGCCTGTTGTTGTTCTAGGAATCAAAAATATGAATCTTAAAGCTCCATCAAAGTGTGCAGATAGTTAGTACCATTAGGGGCATTTTTTCTTACAGTGACTTCTGGAAATAATGGCATTAAATTACACCTTGATAAATTTATCACCTTGATAAATTTATTTATTTTACACAGCCTTTACACTATTTTTTTTGGCAAATATTGTACACAACATAATAAAGAGACTTCTTGATGTGTTTCTCCAGTCTACCACTACAAGTATGCATACTCAAGGTAGTGAAATTTTATCTTGAATTAAAAAGATTTTGTTGTGTAATATCTGTGTCATATTTGTTTCAGCAAAAATCAACATAAGAATCAGATTGTGCGAATGAGACTGTGTGATGCCTTCTGCTGGCCTGGCAAACTTCTAACCAAAGTGTTCTAATGGCCTCCCTGACCATAAGCAGTTCCAGGGGTGCTCAGCCTAAAGCCATGGGCACATGGAGTGTTCATTTTGCTTTTCTCTGCATTTTTTTCTGGATGCTGAGAGAAGCAGATTCTAGTCACCTAAGCAACAAATCAGCTGATAGCAATTACCACTCACCTTTTTAAAAGCAAAGATTTTATTGGTTGCCATGGGTTTTTGTACCTGGGCAAACTTTGTGCCTTTATGGATATATCAACCGGTAGTCCTTAGACCTTAATAGTGGCTTCATTCCTTATTTTGCTTGGGGCCTTTATGTTGTAGAAAAAAGTACTTCTAGTTTACATGCCAATGTTGGTCCTCTTTTTACATCACCTAGTTATGTAATTAGATAGCATGTATTTTATGACGTTATACTGTTGTCAGTTTTATTGATTAAGGACTCTAGTTGATCTGCTAGCATCTCAGCTCCAAATGGCTAAATGTTTTTTAATACATATGAAATTCTCTATTTATATGTCACTCACTCTATCCTCTTCAGTAATTTGCATCTTTATCTTTTTCCATCTGATTCTCGTATTGATGCCCTTGTGTTTGGGAGCATATTGCTAAAGTTTCCTTATAAATTATTCTTTTGATGACATATCAGGGTAATGGTGTTAATTAATTGGTCTATAATTTCAATTTAAATATTCATTTATTCACTGTTACCAGAGCTTATCTTCAGCCCTTTGGCTTTAAATGATGCTCAACTAATTTATTCCCGCCTTATACATTGTGTAAGACTGTCACTCAATGGAGTTTTTGGGTCAAAAAAGTCTTATAAGGAAAGGTTAGACTCATAATCAAAATGAGCTTTCAAGAGGCCTGGAAGGAAATTCTGAAAGTTGTATTCTGTTCTGATTTAATTTCCCTATAGAAATAGAGATAGGTAACATCATATAAGAAGTGACAATGTAAGCAGTGTTTGATTAAGCATACTTATCCATGACTCACCCTACTTCTGCTAATTGGTTTTGCATATTTTTAGAGGAAATCTAGTAAAATGCATGTTGCATCAGACCTTCAGCTTATATTTAGCCCTTTGGCTCTAAGTGATGCTCATCTCATTTATTGCCCCTTATACTTTTCAAAAGACTGTCACTCAAGGGGGTTTATGGGTGGATAAAAAGTCTTATGAGAAGGTTGGACACATGATCAAAATGAGCCTTCAAGAAATTATGAGGTCGGGAAGGAAATGATAAAGGCTTTATTCGGTTCTGATTTAATCTTTAGAAATAGAGGTAGGTAGAAATAAGCAGCATGTGATTAAGCATACTTATCCATGACTCACCCTACTTCTGCTAATTGGTTTTGCACTTTTATGGTTCAGAAGAAGAAATCTAGTTAAAGACATGTTGAAACAGACATTCAGTATATATATTTAATGATATACAGCCTATAGACAATAAAAGTGCTAATGGAAGGTTTGGTGTGCCTTTGTTTCTCATGATAGTGTAGCTTGAACCTAAAGCTACCTGTAGCTTACAACTAATGACATTGCAGATGACAAAAATATACATATGTCACTGTGGCCTGAAGTGCATCCACTTTTACAGGCACAACCAACTTGATCCCGAGAGACTGTCAAAAAACTGAGTGGGAAATTTCGAGTGTGATTTTTTTCTACAATTCGAGTTCTTTAGCGCTAAAATTTGCACAGTTCGAATTATGGTTCAAACTCAAATGTCTGGTATTAAATAAGTGCAAAAACACCTGAAAACTTGAAAGTTTGCGAGTTCATATAGAAGTTTATATAGCATGGGAGTTGTCCTAGGCAAAGTCAAGGCATATTTTCAACTCAAGATATTCAAGGTTTTCAAGTTTTATTCGAGTTTGTAAACTCAAAAATTTGAGTTTTTTATCTGAACAAATTTTGCTTATCAATAAATAAGCAAGCTTTTAAAATGTAAGTTTATTCGAATTAGAAAAACAGTTTCAGTTCACAAACTCAAAAATTGATAAGTAAGCCCATGAGAGGTTATAGTTTGGGAAGCTACTGGTTTGGATTTCTGATGGTAGTTAACCATTAGTAAAATTGAGGTTGCATCATAAAAGTCATGTGAAAAATGTTGCACAAGTAAAAATAGTTGCACGGTAGCTGCGTCTCTCAAATTTTTCACGTCTTGCTAATTTTTCAGACGTTTTGTGAATCTTTCGTTAAAGTGAAATGGTAGAGATTTGCTCATCCCTATTTTTTTTTAATCACCCCTCGGCTGCTGGGAGAGGGATGATATCACTCCAACTTGCAGAGCAGCAATAAAGTGTGACTGAAGTTTATCAAGGCACAAATCAAATGGCTGTGGCACCCTGGGAAATGAGGAATATGGCTAGCCCCATGTGAAATTTCAAAATTAAATATAAAAATAAAAAAATCTGTTTGTGTTTTTGAAAAACGGATTTCAATTCTGCTGGAAAAGCTCTACCTGATGCGTCTTGAAAAATACATGTTTTCCCCATGATGTGTTCCTTTAAATAGTCTGTTAAGGAAGTAGTTTTGGAGAAAGTAATTAGCCAGCAGTTCAGTTACACTAGCTATTGGGAGTAGTGATGGGTGAAATTATTCGCCAGGCATGGATTTGCGGCGAATTTCCGCATTTCGCCATTGGCGGATTGTTTTGCGAAACAGATGAAAAAATTCGCCGCACATCCAAAAATTGTCGCCGGCGTCAAAAAAGAATAGTTGCGGGCATCAAAAGCCGTGTGCCAAAATAATAGCCGCGGGCGACAAAAGAACAGCCGTGCGACAAAATAATAGCCGCGGATGACAAAATAATAGCTGCGCAACAAAATAATAGCCGTGGACGACAATTTTTTTTTTGCTGCATGATATTTTCGCCGTTTCGCGGAACAGATTCACTCATCACTAATTGGGAGATAACTGAGTACAGTAGTTCAACAAAGAATATCCATCCTTGAGTCCAACACAAGGATGGACTCTGTGAATAGCTTAAGGTGGCTATACACAGGCCGATAAAAGTTGCAGACAGACCAAGTCAGCAGCTAATTGGCCCATGTACTGGGCCCTCAGACTGGCTTACCCAATTGTTATCTGTCTGAAAAACGAGCAGATGTTGATCGGGCAGGTTTAAAAAACGAGAAGCAACATCACCAAATGAGCAGATTTTTCAATGTACAGTATGGCCAGCGTTACACATTTAGGTGCATAATTATCCATTGCAAACAGTGCTGCACAGAAGGGCTTTATATTGCTAAGTAACAGCAAAGCTGATATAAATTCATTCCACTGCTGATAAAACTAGCCTGGCCCGATAGTGAAGGATTAGTTCAATTGCTACAATTGCCTTTATAGAGAATTCAATTTGGATTTTAAATTACATTTAGATATAAGATAGTATCTATACTAAAACAGGATTATGTGGTGACGTAGTGCCTGCTCAGTCAGGCTGGCCTTTAACATTATGCAAAGTGATGTATTTAATTCAGCGACCACAACCGTTATCAACTGATTTCCTAGAACATCTGTCCCTGTGACCATTCCCAGAGATATATTACACCTAAATACAGATCACATCAAAAAAATAAACCCTTTTGTATTTAGTGGATCTAAAGGCTAGACGTTCCTTTTGTGGTCATGCTTTATAGGCAGTATGAGAGAAATAGGTTAAGCCAGCATTTTCTGACATTTCTTCACATCCTCTTTCCAAGTATTTGATGAATTTACAACAGAAAAATCTATGCTCTTTTATGAGATTTGTTAGTATTAACAGACTTACAAAAATAACAGCACAGATACCTGGTCTGGTTCTATAATTAGAAGTAATTCTCAATCTGTTTCCATTCACTAGCTAACAACAGAATTCTATATATTTCTGGTCAAAATGTTGCAATTCAAATGTTTCTTAATTGAGCTGCAAGGAATGACCTTTATACTGAGTTTGCTTCTGTACTGAGAGCCACTGCATGTGTTGATTCAATTCCTTTCTAAAGAACAATGTGTAGTGTACATCCAGCAGCACTTCACAAAATCAATGTGGTCACAGAATTATAATGGGAACATTATTTTTCCTTAACACTAGGGGTACGCAGACCCTGTAGCTGCAGGAGGGCCCAGAATTATAGAACTGGCAAAAACAAAAAACCTTCCTGGAGGCCATACAAAAGCATTTGCTGCGGGGCCAGTAACTGATTGCATTTCTTCATAGGAAAAAATGCTTGGGAGGTTTGTAAATGTATGTTGTGTAAATGATTTACCAATCAAAGTACAAAGTAAATTCACATGATTAGAAAATCAAGCCTTATGGGTAAAGACACACAAAGCTACTAGTAGCAGCTACATGTCGTGGCTACTAAAACAGACAATGCTGATCATTTACCGATATTTGTCTCTACATGTGTTTTAGCAATTCTCAGTATGATCTATGGCAGGGTTTTTTCTGGCGTTTAGTAGCTGTGACAAGTACCTGTAACTGCTACTAAGTAGCTCTGTGTGTCTTCACCCTTATACTTCAGCTCTTCATGAAGATCAGAAATAACTTGAATTAGGGCACATTCACTTACCCTGACGCAGTGAGCAAAGGGCACTTTTTGACACAATGTTTATTTTGTCCCCCACAATACGTTATAATCTGATGCAATTGCACTTTGTCTGACTCTTATCTGCTGCATCTGATTCATCAAAATGGACACAACTGCATGTGCACATCGCTGTAAATCAGACACAGTTGTGACGAATATGTTCTTGCCTGGCGTCAATTTCGGTGTTTGCAACCATTAGTTCTGGTGTTCGGCGTACAAATAATGTCTGCACGTGACTTTTTATGTGCAAGTACACTGTGCCTATTGACCTAGGGCACAGATGGAACCCTGGAGCTATCTCCTGGTCAGGAGGTGATGGTAGCACCATGGTTTGCACAGCACAGTGGGTCAATAGGTGCAACAGCTCTCAATTTGCAATGGAAGGCAGGAAGGCATTTGTATAAAATTATATACCATAATTACACATAGAAAGTTGGACTTGGTACACCAGCTGTAGTCTAAAGAAGGGTAATCACAATAGATCAGTGACAGACTTCCCCCAAGAAAAAAACATCCCAAAAAAACTATTTACCTGGAGATTGAAATCAGAATATTGACAAATCCGCAGCTTGTTGCACAATAAAAAAAGACAATTCAACCTGCAAGATTACAAGAAAACGACTAACTGACTAAATATACTAGAAACAGTTAACTACCTGACTCAACAAATAAAGATGAAACACGCGAATAATACAGAGAAAAACAGACGTCAGCATTCAGTACACTGACACACTGCCATCCCTGGTGCTTATGGGACATGCTGGTGTGCTCTGTTCGGGGCCGCTGGCTGTGTCACTCAGTTCAGCTCCCAAGCCATTTAGCTGGTTCACACTCTGATCAACTGCTGAGCATCAGACAACATGCCAAATGCCAGAAAGAACCAGTAGGGCATGCAATAACAGGCAATTCTCAAAAGATCTTAGCCTTGCTGCATCCAGATTGTAGAAGATTTGGAGGGCATATCTTCACTACTGGGACATGTGGAAAGTTCAGGAAAATACCCATTGCCTGTAACTGTAAGTCCCTCTGATCTCAAATGCTACAGTATATAACTCTTATTCAGAGAAATCTCTGAAAGCGTTTATAAAGATTTATACGCTGGACCCAATGAAAGAAGGTCAAGTTATTTGTATTTATTCAAAAGGATAGGAAATGCGGAAGATGTTGCTGCCTGGCGACAAACACCATCTGTTTAGCATTAGCATCTGTTTGCTCGACTCAGTGATTGATTAGTGTGTATCCATATTCCTGCTAATAAACTAGCACATTAATTTTACTTCTCGTATCACAGAGCAATATCAGTGAACAAATAGCTGCACTTAACTGTGTGATGCTCATTTGTGTGTTTATGGATGAAGACAAGAGCGGCACGCACAAATATTTATTTGGAAAGGCAGAATGCTTTGGTCAAATGTCCTTTATCAAAAGTAATATTAGACTTGTTGGCTGTCCTAGCTTTATGATTAGTGTAAGGTGATATATATACACCCATGAGTAACACCCCTGTAATAAACAGGGAGGAAAAGGATATTTCATATTTTTCCCATGTTATTGACAAAAATGACAAGCTTGCCATGTTTTAGGTGGTGAGCTTTTAATTTTGGTAAAAAAACTAATGCACCATCACACTTTCACACATCGGTGAGTTTCAGCTAACACCTAACTGAATAAGTTCAATGGGACCATTGTGATTAGATGTTCATGACTGTATTACCCTTAAAGGAGAAGGAAAGGCTAGTAAAGAGTTAATCTCAAGCTGCAGGCATACCTTTAGTTGTCTCAATAGTGCCCTAAAGTCTCCCCATATTTCTCCCGTTCAGATGATCAGAAGCCAAACAGGAAGAAAAAACGCTGAGTTGTGTAAAGAAAGTTCCAATAATGCCTCACTCCTGCACAGACACCCAGACCAAGTGAACATGCTCAGTTAGTAAGACTATGGGGGAGATTTACTAAGGCATGAACGCTTCGAATGCGTCCAAATACGCTTTTTTCGTAATGTGCGGGTTTTTTGCTTCAATTTCGTCGTTGTCGCGACTTTTTCGTATCTTGCGCAAATTTTTTGTCGCCGCCGGGATTTTTTCGTACTTTTTGCGACAAATTCGTATTGTCACGCCGAGTACGAAAGTTTCGGATTCATTCAAGCTTCGGTATCATGACTTTCCTTGGGCCAGGTTGGAGCTGCAGAGTGCCATTTATTCCTCCGTGAGGCTTCCAAAATCATGCAAAGTCAGAAAGGTTTTTCCGCCATTTACGATCGTTTAATACGATAAAGTCACGGGGGCGACAAAAAGTCGCGCAAAATACGGTAAAGTCGTGAAGGCGACGAAAAAGTAAAAAAAATATGAAAAAGTTGCGACAGCGACGAAAAAATCGCAAAATTTTTGTTTCTAATTCCGAATTTTTGCCATTCATGATTTGAATTTGTGCTTTGGTAAATCTGCCCCTATGAGTCAGCTTCCTTCTGATTGGCTCAGATCCACATTCCTAAGGGGGGGGAGTGAATTCTTAGCATTCTTTAGGGAGGGGGGAGCAGGAGAGAGCACAGAACAGAAAGCCGCGTGTCTTTGGCACAGGAATTACCCACACAAGAAATCTTTTTTCAGAGAAGTCAGTGCAGCGTTTCTGTGAGTACTTATGGCTGTATTTACATAGACCTTTCTGATAAAGCTTACTTAGTTTTTACCTTTCTTTCTCCTTTAAGGGCTTAAAAATGCCAGTTTATTTATCTACTAGATATTGTATATTATGCTCTAAATGAATGAAAACCAAATTGCAGCCACACACAAGGGAGATCATTAATCACATTCTCTGACTATTTTTAAAGTACAAATGCGGCAGTTACAAAATAAAATTTGAGATCAATTAATTCTTTTGGGTGGGATTCAATTTACTAAGGGTGGGGGACTACTAAAAAGGCACTTGCTAGTTTGCTGGGGTCCATTCATTCCCATTGCAGCATTATACAAAAGTGGTGTGTCAGGGGGAACTTTAAATATTTAAATTTCGCTCCATATGACACGCGCCTGCTTCAAAACGAGGAAGACGCGTTCGTAGGAGGAAGATGGTGGGAGTCCCTGCCGCCCCACTAGACTGGCAGGTATCATTACAATTCCATCTCAGTTTCACAGATTTCTGATGAAGGCTTGAAGATGAGCTGAAATGTTGAATAATATGCCATTTTTTATATATTTGCAAAAATAATTTATACAGGTATCGGACCCCTTATCCGGAAACCCATTATCCAGAAAGCTCCGAATTACGGAAAGCCCGTCTCCCATAGACTCCATTTTAATCAAATAATTCAAAATTTTAAAACTGATTTCCTTTTTCTATGTAGAAGTAAAACAGCACCTTGTAATTGATCCCAACTAAGATATAATTAATCCTTATTGGATGCAAAACAATCCTATTGGGTTTAATTAATGTTTTATTGATTTTTTAGTAGACTTAAGGTATTGAAATCCAAATTACGGAAAGACCCCTTATCCGGAATACCCTTGGTCTCGAGCATTCTGGATAATGGGTCCTATACCTGTATTATTAAAATATTGCAGTAGACCAGTAAATACTTAAAACTCAAACAGAACATAAAGATAATTCTAATAACACTGTACTGCCTGACGGGACTCTAGATGCACAACAAGGAGGTTTGTTAAAACAGAATAAGGAGCACACCCACTAAACTTTGTGAGCAGGTTCTTCCAACATAAGCACATTTCTGTGTGGAGCTTAAAAGATATCATTCACAAAATGTGATAAAAAACATACCCTGGAAACAGTAGAAAAAAATCGTTAAGCAAATCATTTCCTTTCTTTACAGATTCGTGTCTGGAAATGATCATGGTATAACTAAAACATTTTTCCATGAGATGCATGCTGTTTAATGAAGTTTTAGATTCTACATATTGTGCTTGATAAGTAATTGACACTATTCTAAGACATTAAATAACATTATACCACAGGGAATGGCACATGTTAAGGGATTCGCAGTGCTTTTGAGAAATCTTTTAAAAGGCGGAGTGGTGTGTGTGTAATTATAGTTATAAGAACTTCAATAAGCATAATCTTGAAATATTTTGCATAAAAATATTTCACTTTATTAATAATATTGCTTGCATTTAACCTTTGTGTTTAGAGCACACACATTATACTCTTGAAGTATCTAACAAACAAAGACATAATATATGCATGTTTTACTAAAATGCCTTTATTCTCGTCTGCCTGATTTAAAAAACAATAGCTAATCATCACACAATTATACACAAAAGGATTGAGTGAATGAAAAGCTAGCGTGCATTTCTCTAGTTGCTAAATATGCCAGACAGACACAAGTTAAAATACCATACTGGCCACTATGTACTGTGAAGAGGGCCCTGTACCTACTGGAGGTTGCCCTCCATCCCACACCCCGCATCCTTTTATCTCACACACAGAGCACTGGGGACAGGACACACAGAAATCTCCAGCACAGCTATACCCCACTGCTCCACTGCAAAGTTTAGGTGCGGCTGAGCGGCATGCTGCCCCTAAATTTGTGCTGCCCTAGGTCTGGACCTTTGTGGCCTTGTCACAAATGTGGCCCTGTCTATGAGGTGGTAATAGAAGAGTTCCCTGCATAGATCTGTTCTTTCCAGGAGCCGCCTCAGGCGGCGATATGTCCAGAATCGCCCCTGAGTACATTATATTTCAATTACTTTAAAACACTTTCATTTTTTGGTATTACTGTTCCTTTAAAGTTTATTTGAAAACTTGCCTTGATGTTTGCCTTGGTGTGCTCAATTGTTAATAAAGGTTATTTGTGAAGAGTGGGAGCCTGTACATTATTGCAACTGGGGACAGAGGTATGTTGTGGTAATGAAAGGGTTACTAAATCAGTGGTGTTATTGCTCTAAAATCTGCCTGCCCTCCCTACCTGTAGATAGTGGTAGGTAAGCACCTGTTATAGTACACTTTTTGGCTGCCGTTGTCAGTGACCCTCATCTGACAGCCAGAAACAGGTAGAAAAAAAAGCCTAATAGTTTAAAAACTATACAAAATAAAAAATGAAGACCAGTTGAAAAGTTGTTAACAATTCTATAACATACTTAAAGTTAACTTAAAGGTGAACCACCCCTTTAAGCAATATTTAAAATGTGGCCACCAAAACAATTATCTTTAAAATATTGTCAGAAACATATCAAGTTATCTATATCGGCTAATAACTAGTGATGGGTGAGTTTTTTTTGCCAGGCATGGATTCGCTGCGAATCTCCGCGTTTAGCCATTGGTGAAATTCACAAAATTCACCGTATGTCAAACAATTGTCACCAGAGTAGAAAAAAATGATGCTCATAAAAAAAAATTGTTGCACGCGTCATTTTTTTGCACAATAAACAAAATGACGCGTGCCACATATTTTATTTATGCGCATTTTCGCTGTTTTGCAAATTTTTGTGAAATGGGGCAGATTCGCTAATCCCTACTAATGACCAGCTACCAAAAATTTTGATGAATGATGGGTTGATATGGCTAAAGCTTAAGGCTTTCTTACCATTGCAAAAACAAGTTACATCCAAGGCTTGAAGGGAACAAGGTTTTAAGACATAGATACAGAGCACAGGGCAGCTGGTGCTCTCAGTAAAGTCATGCTGGTATTGCAGAGACATGCACTTATAACTGCTCAGTCATTTCTGGTGCACTGCAAGGCAAATTCTCTAATAACAGAGAGACCATGGAAAGGTTGATACAAAGGGCATTGCTAAAGATTGCATCTTATACGAATTCAGGCAGCAAAAATAATTAAAAATGACTCTATTCTGACCAGAGGCCTCTGTGTATCTGAACTATTTCCATTTACAAATGACCTTAAGGCAGTAATAAAAAAAACACATCTGAAGCCATATAACCCCCTAATAACTTTCAGCATAATGCATTGGTAAATATTTTTACAAAGAGACTGATATTTTCATGTGATAGCTGACCTTTAGGCCTGTGACCCCTCCCCCTGACCATTGCCTTCTATTTTATAATATTCATTATGATTTAGGTTTTCATATCCTACCTGCTGACCAGGAAAAATATACTGCATTTGTGGGCCATTTCTGTTCTTTAATATCGGAGCAGGAGGAAAATAGTAAAAAGTATTTCAGATTGTATTATGCTTATTAACGACATCTATTTTCCACAGACAAAAAGCCCTCTAACTTATTAAAATTGGAATTTGAGTTTTTCAAGCTAGAATTTTTGATACTTCAATCAAAAAATATAGAAAATTTGAATACAAAAAATTTAAAAAATAAAATCTGGCAAACAGTTTTCATGGCACTACCCTATACAGTAACTGTGTTGGAAAGCCGTCCATAGTTATCCCCTACATTTGGTTAAATCCACCAAACAAACAAGTATATGAAAAGTGATGAGCAAATCTGTCCCGTTTCGCTTCGCTGAAAAACTGGTGAGTCCATGTAGAAGTCGAGGTGTATTGGCAAAATTCAAGGTATTTTTCAAGGTTTGAGTTTTTCAGATCAATTTGAAATTTCCATAATGGGTAGAGTTGTTTTTTAACGTTTTATATGTTTTTCAATATTTTTATTGTTTGAAAAAAGTGATTTCAGAAAAACATGATCACAAAGAAATACATTTCAATTTGCAGATATTAGATTTGCCCCCCCCTGTGCCTTCTCAGTGGCCCTCTTGTACAGTTATATGTGTTAATAATTTCACCTGGATAATGAAATTACAGATATATGAGTTATGTCACTCAAAGTACCCTACTTTTTGTGGCTTGGTATGAAACCTGGTCATTCCTTGTACAAGTATGGGATTCGTTATTGTGAATCCCGTTATCCAGAAAACTCCAAATTATAGGGAGACCATTTCCCAAAAATCCATCTTCTAATTTTAAGAAGAAATGATTTCATTTTTCTCTGTAATAATAAAACAGTACCTTATACTTGATCCCAAACAAGCTATAAATCATTCTCTTTGGAGGCAAAACAATCCTATTGGGTTTATTTAATGTTTAAATGCTATTTTAGCAGACTTAAGGTATGTTGATCCAAATTACGGAAAGATACTTTATCTGGAAAATCCCAGGTGCCGGCACTCTCGATAACAGGTTCCATACTCATCATATATATTATATGATCTTTTTAATTAAAAAAATCTCTACATAACTCACGGGGGAGCATAAAATAAAGTCAGTGCAGTCCTATTATATTTTAGGCATATTTTAAGAAGCTACTAAGGCATACAAGTAATAGACATTTATAGGAATATTACTTGGATTAATGCTACACATGCTTACAAATATTAGACGGCAAATTTGCTGTTTGATTGACTTGCAGTGCATTGCCAAGAAATGAATTGGAAACACATCTAGCTGTGCTCGCTCATTTTACTTCAGGTTTGTTCATTTTGGTCTAGGTCAAAAATCACATTGCAATATAAAATTGTACCTCATCTTCCATCTGTCTTGCTATTTCCACTGTGAGTATATAATCCATAAAAGCTCATTTCAAGTTATGGCATAATTTGCAAATTTATGTGGTGTGCAAATGTAGAATTCAAGACAATTCTTCTTATGGTCCTCAGACTCCCTGCAGCTTAACGCCGGGCCAAATGGCAGTGTCCAGCTGTCACATTTCGCCAGTATTAGTGTTAACTTGGATAGAGTCGCACAAAGTACGCCATTCAAACAACAGCAAGGTGACAAGAAAGTTTTATCAGGAACATACTAATTGATACATTTAATATCACAAATGCCAACACTTTGTCTGGCAACAATGAAAAATATAAACCTTGACTTTTGCAGTTATGGTGTGAATCATTAATCTATTCCAAGCTTGATTTTTTTTTAATAAGAGAATGTAATTTAAACTTCTGCAGAGATAGCAATATCACACAATGTCAAGAAAATCGCATTAAAATGAATGTCACCTGAGGTAAACTTATTTTGCTCTGATCTCAGGGGGCCAGCGTGGAAATTACAACATTGAGTTTAGCATCTGTTTCAACACCCTCAAATGAAAAACTAGCTATGCCCACTTTATGAAGCACCATAACAATGAATCTGGCAGGCCTGTCACACGACTGTCAGAATGCAAAGTGACAGGTCTATCATTTAGGAAAACAAAAGTGCATAGCATGTTGACCACAGTGCTTCAATGTCAGTGTTTTTCTTTGGCTTCCTGGAGAAACACACAATTCCACAAATTAAGTCAGCAGTAGATATTTGTATTTAATGTCTACATTTTCTTGGCAGGAAATGATACATTAGTAGTAATAACTCAACACTTTAATGTGTCATGAACACTGAAAATAGGATAAGGTAATATTTTTTTGCCATGAAAGCCATTTTTAAAAGGCATGGTGCCCTATAACATTAAACATATATAATATCAAATTAAAATATAAATATAAAAAATATAAATATAAATTCAGCGTTCAAAAAAAGCTGCCATTTTTTAAAAAACTTTGCACACTGCATTTTAGTGTGTGCAAATAGCTGAAGGCCTCTGTGCTTTGTTTTTGTGTGCAGAGACCTGCAGACTGCGCTTTGCTCTCCATTAATGAGAGACAGGTAGGTGGAGGCACATTGGTGCCCTTCTCTCCCACCCCCTACCTGCTTGTCATACTGAGGTGCAAGGTAAAAGCAGCAGGTGGATGCAGAGGAAATGAGGACTATGGTGCATGTTCTTGAACCCTTTCAGTGGCAAAACTACCAGGGCTACAGTGGGTGCAGCTGCACCCAAATCCCCAGCCTGTCGGGGTCTGCCAAAACTTCAGGTGCATGCAGATCCAGTCCAATATTTGCATCTGAATGGAATGGGGGTGCTGAGCCGAAGTGCAGAATGTGCAGCATTGGTAATTCTATTACTGCGCCCTTTAGTGCTCCTGCAATTGTACTCCCAGGGGTCATTATTGCCCCTTTTATGTTTTGGGATTCTTTACCATCACAAGGTCCCAACAGCTTCTAGGTTGTTGTTTATTGCCTGAGCTTAAGGACTAACTCCCAATATACAGTGTATATATACAATTTTACATTAATGGTGCAAAATTCTATGACTTATGAACCTTATTTTCTGCTTGATCATTTCCCCTAACAACCCCTAAGCTTAGCTTCTCAACAGCTTCCCAGAGCACACTGAGCATGTGTCGTGTCACTAACAGTTAAAATATGCCCTAAGATCCAGAATGATCAATTTTGAAGGCTTGCATTATCACCATTAAAGTGCTGCTGAACCTCTGGTCTGATACAGCATGTTCAGTAGATAGAAGGCAGCATTTCTAGCTATATTCATTTTTATACTTTAGTTCTCCTTTAAGAATGTCTCTTTAAATGCTCTACTGGCAGGAAGAGCTACACTTTCAGCCATAATAAATGGTTTCGTGAGATACAAAAGAGAGTACACATTACTGTGTGAACATCATATTTTTATATGGCATTGACATTCACTGAAAGAGTGCATTTTCAATAAAACTGATAAGCTAGGCCTTTTCTTGTTAAACTATGACCTTTTACAGATGCATGATGTTTCTATTAACACTGAATGGAAAGATATTATTTACATTTCTGGGGTACAGACTAAAGTGTTATGATCATCCTTTTTCAGGTTGTTGATCATTTTTGCATTAGAGTAATATGCTGAATGGAAGGTTGTAGGGCAAGAGCATGCAGAGGATATTAACCACTGGAAATGCAAATTCTTATATAGCAGAATGGCTCTCACACGAGAGCAGCATTAATCTTTTCCATTACAAAGACTGTGGATGTTTTTGTACACATTAAGGAAATGCCCTGTAGATTGACAGAAACCCCAGTGTCTGTATCTCACTCTGTTACAATGTGGCACAGAATGGTTGTTGGAAAAGCCAATGTCTTTACTTAAATGCACCTTTAATTAAAGCTGTGATATAAATTTTAAAGGGGAATCATGAAAATGAATAGTTAATGTGAGCGTTATCGATAAGATCAAACCTAAAATAATCAAGTTGCATTTTATTTTCCATGTAACATACCTGATTTGAGCTGACTCATAGGTGTCACAAAGTTCTTAAGAACTTGAGATCCAAAGGAGTCACCATAGGTTTTGTCTGAAGTTTGAGATGTTTAACTTCCTGGAAAAAAAAATGAGCAATGGATGTAATGTAAGGCTGATGCCACATGAGGCGTAGGGATGATATTTTCGGCAAGCAGAAAAACGCTTGGCGAAAATTCAGCCCTACGCCTGCTACTTGTGCCTGCACCCGAATTAATGGGATACGCTCGGGTGCAGGCACATGTAGCCGATATACGCATGAAAACGCGAGAGAATGCAAAATTTCCGCTTGCCGAGAATATCAGCCCTACGCCTCGTGTGGCATCAGCCTAAGGCTGACAATGCTGACATCTGTCTTTTGAGGACGCTAATGTTTTGACGGGACTACAACTTTGTTGACGGGACTGCAACTTTTTCCTCACTCAGCAAATTTTTACGGCCTTTTGGCGAAAAAATCCGCCAATGATGGAATGCAGAATTTTGCTGCAAATCCATGCCTGACTAGAATTTCATTCATCACTTACAGTTAGCCAACAAGGTGTTTTCAATTACTTCCCTTTTTCATCAAATTCATTTTCTTCAAATAATACTGGCGTAGAGCATTCCTTCTGTGCTTTTATATCTGAGATTTGCCATTTCACCTTGCATTGAACTGGTTTGAACTGACATTTATAAAATATAAATAGATCTTCCTTTGTGGTTTGGAGAACTGCAGCATTTGGTATATGTTACTTCCTGTTGCACATGCTTAGGAATTTTGGATTGGTTAAAGCAATTTTTATCCAGTCCAAATTCATCAGAATTGTTTGAAGTAGCAGCTCCCATTACTACATCAAGGCAAGTTTGGCAGAGTCACAAGAAACACATTGCAGGTGCACTGATTCCTGTTTTGATTTTTTTCATAGTTCCTAGATGAGCTCCTGAACCATGAAGCACAATACTCTCTTACCAGCGCCTAATTCCCCCTTCATGTAGTGGGGTTCTTCTTCTTAGAACCCCACATTTTCGGAACGCTACTCCTCCTGCAGTTTTAGGGGTACAACACCCAAACTCCCCACACTTCTTCATCCTATAGCGGAGCAGGTTGCTTGTCCTTTTCTAAGTGATCCTGCCCCTGTCTTTTTGTGGCGCCGCTCCGAACACTGTAATTTTTTCATTGACGTTGACAGAGAAGAGTTTCAAACTGCTGCCACTCTTACAGCTTTGAAGCTACACCCCCCAAACTTGAATAACATAATCATGGGGTCACCCCAAATGAAGCAGCGACATTTGTTGGATGACCCCAAAGTGGGAGTGGCCAACAACAGCCAATCAAATTTTAATCATTGACTTTAATGGGGAAATTGAAACTGCTGGCACACTTACAGCTTTGAAGCTACACCCCCCAAACTTGATTAACATAATCATGGGGTCACCCCGAATAAAACAGCAACATTTGTTGGACAATCCAAAGTGGGAGGAGCCAATAACAGCCAATCACTTCACTGCCACTCTTACAACTTTGAGGCTACAATCACCAAACTATCACATAGTCATGGGGTTACCCTGAATGAAAAGATGATATTTGTTGGAGCCCAAAAGTGGGTGGGGCTACAAAAAGCCAATCAGAGTTTACCTACTGACTTTCCAGGGGAAAAATTCAACCTTCTGCCAGGTGGAACCACCAACAGCCAATCAGATTTCACAAATTGAATTTAATCGGTTTATATTTAAACTGCTGTCTTTCTCACAGCATTAATGGCAGGGACCCCACACTTTGCAGATTTAGTCATTGGTGGACTGCAGTTCAAGGTTAATCAGATTTCATTCAGTGACTTCACATGTTTTTCAAACCAGCATAAAGTTTGTTCTTAAATGTCCCTTTCTAATTTTTATTATTCCTCTAGTGCCATGACTATAATTACATCCTGGATATACATAAGCACATAGATCTTTTTCATGAATATACTAAACTGATACTAACCATTTTATTATGGTTTATTGCAATTTGTAAAGAAGAAAGAAAAGTTTTCCCAGTGTTTGTGCAGATTTAGCCTCATAACCAACCTGTACCAAATGGCTTTTAGCCAAAATGCACTCCATGTGCCCATATATACACTATATATATGTCTACTTAAATAATAATAGCAATAGAGTTAAATAGATTTAGCCTGTCATTGAGTGTATGGAATGTAGTGAGTAATCATGTGACCAACTGCTGCTAAGATCAGAACAGTCACATTTACCAAAAGGTAACAAATACTCAGCTTTTATAGGTAACAAACATGTTTTTTGTACATGCAGTGCAAAAAGAATACATAAACTATATAATGTGAATATTTGGATTTAGCTCATTGGCACTGTAGGTAATCTAGAATTATCCTACATATTGTTATTATTAATATTTGGACAGAATGAAGTAATGGATATACTGTATATACTCCTCATGAATATGTATAAGGGAGGCCAAGCAGGCCTGATAAAATATGTAGTGATGAGTGAATCCGGTCAGTTTTGCTTTACAGGAAAATTCACGAAACAGCAAAAAATCGGCGCCAATTTTGCCAATTTTTATGCGTCTGTCACCCAATCTGTTGCGACTTGATGCGTAACAAATTTTTCCACCGCAAATTTTTTGGGAAACAATTCCCCAATGGTGAAATGTGGAAATTCACTGTGAATCCATGCCTGGCAAAAAAAATTCACTCATCACTAAAAATATGTGTAATGAAACTAGGATGTGTTTTGGTATTTTTTCATCTATATGGAGTCTTGTACTTTTAATTTAAAATATAATATCACATTAACATATATTGTATTAATATAGTATATATTGATGTATGGTAAGTATGCCTGTAAAGTACCGTATTTTTCACCCTATAAGACGCTCCGGAATATAAGACGCACCCAATTTTAAAGGAGGAAAATCTAGAAAAAAAAGATTCTGAACCAAATACTGTAGTAAAATATTTTATATCAACTGTATAAAGTTAACAGCAGTTTAAGAACAATTTTATGTCAACCATGTAACATATTAAGAACTATCTTTACTCTCATTAACAGTCAGTAAAGTCAGTAAACAGTGAAAGTAACAAAAATAAGGCTGTAATGTTTTTATTCGAACCCCAAGAATTCTTCTTCGTCGCTGCTATCAGAAATGAGGAAGGACAGATCCACGCAGTCATTGTCATCACTTTCTTCCTCACTGGTGTCAAATAAGACGTTGTCTTCTGTTCCATCCAAGGCATTACTAATGCCACACTTCTTGAAGGATTTTACAACAATGTCCTCCTTCACAGAGTCCCGTGACCTTTTAACCCATTCACACACTTGTGTGATAGTGGGCCTCTTCATCCGCCCAGTAGGCGTCAGATCATGGTTCCCAGCTGCCATCAGGTGTTCCACTCCTCTCGCATCAGAACTTTGAACGGTTTGTTAATGGAAACGTCCAGAGGTTGCAGCTGGCTGGTAAGACCACCAGGAATCACAGCTATTTGGGTCTTAACTTCCTTAAAGTTCTTTTTAGTAGTTTCCGTAATGTGCGCTCTGAACTGGTCAAGCACCAACAAGGAAGATTTCTTCAAAAGCCCGCCAGGACGTTTGGACCACACTTTGTCAATCCACAGCCTCATGCCATTTTCGTCCATCCACCCTTTATCATGAACGTGCACGACGACTCCCCGTGGAATTGTTTCTTTTGGGAATGTTTTCCTTTTAAAGATCAACATCGGAGGCAGTTTGGTACCATCTGCACAGCAGGACAGCACAACCGTGTAGTGGGTTTTCTCATGCCCTGAGGTTTTTACGGTTATGGTTTTGGCTCCTTTGTTATCTACGGTTCTGTTAGATGGCACATCAAATGTTAGCGGAACTTCATCCATGTTCCCAATCTTGCTAATTTCAAAGTTATTCTTCTTCCTCGCATCAATAACAAACTTATGAAAAGACAGAATCTTTGATTCGTATTCCTTTGGCATTTTTTGTGCAATTCTGGTTTTGGTGCGCATGGAAAAGCCAGATCTCTTCATAAATCTATAGCACCACGATGGTGATCCGGTGAAATCCTGAATGCCTTTCTCCACAGCAATGCGTTTGGCCTCATAGATTATCATTTTTGTTGAGACAGAAAGTCCATTTTGCCGGTACGTGTGATCCACTCCTTCACTTCCACCTCTAACTCTGGCCACTTTGCAGTTGGTCCACGTAAGGTGTACATGCTTTTATCCAACTTTTGGAGCTGATCCTCCTGTTTCCTCCACTCTCTTATCATTTTCTCAGTTGGAGGTGGCCCGAAGTGTCTCTCCACTGCTCTGTTTCCATGCTCCTTAGCAAATTTGATTACTTCCAGCTTGAAAGCAACTTTATATGCCAGTCTCTTCTGCTTAGACATCTTGAGGAGGTGGTACTGGTATTTTTCCTCAAGAAATCCAGAAATATTTAATTATGGTACCAATATGTTCTTCATTTCCCCTTCCCCCCTTATATTTCATCTGGTGGTCTCTTACCCCTCATATTTCATCTGGTGGTCTGGTGGTCTCGTAAACATTGGCCGGAGGAGGCGGAACGCATGGAGCAGGAGGGGCAGACGTGCGGACATTTCAGGGCAGCATAGATTGATACAGTGCCCGGGAGATATGCACAGAAGTGGCGAAATTGTGCCCACACCCAGCAAGGAGTGAGACTGCCCGGGGAGACATGAGGAGGCACAGCCCGCACTGATGGAGGGAAAGGTACTGGTAAGCTCAGCAGAGTGTTGACATGGTGCCCGGATCATGGCCGCTCAAACCCTTCTGTCCCAAAACACACGCTGTGCAAATACGGCTCCTGACAGATAAGAGCGCCAGTCAGTAACGCTACGTCACCACCGGGGTCACGAAACGGCGCATGCGTATTAGAAGCAGGCGAAGTTTGAAAATGTCGGCGCCAAAGACTGAAGACAGGAGAATCTTCTGTGGGATGGTGCGCCAATCCACAAGCAGCGGGAGACTTGGTAATGTGGCGGTTCAACACAGGGGGTGATACCCTAATCAAATATATACCGTATACCGTATATACTCGAGTATAAGCCGATCCGAATATAAGCCGAGGTACCTAATTTTACCTAAGAAAACTGGAAAAACGTATTGACTCGAGTATAAGCCTAGGGTGGGAAATGCAGCAGCTACTGCTAAGTTTCAATAATCAAATTATTTAATAAGAGGACACTCAAATGGACTAATTAGTGTAAATCACCAGCGCTTGTTACATGGATACATTCTCTGGCCATCTAACAGCATTAAGCTGCTAATGTAACTCTGACCAGTTGGCACAGGACTAACTCTACTTTATGGAGCCACAGGGGCCATCATCAACTGGACAGATGTAGACAAAAAAGAGATGTGGTCAAGTTATCTATATAGATGAGCAATTTGTTTTAACTGGGTCTCCATACTTGTTAGAGTCTACTGCTTCTGTTACGGCACTTTATAAATCACTTTTAGCTGTAAAATTGAAAGATGGTTTTAGCCCAAAGGAAACAATGGCGACCAAAACTAGAATATGTCCTCCAGTGGGTGGAAGCAAATGACTACAAAAAAGAGAACAAGGAAGCAGTGGTATCAATCACACCAAATGGGAAAGTTACTACACAGGGCTCCATTTATCAAGCTGCCTCGTGGTGCAAGGCAGATAGGTGGGTGCAATACGGCATTGAGAAGTCCCATTAGTAATAGATTTGCTCTATGCTAATTAGTATTAACCAGGTTGCACCAGAGGCACAAAATGCAGCTCTAAATCCCCAAGGAAAGCAGTTAAACACTAGTCATTAAGCACCTGCTAAAGCCGGCCGTGTATGTTCCAAACATGTACTGACCCAGTCTTGTTGTTTATACAAGAAGTACTTTGTAATAAATTGGCAGCACTCTGAATCTATGCTTTATATTGCCAAAACGGGTTTTATTGGATCATACAGATGACGTTCCGAGCCTCACAGGGCTACATACATTACCTACCGGTATCTGACAGTTACTGCGCTGAACATGCACGCACAGCACGTCGCCATGATGACGGGGGGGTGCGCGTGCCGTGCCGTGCGTGCATGTGCTCGCCGGGCCTGACGTGTGGCTTGTGTGCGAGCGTGCATGCTCAGCGGTGGCTACGCCAGTAGGACATGTAAGTGCATTTAAAATTTTTCACTTTGCCGTATAAGACGCACCAACTTTTCCCCCCCAGTTTTGGGGAAGAAAAATTGCGTCTTATACAGCGAAAAATACGGTATCATCTAGTGGACACAGGTGAGCAATATTCCAAATACTGAGCCAACGTTATACCTGGGTTTGAAAAGCAGCATAGCGTTGGCAAAGGAATGGGCTATCTCTGCCGACCTTCAGCACATGTGCCTCTGTGAGAAAGCTGCTATAACTGCTCTCACACATTTTTCTGATGTATTTTAAGGCCACATGTTGCTTCTGCACAAAAGTAGCCATTACCTGCGAATGGCAAGAAAAATAGTTAGTTTAAATTGTTGTGCTCTTTACAACTCCAATATTTGATTTTTTGATATTTGCTTTATAGTAATTTTTTAAATATTTTTTTTGTAAAACAGAGAGATCTGTGACAAATAGGAAACCATTCACCCACTTTGCCAAATGATCCCCTTCCCAGCACTGAATGGAACGTGTAGCTCAGCAGTTCTCAACCTGGGGGTCGAATGACCCTTTCTCAGGGGTCGCGACAGTCCCGGTTTTTACAGCGCGTCCCGCTGTCCCGGATTAAACAATCCAGGCCAGCGGGACGCGCTGGCTGCAGCCGACCGCTCCCGCACCGTCTGTTCTTGGGCTCCTGCTTCTTATTCGGCTCCTCGTACGGCGGTGACAGTTCCTTTTATAAGGTTGCGCACACGTACGCACGGGCGCAACCTTATAAAAGGTCCTGTCGCCGCCGTACGAGGAGCCAAATAAGAAGCAGGAGCCCAAGAACAGACGGTGCGGGAGCGGTCGGTTGCAGGTACTCTCTATGGGGGCAATTGGGGGGCTCTGTGTATGGGGAAGGGTACTGTGTATGGGGGGCACTGTATGGGGGGATACTGTAAGGAGGGCTACTGTGTATGGGGAGGCTTTGTGTATGGGGGGGCACTGTGTATGGGGGGACACTGTGTAAGGAGGGCTACTGTGTATGGGGGGCACTGTGTATGGGGGCATAGTGTATGGAGGGTACTTTCTATGGGGGCTACTGTCTGTGGGGCAATTGAGGGCATGGTCTATGGGGGGGTACTGTTTATGGGGGCAAATGAGGCACTGTGTATAGGGGGGCACTGTATGGGGGGCACTGCATGGGGGTGCTGTCTATTGTGCCATCGTGGGTACTATTTTAAAAATGGGGTGTGGCAACTGGGGCGTGGCCACAAAGTGGGCGTGGTCAAAAAATTTGCTGCGCTGCGCGCGCCAGGTCTTTTTGTGGGGGTCACCACGACATGAGGAAATGTGTTAAAGGCTCACGGCATTAGGAAGGTTGAGAACCACTGGTGTAGTTGGTCACACTGAGTGGGTTTGACCTTGGAGTTTTGGCTTCAGGTACTGTCAGGACACTTTCTCCTGGTGGGGATTTTATTTACAGGTCACAGTAATAATAATAATAATGATAGACATATTTAATTAATTTTAGTGCTACTACATTTTCATTGCATTTTATCTGGTCACCTGTTTTGCATCTGCCATGTTCTACACATGATAAGCCTTAAAACAGCTGGATAGCTGTTTGAATAACCAAAAGAAGGCATTTCCAAGGCAATACAGAATTGCTACTTTTATTAGGGCAAATTTAAGTGTACTTAGAAAAACTATAAATCCTTTTTTATAAATACAGTTTCTAAACCAGTGCGGGTACCCATAGAAACCAATTTGATCTTTGCTTTCAGATGTAGTCTTTGGTCAATCTGATATCTGGTTGGTTGTAGTATACTGTTCCACTGCTGATGCCAAATGACCACCCGTCTACTGCTGCATCATATTCCTCATTCTGTAGAATCTTTAATAGAATTAGGAAAAAGAACACTTGCCATAACATTATCGCTATGTATTTGTTTTTGTGCTATGATTATTCAAAGTCTCTTTACCTCTGCCTTCATTTTCCTCATATGTACCTCTGCCTTCTTACTCTAGTCAGTATAAATAAGGCATATAAGCTAACCTCCTATGTATGCCTCCTATGAACCTGCAGTCTAATGCACTATGCTTCCTTGTTCCCACACTCTACCTTATAATGAGCACACGTGTAAGACTTCTTTCCTAACCTGTTCTGTTACATCTTTGGTTTAGGATGCCATATTTTGACCTACATAATCATGGGGTCACCCTGAATGAAACAGCAACATTTGTTTGATTACCCAAAGTGGGAGGAGCCAATAACAGGCAACCAAATTTCACCCATTGGGAAAATGTTTAAACTGCCAATCGTACAGCTTTGAGGCTACACTCACCAAATTTGAATCACATAGTCATGGGGTCAAGTGGGCAAGGCCGCCAAAAAGCCAATCACATTTCATTGTTTTCAGTGGGGAAATTATAACTTCACAGTTGGTCACTATGGAAATGCATATTAAGGATTAGGTTGTGCTTAGATATAGTTCAACTACTACTACATATTGGTACATCAGGGGGATCATCATTAATTTATATGATGTATTATGTGTCTACGTGGTGTTGGACTGGGGTGTCCAGGGTACACCAGGTCTGCTACCCCAGAAGCCCCTCACCTCAGTTGCCCACTGGGTTTTTTTCCCTGTGGCTACATAATGTACTAGTTGAACTATAGATAAGGACATTATTAAGAAACTTCTGTAAGCTAACCAGTACAATATTACATTATAATAGGAGAGAGCCAAACATTAGAGTCTAACAGTTATCTACAAAGTTTATTAGGGTCACTTCTACAGCGGGGAAATTATGTAAAGTTGTGCAATTTCATGTTGTAGTGTAATGATGTGAATCAGTCACACCCAAGGGTAGGAGATTCTGTACTGACAGAAGTAAAGATGTAAAACAGAGGGGACTGTTGTGTTTGAATCTTTCTTCTATCATTGCTTGGAGGGACGAATAGTTGCTGGTTTTAGATGATATAAGGGAATGACCATGAAAACAATACAAAGTGAATATTTGTGCTACAATATCAACACTTCTAAAAAGTAAATGTTCAACAATATCAACATTTTATTTTTTTAATACACCTTCACTCACTGGACAAATGACACAAATGTCGAGAAAAAAGTGCTTTAGAGTTAAGCAATGTGATAAAATGTACAAAGTCACTTCAACAATATACTGTATCTACATAATATAGCCTAAATAAATAAATACAATGCAAATGAGTGCAGTAAAAGTAACCTAAAAGTGAAGTATAGTGTAATTAAATGTGACTCTTTCTCTGTTCCATAGAATATTTATGTGTCCCCATTACTCTGTTACACTACTGTATTGAACAATATATCAGTTATTTCACAAAGAGGCAAAACCGTTCAAGGGAAATGATCACCATTCTGCAGTTAGAACCATGGTAAAATAATAATAAAGAGATGTGCTGAATTTCTAATGTGAGACTTTTTCTATAAAAAAAAAAAAGATAAAACTATGTTTATAGCTATAGTAGATCACATACTAGTTTCACTGTGCTTTCCTCTCTTTGGCAGTAATAGAAACAGTAAATCTGTGTCTGCTCAAGCAAATTCCAATTTTACAATACGAGTGATCACTGCCTGCATATAACATTGTATTAAATCTGGTTGCTCCCATCATCCTAGGAAAAGTACAAAAGTAAGTACCACTCATCTGGGCAGCCTGAATGACCAAGAACTTTTAAAGCATATTATTGCTTAATAACAAGTTACTACATGTAGTGGTCAGTCCATGAGGGTTTCAGAATTAAACAACAGTAGTTTCTTAGTTTAATGATAAAACTAATTAGTCACTTAATGAAAAAAACATAATAATAACCTCAGAATATTAATGCCAGTCCCCGGCTGGGGGAGCCATTTTCTTTTTTCCGCTGGGATGATTGCTGCTGTCCTGGATGGGAGCATATAAGCAGTAGAATAAACTTTTGCTTTTCACTTCTCAATTAGGATTTTTCTCTGCTACTTGTGCTCAGCAGCTACAAGGGATCTGTGGCAGACCAAGAGAGATGGTGGTGTGGTGGTCACAAGGATAGTGCTCCAGGACCATCATGGTTTTTTACAAGAAGGGACATCAGCCTTGGGCCTGAGGTCATTTATTATAATCACTAGGGAATGCATAATAATTTAAATATGACTTTCCTTTTACTTTAAATTAAATAGCTAAATTGTACATTTAGGATAGGAAATTAATCCAATGCAAGATGTTTTAGCAGTTGCACACATGCAGTGGATATAATTATTTTCATATAAAATGATCTTCCTGAACTGGTACCTTGATCTCTGTGCTTAAATATGCAGTACAGTGGAGCTAAATGCAGATAACGTTCAGATAGGATATAGGTCTGTCCCTATAAAGAGGCCAATACGCTATCAACAGTCATTGACAACCAATATCATATATGTATGGTCAGGAAAGATATTTCATTTAAACCTGCATACTCATATTTTTATACCTACAGAAATTCTTCAACATTCCCACTATAAGGAACTGCATTTCAATGCAGATAATGGCAAACCCTTTCTTAGAAAACACTTGCGCCCTTGTAATGTACAATATGGTAAAGGGGCACATGAGATTGGAATACAAGACACAGGTTTAGTGTATTAAGATGAAAGACTATAAAACAATAAGTATTAAATAAAAACTAATCATGTTATGGTTACTGTGAGAGTGGGAATTGCTGGAGCTTGTGCTTACATTCAAGCATATCAATGACAGAACTGATTATTTGTCAGCTGGTTGTCATCACTTGTCTCACATTTTCATGTCTCAGAACAGAAGCTGAAAGCCTTAAGTATTACCAACATTTTGAAAGTTGCTGAAGATTATAGAATATAGTCAGTATAATTTTACTTGCAATTAACTGTCCACTTTTAGGAAATGCAAGGTTTTATGGTGAGAGCCATTGTATGTTTTGTGTAGGCCTGCTCCTCAAAAACAAGCATTGATGCTTGTTAGTGACACTCACATGCTCAGTGTGCTCTGGGCAGCTTCATCATTCACAAATGATCAAGAATAAAATTAGGTTTGCTTGAAATGTAAACTGATGCCACAGGGCTGATTGTTAATTCCGAAGCAGAATGCACTGGTTTCATGTACTAATAATCTGTATTATTCACTAATCAGCCTTATATTGTAATATTTATATTCTATAGATGCAGTATTTAGTGAGTTGGCCCCTAGGCTCAGTAACTAAAAGCAGCACAGAGTATGTGCAGTAAATAAGCAAAAAAGAAAATGGGGGGCTACTGGGGCATCTTTGGGGGCACAGATCTTCCCTTCTAAAAAGCTGTGGTTGCTTTGGGCTGGTACAGAAGCCCAAAACAAAATTTTAACATGTAAACCCTACTCCTTTAGTTAAGCTTTAATTCTCTTTTAAGATAAAGAACACTGGCTAATTATTCTATATGTAAGTAACTAATGGTGCAGCAGGAACCCCTGTGCCTATATGTTTAGAAAGGCTTTAGACAACCTATTTATTTTAGCCAGAGTAATTGGTGCAGAATTTTCCCATTTATTAAAATATTCAAATTGAAACAGCATGAATGGAAAAAAAAGATGCGGGAAAAAGCAAAAACAACAATTTTTTATTGTCGCACAAATGCAAGAGTCGGATTTGTGGCAGTTTTGTTGCATAATAGGACAAAAGGAAATGCTGCTTCTAATCTAAGTAGAAGTAAGGTCAATAGTAGATATGAGGACTCATTTACTGTGAGTAAGTATAAGAACCATGTGCCTTACTGTGTCCATATTATCCTCTTCAGCACACACTACACATATTACTCGTGCCTGATGGTGGTACCTTGGCAATCCTTTCTTGACAAGCAAAGAACGGTCATGCCAGGAAACAGCCATGTCTTGCCCTCATTGAGCCTTTCATTATATAAGACAGTAACATATATTTTTTATATCAACAGAAACATGATAAGACATATGATTTTATGTCAAGGTTTTTTAGAATGTAAGCTCTTGCGAACAGGTACCTCCCCCTAGTGTCTCCGATTCTCATCCAATGTAACTGCAAACCATTTTTGTGTATTGTTTATATGTACATGTTAACTGTTATGTCTTTTGTACCCCTCTATTCTGTAAAGCGCTGCATAAATTGATGGCGTTATATAAATAATAATAATAATAATAATAAAAAAGCATTTTACTTTAAAATTAATTGTTAGTATAAAGTAGACAAGGATATTTAATACAATTTGCACTCACTCTTCATATTCATTCTGTGTGAACAGCTCATAATTATGGCTTTTTACCACAATTTATAAAAATAACATTCATTCATAGTTTATACTATTTGGTTGCTGGGGTTATGGAAGGGGTTCTCATACTAATACTTGACTGAAGGGAGATTCTTGACATCTTATTCAATAAATGTTCTGGTTGCATTATTGGCATAAAAGTTAAAGTGAGTTATAAGTTCTGAAGTTCTCACTAATGCTTTCCTCTTAAATGGAACAGCATCAGTAACAACAAGCCTATGGACACCCATAGCATTTGAATACTTGTAGTAGAATACCACAACCTTTCAGAGCTAAATTCTTTCTCAAGTGGACGGTGAATCTATTCTCATACTTTCCAAGGTGCTTGCTTTGTACGTTGCTTTGCCATTTTTATGGTAAGATTACACAAGCATTTGTAATTTTATGAACATTTGGACAATTTTTTTACCTTTTTAAAATATACAACTGTGCTAGATTACTTTTTATTACTACAAGCATGGGATCCGCTCTCCAGAAACTGGTTATTCAGAAAGCCCTGAATTACAGGAAGGCCATTTCCCATAGACTCTACTATAAGCAAATAATTCTAACTTTTTAAAATGATTTCTTTTTTCTCGATGATAATAAAAAAATACCTTGTAGTTGATCCTAACTGAGATGTAAATAATTCTTATCGGAGGTTAAACAATCCTATTTAAAAAGTTAGAATTATTTGCTTATTGTAGAGTCTATGGGAAATGGCCTTCCTGTAATTCAGGGCTCTCTGAATAACCAGTTTCCGGAGAGCGGATCCCATACGTAGAGACTCTTCCTGCCTCACTTTGGTATAGTGCTGGGAAAGAAGTGGCAACTTTCTCTTTGCTTCCACCTGAGGAACAGGGTGGATGGCTGTTGTGAGCCCAGGGCAGGGGCCTAGTTAATAGGGCCCTGTGAATGAGGCATTAGTGGCAGGTCTAGCTCCCTTTATAGTACCCTCTAGGAATGTAAAGCAGTTAGGGTTGAGCTAGAAAGAGCAGTTATGAACTCCTACATTGGACTGGTAGTTTTGGAGGTATTTCTCCCAGGCGATATTGCCTGTAGTGTAGGGATCCAAGTGAATAGGGAATCAGGATAGACAATTCCCTGAGGGATCCACTACGGGGTGTGGCAAAGGTGAAGTGAGATTCCTGCCAAGTCTGTCCTTAGGAGAGTGTGAGTCTGTATTACAATCTGTATATGGTGTTGCCTGTACCACTGGCCTCTGAGAAGCTGTATTGTGAGCAACCCTATGAATGTTCAACAAACATCTGTTATTTTGGTGTTTGCAAGAACCTCTGGCACCCTCTGTTTTTATTTTTCTGCATAGAGATAGTAGTTGCACAACATCCTCACTTTCCTCTTCCATTTAACAAAGGCCCATTCTGTGTGAAAGAGTACAGTGTAACCCATGTTCTACTGGTATTAGTCCAGAAAGGCAGCTATTGAGATGAAATAGAGGTTACAGATATTATTATTGCTACCATTTGATCCAAGTTATTTATTTTTATTTCCTTTCCATAAATTAGGGAATGTATCAAAATGGCTCAATTTCTTTTGCTGAAATAAAGCTAATGTTTGCCACGTACATGCCATTTGTTGTTTCTATAAAAAAGGGTAATGTATAGAATCATCCATATCGTTTTTTTCCCCTAGATTGTGATGCACTGTACTGAATTTTGTCAAAACATATTATTGTGCTTGCTGGTGCATACTGTTAAGTGATGTGTTTTACAGCAGAATTTCTGACAAAGTATTATTCTGCTTTAGGCTTTTTTTTGCTCCAAATACGGAATGTATGTCCACGATTGCAAAGCCTATACAGTGCCTGATAGAGTATTTGATTTCAGCATGATTTTGCAGATCAGCTCTTTTTTTTATAAATAGGCTCCAGCTTGGTTGAAGCCTATTTAACAATTTATTTTTATAGCAGTCGATTCAGACCATATTTCAAACTACTTTAAATAAACTTCTTTCTATTTGCCACCAGCTTTTCAGATATTATGCCTCTTTGCCTGGTTATATCTCTAAAACAAGATTATATAGTCTATAAGTCTTGAAACAATTTATATATTGTTTTTAAATATAGCAGTTCATTGTCAGATTGTGAACAAATCTGTTAACCTTGACTATAGGGCGATGTCTAATTACAGTGCTTTATCTTTTTATAAGTGGGTTTGGAGGTTTGGCGTTTGGTATAGCACTGCCAGGCACAAAGAATATAAACATGTCTATGTCTAAAGCTTGGATATTGTAATGATTTCAGTGATTCTGCATCAAGTATTGGAATAGTGCTCATTAGTCATATTTTACTTTATGTCCCATGCAAATTCTAGAGGTGCAGCAAAAAACACACATTGCATACAGATACAGGTAACTGCAACATAGAGATGACATAAAATGTGCCGCATTTGTTACAATAGATGCCTTTTTTTAGTGTTCTTATTGTTATATTAGTGTATATTTTTGTTATACATCAGCCAACTTTCAGCATATCTAACCAGTTATCCTGTAGTTGTACAACCCTGTTTCCAAAAGGTAGAACACTGTGTAAAATATAAATAAAAACGCAAGATTTGATTATTATTTAAACCCTATATTTAATTAAAAATGATACAAAGACAACATACAGTATCTGTTGTTGAAACTGATAAATGTTGTTGTTTTCTGAAAAATACATGCTTTTTTGAATTTGATGGCAGCAACACATTTCCAAAATAGTGATGAGTGAATCTGTCCCATTTTGCTTCACCAAAAAATTATCAAAATGGTAAAAAATTTGCAACCACAATTCTTTTCCTCCCTCACCAATTTTTGTTATAGAGAATTTTTGTGTCAGTTTCGCAAAAAAAAAATGGAATTCATGCCTATCACTATTCAAAAACATTGGGTTAGGTGCATGTTTCCCACTGTTAACAACACTCTGTAACTGTTAAGGTACTAAGGAGACCAATTTCTGTAGTTCTAAAAGTGAAATTGTCCCAATCTTTCCTGATGTACAGTTCCGTATTTGTGGCAAGGCCTAGGGCGGCACAGATTTAGGGATGGCATGCCAAGCCGCAATGAAACTTAGCTCACATATGGAGCAATGGGGACCGGACGCGCAGAACCTTCAGCGAGTCCTCTCCTTGCTGCTCCACATGCGCTTGGGAAGTTGGGGGGGAGGTGTTTGGGAAAGGCGGGCGGCCTCGGGGCACCAGGCTATCAAATCCGGCTCTGCTGATATAGGATTTCAGCTAGTACACAGTTCGGAGTCACCTTTGTCATCTTTTTCTTTTCATAATTCACCAAATTTCAGTGGGTGCCAGGCCTGGGCTGCAGGCTGGCAGTCTTATGACCTGAACACTCTTACTATGGAGCCACGCTGTCGTAATACATGTACCAAGAGGTTGGACCTTGTCTTGTTGAAAAAGACATTTTCTGGATGGCGGCATATGTTGCTCTTATACTTTTATATTGGTTAACCGTTTAAAACATTTAATTGGTTACTATAGGTTACCTAACTTGGTGCAAGGTTTGTACATTTTTGTTTGCATTAGCCAATTATAATTATTATTGCTCCACTTCTTATGTAAAGATACGTTCTGTCTAAGATGCATCTTTGTTTAAGTTCTGGCAGATAATCAGTTCAATAGGAATCTGAGGCAGTAGCGCAGTCTGTGGAGCATCATGTTCTCATGGCAGGAAATCCACTGCACCCTGCAAAAAACAATAAATTATTTATCTTTAATGCCATATGGTTGACTCCTTTCCTATGCATTCCACAAAATCGTAACAATAGCAGTTCACAACAGATAACCATTAACTTATCATTGAGTGATTAAAACATTCTTAAAACACCATGTGAAGAATTTCAGTCATTTTTGTTCCCTCTGGTAAGGTTGATAATTAAACTTAGTACAGTTGTGGTAGTGATGTAACTATGTTGTCAGTTATAAAACCTGCTTGCAAAAAAAAAAAAAAAAAAAAAAAACATAGTGCAGGTGTGGAACCTGTTATCCAGAATGCTCGTGACCTGGGGTTTTCCGGATAAGGGATCTTTCCGTAATTTGGATCTCCATAACTCGTCTGCTAGAAATCATTTAAATATAAAAAAGCCTAATGGGCTTGTTTTGCCTCCAATAAGGATTAATTATATCTTAGTTGGGATCAAGTACAGGTATAGGACCCATTATCCGGAATGCTCGGGACCAAGGGTATTCCGGATAGGGGGTCTTTCCGTAATTTGGATCTCCATACATTAAGTCTACTATAAGATCAATAAATTAATAAATCATTAATTAAACCCAATAGAATTGTGTTGCCCCCAATAAGGATTAATTATATCTTAGTTGGGATCAGTTACAAGGTACTGTTTTATTATTACAGAGAAAAAGGAAATCAGTTTTAAAATTCTGAATTATTTGCTTATAATGGAGTCTATGGGTGACAGGCTTTCCGTAATTAGGAGCTTTCTGGATAATGGGTTTTCGGGATAAGGGATCCCATACCTGTACATGGTTCTGTTTTATTATTACAGAAAAAAGGAAATAATTTTTAAAAACTTGAATTATTTGCTTATAATGGAGTCTATTTTTTTTTCCTCTTTTTTCTTTTCTTCATAAGACCTCATCGCTAAGTCTAAAGCAGAAGAGGGCACTTTGGAGTAATTTATTGAACATAATAAAGTCTATGGCAGATGGACTTTCTGGAAAATGGGTTTCCGGATAAGGGATCCCATACCTGTATATATAATATAATTTGTAATAGATGCCTAATTCTAAAACTTGTTGAATTCATGTACATGGAATGTCATGTAAGTGGAAGATATCCCTTCCCTTCCCTGGAAGATCTTTCTTTGCTTCAACCTCATTTTTGGATTTTTAATGCTGTCTTTTGTGCAATAATTAAAAAAAATGACAGTTATTATTAGGTTTTCATGACTTTTCCATGAAAAAAAAAATTGCACATGCTTCTTCAGTTCAGATTGTTTTATAAAAGTAGACATTCCTGGAAATTAGTTTATTCAAATTTTTAAAAAGAAAAAAATGAGAACAGTTAGGTTTTAATAAATCTTCCCCCAAGTGTAAGTACATAACACAAAGAGAACCGTGAAAATAACACCTCCTCAAAGCTGATTTTAATTCCATGGCTGCTTGTGTCCATGCTGCCTGTATTTTCCATAATGCAGAAACCTATAGGTTTTTAGTGCAAACTGGAAATACAGTGTAAAAATCATTTAAACAGTAAATGAACCTAATGGAATTGTTTTTGCCACCAGTGCGAATACCAGTAGCTTAGTAAGAGTTATGTACAAGGTAAAAGAGTTAGAAAAGGAAATCATTTTTAAAGATTAGAAGGATTTATTTAAATGGACTATGGGAGACTGCCATCCTGTAATTTGCAGCTTTCTGGATAACAGGTTTGCAGATAAGGGATTTTTAAATGTGGTTCCACCATCTCATATTTTCCAAAGAGCTACTCTTCAGCTTGGTTAGCTTGCTCTGTATTTATATATCTTGCTGCTGGATTTACAAAAAATGGGGAGAAAAAAAAGCACAAACAACACAAAGTTTGCTTGTGGCCCCCAAACAACTGACAGGGAGCCATAGGCAAACAGCCAAAGTGCCAAAGCAGACAGATAAACTTGTAGTTTCTCAGAATGTATACACGCATGAATAGTGAAAGAACTGGACAGATAACAGCGGAAAAGCGGATTTACATTTTACTGCACAATGAAATATTAAACTTGATAAAGTGACACAGAAATGGGACAGTATCATGCAATTTACCTCTTTAACATCTTTGTTCAGCTGCTAACTAAAACAGATTAAACATTTCTTTCAGACAGAATATTTACAAACACTGCAATATTCATGGCAAGGTATTGGGTACTGTATGATGTTGTTCTGAAATGTTATTTATTTATTGGTTGCAGTAGCTATGGCAGCCCAGAAACACAACGTTTGATTACACATACTGAAATGCAAAAATAATTAACTATCCACTGATGAATTGTTCCTTCTGATACCCACAAGCCAATGAACATATTAGGAACATTGTGAGCAGATGGACGGCAGACAAATACAAAATGCAGACTGGTTGCTTAATGAAATATTATTTTCAATATTTCACTCATGTTTCCAAATTATAGTGAATTGGAAGTGTGCAGTAAAAATGTATTTACCCAATTACTTAATAAGTATTTAAACTACCTTTGTAAATGTATTTTTTTCCCTATGATTCCAAATGCCAGAAAATGTTTTGTAGGTTATTTACAGCGGAAACAAATCATTTAAACTTTACTGTTTTTCTAATAAAACTTGCAAATCATCAATGTAACAAATCTGTACATGTATAAAGAATCATTTCTTGATTGATTGCACCAATTGATTCAAAACAGGACTATTTGCTGGGAATGACACATAGATTATGTAACAGGCTAAAGGTGGTCATACACGGGCCGATGAAAGCTGCCAATGTTCTGAGTTGGTAGCTTTTATGGCTGTCTATGGGGCCCTCAAACGGGCCTACCGGACTTATATCTGTCTGAAAATCAGCAGACGTTGATCGGGCAGGTTTAAAAATCCATTCGGGTGAAGGAGCACATCGACTCCTTGATGCAGTCCTCTTCCCAACCGCCTGTATCCCTTCAATGTGATCCGATATCACCCACCTCAAGGTAGGCATATTGGGGAAAGATTTACTCATTTGCCTTGCCATTTACACCTTTACAGACAAACCTTGTGTGCTGTTTATTGTTGAAAGTCTGATCTTATCATTCACATCATCCAAGTCTAATTTATTGGATTACAATTACAGTTAAATTCCCATGAAGCATAGGGGGAAATTGTTAGGGCAATTCTAATTTACCAACAGGTATTGGCACACAGGGTGATTACAGCTTGGTGTAAGGTTGATGAAAAAAAGACGCAGGCAAGATCGAAAATGTTAGTTTCAGAAAGTTTAGAAAATGAGTCCTAAATTAAATCCTGTCCTATTAATTTGGTAACAAAACACGTCTAGTCCTCTTCTAGTTCACAGCTGCCCGACTGTTGGCAGTGGGTACCAATGTTCCCTCTAGACACAGAGCTTGCACAGCTGCACAGAAATTTAGAGCAGTTTATACAGAATACATTGATTTCTGCGTGCGCACACTGGGGCACATTTACCAACACATCGCAGCACTATAATAGTCGCAGAGGCAAAACTTTTGCCCTGCGCATAAGCATATTTAACAGTATATCGCAAACACGGTCGCTTAAAGTTTCATGCGCTAGCGTTGACGCAAACTGCTGCGCCATACAAACATGCACATGTGATGTCGCAAAACTGCACATATGACGACGCAAAACTTGTCATAAATTGTGTGCATAGATGGCGCAAGCTAATGCACTAATAAACCCGTACCAACTACGTGCTTCCTAACTTAACAACCTAGTCAGTTGGTGTTAAAATGGAAAAATTATATGAAAGACTCCATCACATTAACAAGGGAAACTGCCTTTATAGATACCATAAGAACAAAGTTAAAAAAAGGATAAATGTTATTAAAACATTGTAAGCAAATTAACAATTATATTTTTCTAATAATGCTAATCAACATATCATAAATTAACATTAACATGGTTTTATTAATGACATACCTATATTAGTTTATTGTAGTGCAAATCTGCGGATATACTAGCGCAAATGTTGAAGAATGCACAGTGAGAAATACGCCACAAATGAACAGGTGTAAAGATTTCAATGCAGCCGTGCCTGCGCAAATCTGCCCCTATATATGCGCAAATAGCACATATATAGGCACAAAGGGAGCACTCTCGCAAAAATTGGGCACTTAAAACACACCCCCTAGCCACACCCCCAAAAAACATGTAGTTGTTTGCGACATTATTGCCCAGTATTTGTGACATGCGCATAAAAAGAACTGACGGAAAAATAAATGAACTGACGCAATGTAACGCATATGCAATTGCGTGTGTCCACAAAATGGCGCATACTCATAATTGCGTCGGTTTGTGTGCTGCGATGCATTGATAAATGAGCCCCACTGTCTTCTAAAAGTGTGCATGAAGATAGGTTTTTGCCTACATAGCCAAATGAAGTTATACTGTAGCTTACACTGGCAGATGGACCTCCATAGACTTCAGCCTGATGACAGGTCAATAGTATTCTCTATATTAAAGCATCCTGAACATGTATATTGGATTGACTTCATGTCAAAAACTTTGATAGCACTACCATAGATGATTGGTAAACTGTGACTGATGAAAATGCCACAGCACTTCTGAGCTTCTGGGTTACTGTTGCTACTGAAAAAGAGCAACAATCATGGTAAATTTTGCACCTACAATTACAGGAAAATAAGTTGTCAAAAGCCAAAGATTAGACACTTTTTTTGTAACCTTAGTTTGTGATTTAGGCTTGCTTTTTTATGATTAAAATAAAAAATTCAAAAGGTGTTTAATGTTCAAAGAACAGCACATACTGCACATTTCCACAGCCAGTTCTAGTCTTTGTTTGTAAAAGTATGTACAAGTACAGTACGTTTAGGATGTTTATTTTTACTGATTAAATGAATTTAATGCAGCTGAATAGAATTTTCAGTCACTTTGTTTTGTGAAAGTATAGTTTGGTAACATTAATTGCATTTTGTTTGCAAATGTCAAATACTGAATCAAAGCAAGAAATTTAGCTTGGGAAATTTCTACCACATACAAAATAGTATTCTAGGAGTAGATCATGACCATTACGCCTGTGCCACACAGGAGAAAATGCAGATCTGCGCTCTTGTATGTGCACTTTCAGTGCAAAAATGCATCATTTTGAGTTTCCCCACCTAAAGCTGCTTTATGTGCACCTTAACAAGGTTACCCTGTGCTGTGTCAGTGCATACACAAGAGTAGGTAGGAGCTAATCTTATTTCTTCTTCGTCCCTTCCATGTCAGTACGCATGGGCAGTATTGCCCCCCCCAGCTAGGAGGTAGGACCTATATACCAAAGCCAATCAAAATTAATCCTTACCTATAAGACCATGTGACTTCCTCCTCACCACTGTTATTTTTTGTCCTACTGAACAGGAGGTAGGATCTCCCTCCTCACCATTTTGTGATTTCACAGTTTTGATTTTTCTTTTGTTTTTGTCATTTTATTTATGTTTTACCTCTGTGTATACATAGAGGGATGATTCCCAGGTAATGGAGAAGATTTTACCTGATGCCCCAATAAGTAAAGTAAGCAAACTTTCACCTATTGGGAAGAAATGCAGGTGTGGGCATACTCATGGTCCTAGCCTTGTGCTAAAATAGACCCCCTGCTCTATTCCCATATATGCACAGTATACAAACAGCTGCTTAGTGGGAAAATATACAGGCGTGGGTATTTCCACATTCCTGCCTGTGATCAATTGAGTCTCCTTTTTCCTATGGTGTTTTGAGCCTTTGAAGACTGATATCAGACTAAAGGGCCATGGGTATGGATATGGGCTAGTGATAACTAAGCCTGAATCTGGTGAGTATGAATCTTCAGTCTCCACTGTGTGTTTGAAATGCTCAGTGCACTGAGAGGCCTGCATACTAACGAGCTAATTATGTCCCTCAGCTGAATGCTGTCTGGGTTCTTGTGGGAGTTGCCATGCTGCTGACTACTCACTGCTATCTGGTAAGGTGTAAGTGCTTCTTTAGGGCACTTTGCTATTGATATCTTTAGTGTTTTTACTGTAAGCCTGAGTCCTCTGTGCAGACACAGCAGGTATGTGTGCTCAGTTACACCAGGTGCTTCCCAAGACTGTTCTAGGAGTTGCACTGCTGTAGCAGTATGGTATCTCCTTTTCTTACAGGGAGTCTGCACCTTATAACCAACCTTTCTCCATGGTTCTGACTGGAGTTTGCATTTTGCCTACAAGCCAATTTTATCCTGTAAGGTGCTTGTATGCTTCTAGGCCTCCTTGCTATTGCTGTTTCATATGGTTAGCCTTTCTTTGTGAGTAGTGCCTACCATGCAGACTCTGCAGGTATTGGAGCTCATTATTACACTGGGTACATCCAGACTGGCTGGGAGTTGCACTGCTGTAGCAGTATGGTATCTCCTTTTCTCGCAGGGAGTCTGCACCTTATAACCAACCTTTCTCCATGGTTCTGACTGGAGTTTGCATTTTGCCTACAAGCCAATTTTATCCTGTAAGGTGTTTGTATGCTTCTAGGCCTCCTTGCTATTGCGGTTTCATATCGTTAGCCTTTCTATGTGAGTCTACCATGCAGACTCTGCAGGTATAGGAGCTCATTATTACACCAGGTGTGCCCAGACTGGCTGGCAGTTGCACTGCTGTAGCAGTATGGTGTCTCCTTTTCTTACAGGGAGTCTGCACCTTATAACCAGTCTTTCACCAGGGTTCTGACTGGAGTTTGCCTTTTACCTACAAGCCAGTGTTATCTTGTTAGGTGCTTGTATGCTTCTTGGGCTCCTTGCTATTGCTATTTCATATACTGTATGTAGAATTCCTTGTGAGTCAAAACTACTGTGCAGACACAGCAGGTATAGCAGCTCTTATTTCATCAGGGGCTTCCTGGTTTAACTGGGGTTTCTGTTGTGGCAGTGTTGTACCTTTTTCCTGCTTATTTTATTTCTGGCAGGCCCTGGTTTGGTCTTTGGCTTAAAAGGCAGTTTTTTCCTACCAGGTATGAACAGAGTTGTAGTTCGACAACTCCTTTTTCTTTCTGGTGTGTTTACAGGTATTTATTTCTGTTTGCCTCTCACCCCTGGCAGCAGAATTCTTGCTATAGGCTTGCCTGCTGGTTCCTTGTTTTGGACTCTGGCTTGCTTGTTTGTCTGCTGGTCCTTGTTGGCTTGAGCGGCCACTGGTCCTAGGTTTGGCTGTTTTCTTTGCTTGGTCGCTGGTCCTGGTTCTGGCCTTGACTCACTTGGCTGCTACCTCCGCTCTGGCTTTTAGCTCACTTGGCCGCTGGTTTTGGTTCTGCCTTCTTGTTTGCTTGGCCATTTTTCCCAGTTCTGTCCTTTGGCTTACTCGGCAGTGGGATCTGATTTTGGCCTTTGGCTTGCTTGCCCATTGGTTCCAGTTTTGACCTTTGGCTCGCTTGGCCATTAGTTTTGGACTTTAACTTGCTTGTCCATTGGTTTTGGCCTTTGGCTCTGGTTTCAGCCTTTTGGCTCAGGTTTTGACCTTTGGCTTGATTGGCCTTTTGGCTCTTGGTTTTTGGCCTTGGTCTCCGGTTTGACCCTTAGCTTGCTTGGCCATTGGCTCCAGTTTTGACCTTTTGGCTCACTTGCCCATTGGTTTTGGCCTTTTGGCTCTGTTTTTGGCCTTGGTCCCCGGTTTGACCCTTAGCTTGCTTGGCCATTGGCTCCAGTCTTGACCTTTTGGCTCGCTTGCCCATTGGTTTTGGCCTTTGGCTCGTGTGACCGTTGGCCTGGTTCTGGCCTTTGGCTTGCTTGGCCGTTGGCTCTGGTGCTGGCCTTTTGGCTTGCTTGGCCGTTGGCTCTGGTGCTGGCCTTTTGGCTTGCTTGGCCGTTGGCTCTGGTGCTGGCCTTTTGGCTTGCTTGGCCGTTGGCTCTGGTGCTGGCCTTTTGGCTTGCTTGGCCGTTGGCTCTGGTGCTGGCCTTTTGGCTTGCTTGGCCGTTGGCTCTGGTGCTGGCCTTTTGGCTTGCTTGGCCGTTGGCTCTGGTGCTGGCCTTTTGGCTTGCTTGGCCGTTGGCTCTGGTGCTGGCCTTTTGGCTTGCTTGGCCGTTGGCTCTGGTGCTGGCCTTTGGCTTGCTTGGAGATTGACTTCAGTTTTGGCATTGGTCCTGGTTTGTGGCTCATTTGACCCCAGTTTTAGCCTTGGTTTGCTTGGCAACTAGCCCTGTTTTCTGTCCTTTGGCTCTCAGGGAGACTGGCCCTAGTTATGAACTTAGGCTCATAGGATGCTGGCAATTGTACATGAGGCTGCCAGTTTTGTTGTGGTTCTTGGCGCAGGTGGCTGCTGGCCTTGGCTTTAGTCCTTGGCGTATATGGATGCCAGTCATGCTGTGGTCCTTGGTGCAGGCATGTGGTTGTCTACCTTTGATATGGTCTTTGGTTCATGTAATGGTGGGCCTTGGCGCTTGTCGCTGTCTACTTTAGCTGCTTTCTTGGCATGTGTGGGTGCTTGTTTTTCACCTTGTATTCCACTCCTTACTAGCAGTGGCTAGTTTGGGGACAGGTTTCTTTGCAGTTACAGTATCTGAACAGTGCATCAGTGGTTGCAGGTTTTAAGTTCTCTTGAGAGTCATGTATTGCAAGCACAGTGCTAGCTTATTGCTATTGCTTGTGTGCTAGCTGTCTTTCACTCTGGCATGTCCACCAGTGCTTTGCTTGGCATGTTCACTGGCCCTTTGTTGGCAGGGTGTTTGGTTTGTCCACTAGTTGTTTAGCATGCATAGTATATGGCTCTTCTCTGATTTTCATGCAAGTTGGTTAGCTGGTGCATTGAGTATGGGCTGGCTGTGCACCAGTCGTTCCATGCATGATTTCCAGTTGATTCCAGTCATGTTAAGCTGGTTAGCTGATCTTCCATCTGCAGGTTGTGTACAGTTCCTAAACCTGGCCCTAACATTGCTGGTTAGGTAGCCTCTCAAAGTTGGTAGCTACAGTGAGTGGTAGGCAGTTGGGTTTCAGCCTGTCATGCTCTGTTGCAGGCTGGAGTCCCTAGCTTGTTTGTGCCATAGGGGGCTTGATGGCTAGTGTGCCCTTTCACTGTTGGTCACTTGTACGTTGCTTCAGATCTGTGCTTGGATTATCTTTTGCTGGTTGTTGAGTTTGACGGCTGTCAACACCAATTTAAGCCGATACCGGTGTGCTTTGGAGCTAGATGCTTGTGGATCGCAATTTTTTTTTTTTTCTAGAGCCCCAGGTTAGTGCTAAGGATCGGGGGCATAGAGGCAGCTCTAGTGGATAATGCATCAGAGTTGTGGTTAACTGTTGTTGCTGGGCTGGTAACACCAGCGAGCTGCCCAGTGCCAGAATTATGATTGTGACCATTTTCTTCTTGTTGGTAGAGGATCCTCCCGAGCCGGGCTTGGATGTTTATGGCAACCATAGTGTGGAAATCCCTCTGGTCCCTGAGAGGATTCTTGTAGCAGGGAATGGTCAGTTTTTTCTTGTGATGCTTGATTTTTGTTTTTAGTATCCGTTGATATTATTATTCCCACCCCTTATTGTTTAGGGGCATGGCTTGGTAGATCCCATGCGTACTTATCGTAAATTCCATTTCTTCACGTCCCGACATGTCAGTACGGGGTTTCCCATCCCAATTATTTGGTTCTTGTATTGCTTGGCAAATGTATAACAGTGGTGAGGAGGAAGTCACATGGTCTTATAGGTAAGGATTAATTTTGATTGGCTTTGGTATATAGGTCCTACCTCCTAGCTGGGGGGGGCAATACTGCCCATGCGTACTGACATGTCGGGACTTGAAGAAATGGAATTTACGATAAGAGGTAAGTGAAATTCTTATTTTTTCTCAGCTGCAGTATCTATGCTAGAGGAGACAATGAACAAAAACAGTTTAATCTGCTGTATTTGTGCAATTTAGCACCCAAACACCTAGGGGCAGATTTACTAATCCACGAACGGACCGAAAGCGTCCGAATGCGGTTTTTTCGTAATGATCGGTATTTTGCAATTTTTTCGTCTCCATCGCGACTTTTTAATCACTGTCACGACTTTTTCGCGAATTGTCGCAAATTTTTCGTCACCGTCGCGAAAAAATCGTACTGTCGCGCCGAGTACGAAAGTTTCGGATTCATTAAAGCTTCAATATCGTGACTTTACTTGGGCCAGTTTGGAGCTGCAGAGTGCCATTGAGTCCTATGGGAGGCTTCCAAAATCAATTTGCGAAAGTCGTAACGGCTACGAAAAAGTCGCGACAATTCGCGAAAAAGTAGCAACGCCGACGAAAAAAACGCGAAAAAGTCGCAAAATGTTCGTTTCCAATCCGATTTTTTCCCATTCGGGATTCAGATTCGTGGATTAGTAAATTTGCCCCTTATTGTTTATTTCCTTGAGCTAAGGGTTTGGGTTGGAGCACCTGGATTATCTGTTTTAAGGTGGCCATACACTGGCCGATTGTAGCTGCCGACATCGGTCCCTTAGAATGATTTGGCAGTTTATTGGCCCGTGCAGGGACACAAACGACTGGCTTGAAATCGGGCAGATATCGATCGGGCAGGTTAAAAAATGTAGTCGGATCAGGTACCACATCGACTTGTTGATGCGGTCCGAACCGATTGCGCCAAACTACCAAATTAGCCTGAATTCACTCAATATCGCCCACCCGTAGGTGGGGGATATCGGGAGAAGATCTGCTCGCTTGGCGACCTCGCCAGGCAAGCAGATCTTAAAGTGTATGGCCACCTTTACACTGGAAAGTTTTCTGTAGTGCAGGGATGCTAAATTGCTAGACATAAGTACGTGTCTTGTATCAATTTAGCACCTATATCAGTAAATCATCCTTTAAATATTCCCACGAAACCCAGCTATCTAAACCACTAGGGAATAATGATTTAACTATGTTTTTTACAGAGGCTAAATTAATAGAAATTGTCATAACTTGGGTTTAGGAGCTATTAGAAACTACTTAAAAGAAAGACTACGGGGAAAATTTACTATATGTAACTACATGTAGAAGTCAGTGGGAGTTGTCCTAGGCAAATTGTAACAATCTTTACTTTATTTGTGGTTTTAGAGCTTTTCTGTTTGTTTTGTAAGTAGTGATGGGGAAATTTTTCACCAGACACGGATTTGCTGCAAATTTCCGTGTTTCACCACAGATTTTTTTTTTCAAGATTCGCTTATCACTATTTGTAAAGTCCACAGCGATCTGTAGGAAAACATGACAAAAACAAGAAATATTTGTTTTTGTGTATTTTCCATCACATTTTAATTAGTCATGCTTATTCAATATTATCATTATTCAGATCTTTTTATAAATGACTAGACAATTGTCATTTTTGTGGAAAAGAGTTTATTGTTTATGTTTTTTCAAAAACCTCTCAAACCAGGAAAATCAGAATTTTGATAAATATGCCTTCACGAGGGCCACTTACTGTCAGAGTTTTTTTCCAATTTCAGATTTTTAGAGGTAAAAGTCGCTATTTTTCTGAGATTTACTATGCGTCAAAATGGCTAAAAATCCAAATCTGACAATCCGCTAGCTTAAACCTGCTGAGATCATGTAGAAGTCAATGGCAGATATCCCTTCCCTTCCCTAGAGGATTCTTCTTTTGCTTCAAAACTTAAAGGTTTTGGATTTTTGACGCTGGTTTTTGTGCAACACACATCTCATGGTCCTAAGTGTTATGTTGCACCTTTCTGCTCTTTTAGCCTGTTGCATAACTTTTTACTGTTCTCTATTAGTGTAGCTTATTATATTAGCTGTTTGGTTGTCCCTTAAATTGCCTTGTTGTTCATGAAAATGACATATTCTTTCCCAAACACCTTTGGTACTTTAATATAATGGACTGCGACACACACAGCATTCTGGTTTTTGCTACTTATGGTAGCCACCAAGTCTACTTGCCTCAAATACTTCCCATTCAACTAAAGAGAAGAGCCTGCTATTACTGCTTGAAAATGTTTCCTTTGCAATCTCTTTGGACTAAAAAAAGAATAATATATATACTATTTTTCAAGTCCATGGGATCACTGAGTAAGGTTTTTTGAATGAAGGAGGTCTCTAAAATAGGAAAGTTGTTGTGCTGCAGTGATTGCAGTGTGATTGTCTTTGAATTAAAGGTATTTTCTATAAGAGTACCCTTTTTTTTATACATGAACCAGGATATAACTCATAGGAATAAATCTTACTAGCATAACAACACAAAACTGTTCACTGCTATTACCAGTGGATTACAGAGGGTTACAACACTAGTACACAACTACAAGTATGCTAGCAAGCGTGCCCCCATGAGTACACTATACCTACTGATAGATTTCTAGTAGCTATTGCAATAAAAGCCTTTTACTTCCAAAATGGCAGAATACCAGCTAGAGCAATAAATGACTAAAATCAATTATGTTGCACGTGCTTCAGATGGCAGAAACATTTGCTTCTAGCAGCAAGTATAAGCGAAGAATTTGAAAAACCGGACTCGTACTGCATATAGGCTGCAGCTGAATAAACACAAATATTTGCCATAAATTCTTGTTAAGACCTTTTATTCTGAAATAAAAACGGAGGATTTGTCAATACAGGAAAAAAACGTGAACAGAGATAAAAAGATATATGTTGGATATTACCAAAAACTGCACAGTAAAATTGATTTTGTTGCACAACGGTCATTTCTTTAGGTAGGAAAGCTATAGACATTATGCAGTCCGTTAGAATGAAGTGCATTTACCGAGCCTTCGCCGCAGTCATCGCTTCTTGTTAATATCATCTTCTGTCCACGTAATTACTTTGCTTGACATTGACACCTGTCTTGTGACTGCTTGCAAATCAAATTTGCTCCTTCTCATTCATGCTCTAGGCAGTTTTCATCATTAAGGGTTATGACACATTAGTTGTTTCAATCGCGTCTATAAGGAGCGGCAATAAAAATGCCTAGGGTTCACTAAAACGTGCTTTCCATTGGAGAGACTGATAAGCAGTGCAAGTAGCACAATGGTAACCTGAAAGCAGACTGTTTAGACACAATCCTATTTATCATTCTATATGTCAGTAAAATTATAAAGTGACTTGTGGGTCTCTTTCAGCACATATTATAGATAATTCCTGTTGATACGGGCCACTGCTGCAACATTATAAAATGCCATCTCATTTCAAGACTTCTTATCATTTAGTCCCCATTCCTTATTCAAGCTCCCACACTGCTAATGCTAATAAAGTACAAGGCCATGCATCTGTAATTAAAAATCCAGTTCATATATTTTCCTACCCACTAATGTAAGAATCTTGAAGCCTATAATTTGATGTGTACATATCAGATTCATTAAATCATAAATAATAAATACACAAAGATTTACAGCCCAAAGGGAAGCGAAAATCACAGCGAATTCAATTTTGCATGTTAAAAGGTTAATGAGAATTGGAATGCTTTAAAATTGCTTTCCATATCCTTTACTGTAAATACCTACTTATTGCAATCCAAATCAATCAATCTAGAAAAGCATTAACATATTCACCAGGAACATTTCAATTTTCTCTGAACCTACTAAGCTATTCATGTGTAAACCACTTAAAGGTTTTTTTTTTCCCCTTGTGAGGAGACATTAGAAATAATGTACCAATCAGCTGAACAAGGTTTTACTCTACAACAATAACATTTTTTTCAAACCTGTCATCAGTTTTGTGGCAATCGAAGGTGGGAGAGATTTTTTAAGACTTTGAATATTGTTCTTTCGCTTTCTCGGTTTTTAATTCAAATGTCAGATTTCAAAATATATGCGCAGAATATACAGGAGAAAACATTCCAGCTTATAAAGGAAAGATTATAATAATAATTAGATTTTTACAGACACGCTGCCATAAAATGCCATGTGAAGATGTAGTCTTATTTACTGAAAATTGTGCATAATATAAGGTTATCTGGCACATTTCATTCTTGGAAGTGATGCCCAGAATTCATGACTGTTAATGGATGGTACATTTGAATTAAGTACCATATTATTTTAGATCATTTTAGATAATTTGGGCTAAGGTCTACATTGGTATTTGACACAAAATGCAAAACAAGCAGTTATTTTCAAATTTCTCCCATAAATCTCTTATAATACAATGCAATGACAGATTTTTTTTTTTAATACAGTAGATGGTTATACTTCTTGTAAAGTACAAACAGACATGGAAAAGGCAGTTTATGCACATAGATGGGTTTGTTTGTAATATTATTATCTGTAATAATGTTGTGCCCCCTTACTTTAGGTCATTTTAAATAATCTGAGATTGTACATCATACACACCACTCCCTGCCCTAGTGAAGTTTAAGTCCAAGGTCCTTTTAGCAGTTATACTATATGGTCAGTTTTATTTGGAACTGATTAACCTGTTTGTATGTTTTTGGAGATAACTACGTATGGGCGAAATAATTCAGCAGGTATGGATTTGCCGTGAATTTCCGTGTCTCAGCATTTGCGGATTATTTCGCGAAACACGCAACTTTTTTTTAAAAAAGCATGCTTGGCATTTTCTCCATTTCGCAAATTTTTCACCGAAGCAAAACGGGAGAGATTCGCTCACCACTAGAAAGAACACAAGTACCCAGTCAAAATCCATGCAGACAAGGGTTGAACATACACACTGATTGTAGTAGTAGTGCCCTGAGTAAAATCATACCTAGAACCGGATTACTGCTATGCATTAATGATCACCTCTGCACCCTGTTTATCAGTCATTTCTTAGAAGATATGAATGACCTTGCCATAAATGTTATATATCATTATATACTGGATCCTTGGTCCTTGTGGCCTGTCATATACATTTGATGAACATCAATTAATGATTCACTTCTAGAGATGTAGCGAACTGTTCGCCGGCGAACTAATTCGCGCGAACATCGGGTGTTCGCAAGTCCGCAAATTCGCGAACTTTTTGCGATGTTCGCCATTTTGGGTTCGCCGCGTTTTTTTTTGCGCCGCGTTTTTTCGCTTCGGTTTTTCGCCTTTGCGTATACATAGGAATAGCTTGCGTTTTTTTTTTTTGGCGTTATTTTTTTGCGGTTTTTTTTTTTGCGGTTTTTTTACAAAGTATTTTTCAGATAAATTTTTGCCCTTGATCCCCCTCCTGCATGCCACTGTCCAGGTCGTGGCACCCTTTAAACAACTTTAAAATCAGTTTTCTGGCCAGAAATGGCTTTTCTAGGTTTTAAAGTTCGCCTTCCCATTGAAGCCTATGGGGTTCGCAAAGTTCGCGAATATTCGCGAGTTTTGGCGAAAGTCCGCGAACGGGTTCGCGAACATTTTTGGCGATGTTCGCTACATCCCTATTCACTTCCCCAGAATGAGATGTGTGGACATGGTTGACCCTAAAACCATATTTGTCTGTGTCATTTTACCACCCAAAAGCATAGAGCTTTCTTGTGCCAAGGTGTAGCGCATATATATGCGCTACACCTTGGCACAAGAAAGCTCTATGCTTTTGTGTGGTTAAATATATATATTTTATTAGTATTCAGACTGGAATCCTATACATGTATATTTACCAAAATTTCCAATGGGTCAAAATCCACTGGCCTGTCCTAAAAAGCAATAACAATATCATTATTAGTGATGAGCAAATCTGTCCCGTTTCTCTTTGCTGAAAAATTTGCAAAACCACAACTTTTTTTACATGATAGGCATTTATTTGACGCGACTGTGACTTTTTTAAGACGACCACCCCTTTTTCAACTTTTTTCTTCACTCTGCAAATTTAGTTGCAAAATGCTTAGCAATAAAAATGTTGCATTTCAATAATCATTATTATGAATGATTACATTGCTAATATCATTATATCATATCACTGCATCAGTCACTATCACAGGTTATGCCAATATTTCTAAAATTGTAGCCTAAAAAGACTTTTACAGGGCTGATTTTTGCTCTTGTTGCTTCTATTAGATAGGCCATTTCAGAAATGAATGAAGTCTTTTCTGAGACACAGAGACAAAGGATGCTCCTGCAAGCTTGTTAGCTGAATAATAAAACACATTATGAAATATCATCTAGCACATAAAGAACCAAAGTTTAAAGCAAAGAAAATAATACCAATAAATAAATGCTCTGAAAATGAGGTGACTGCTGATGGCAGGGGCCATCTCTGGTGAACTCCTGGATATAACAAATAAGCCAATTCGACTGAATCTTTAATATAATGTAGTAAATAAATCTTTTACTTTATTACAATGTTCAGCAGAAGACATCTTATGATAAATGTATGTCTTGCGGCATTTTGTAGCGACGGATGTCTGTAGTCATATGTACATTTATTATTATTGATAATACATAAACATATTTTCAACAAATTGAATTATTGACTCCTGTACCATAAACCACTGTAAATTAATTGCATAGTGAAGAAAGTCATATTTAACCTTTCTTCAATTAAACACAAAATGGTCATATTTATGTGTTATTGATCATAGGCTAATATATAGTAGAAAAATAAACTGTCATGCCTTATTATAAAAAAGCAAATCATTATAATAACACAGTTTTAAGAGTCTCTTAAAGTGATACTAACAAAGGAAAACAACTCTTCAAAATATGAATGTACATTTAAAGTTACCTATAGGTCACGTTGATCGTTTTTAATTGAATGGGTTGCTTTTGTATGTAATTGTTACTTGAAGTCCCTAATCCTGCTTCTCCCATGCATTTTTTTAGTTGCTAAAATAATACACAAAGGATTTATTCATAGGGAATAAATAATACATACAAATTGGTTGCTATGGGTAAGTTAGACAAGTAACCAATATAAGACCACTTATTACATTAGCCCCTAACTTGTTAGAAGAAATCCTCACAAAATTATTAAATGACCCAGCATCATAGACCTGTCTGGTAGAGAACCAAAGAGAATTAATGATGGTGGCTTTTTGGCCAACTGATTTTGTCTTCTTTTGTTCACAGCTACAGATTTATTATGTTCACTTGCAGGCAATACATCAATTATTTGTGTGATCTCAAATACAGAATAGTCAGTCCACTAAATCAATGGTACATTATAGATAGGTATAAGTTATACACAATATATCCATTGGTGGTAGCACAATATTGAAGGGACACTTTGGGGCACATTTACTAACCCACGAATCCGAATTGGAAAAATTCCGATTGGAAAACGAACATTTTGCGACTTTTTTGTATTTTTGCGATTTTTTTCAGCGCCTTTACGACTTTTCGGAAATTGTCGCGACTTTTTCGTTACCAATACGATTTGCGCGAAAAAATGTGAGTTTTTCGTAGCCATTACGATGCGCTCGTATCTTGTCGCGACTTTTTCGTATTGAGCGCTCGTAAGCGGCGGGCGAAACTTTCAGACTTAGCATGATTTTGGAAGCCTCCCATAGGACTCAATGGCACCCTGCAGCTCCAACCTGGCCCAAGAAAAGTCACCATACTGAAGCTTGAATGAATCCGAATCTTTCATACTCGGCGCGAAGGCTACGAAAAAGTTGCAACTTTTCGCACAAGTAGTAACGCTACGAAAAAATCGCCAGATTTTGCGCAACATTTGGAATGCCAACGAAAAAGTTGCGACAATTTTCGGAAAAATCGCCAAATACCGATCATTACGAAAAAAACGCAATCGGACGCATTCGGCCCGTTCGTGAGTAAGTAAATGGGCCCCTTTGGGTCTCATTGCATATAAATCTCATCTTAAAAAGTAGGTGATAAGTAGAACTGAATTGGTAAAATACTTGAGGGCTCATTTACAAGTACAAGTGCAAAGTGCAATTTTAGGCACATATTTTTTACCCATAATGTAAAGTTGCATTGTGCAATTACATGTGTCATAGCAACCGCGAGGTGGTGGTGCACCTGATGCAATTGTTTTGTGCTTGGGTGGGAATCAGTTACAATTGTACTGAAAATCTTGGGTGTCAAGATGTTGTCATTTCCAGTGCTCAGTGTTAAAATGATGCCTGTGTCCATTTTTTTTGCCAAAATTACACCAGCGATGTATTGCGAGCTATTGTGAAGGATCTGGGTATTTTTATGGATAATAAGCTGTGTAGTTATAGGCTGTATCATTCAGTGGCTACTAAAGCAAATAAAATACTGTCTTGCATAATAAAGGACACTATTTTGGCTTTTCTATATTTCTGATAATGCCTTACTTTTGGGCTCCAGTCATTAAGTTATTAATGAGCCGGAGAGAGTGCATAGACGTGCAACTAAACTTGTAAAGGGGATGGAAGATTTTAACTATGATGACAAACAAAGTTCTTCTGGAGAAAAACAAGTTCTTCTGGAGAAAAGGTGCTTATGTGGGGATAAGACCTGTGTGTGTGCTGGACTTTATTGGACATAACTATTTGGTTTCCTGAGCACTCATTACTGGTTTTGTTACCTGCTGTGCACCTGTTTTTGTACATATAAATATAAATATATATGTTTATTATTTAAGTATATCTAAATATATATGTGCACTGGGCATTGTTTGAGGGGTTGAACTTGACAGACTTTGGTCTTTTTTCAAACCAATGTAACCATGTAACTACATAATTATATAGAATGTACAGTATTTGTATTTTGTGCAACACTTTATGCAGAGTATGTTAAATCACTCACATCAGTCCCTGACCCAATGTAGCTTACAATCAAAATTCCCAGTCCCCCTCACCATACACTATGGCCATTTATATTGCCCTTGATATATTTGAAAATTAACTTGCTTCCTACACTAGGGGGCACATTTACTAATCCACAAACGTCCGAAAAGCGTCCAAATGCGTTTTTTCGTAATGATCGGTATTTTGCGACTTTTTCTCGAATTGTTGCGAATTTTTCGAGCGTTCTCATTTGGATTCGTGGATTAGTAAATCAGCCCCTAGGAATGCCTTAAATGCACTGTATTTTCCCTGATGTGTTTTATTTAAAAACAATACAATACAATAAATCAAATACTAAAATTAAGCTCAATGCAAATCAATTTCAGGCTAATGGCTCTGTTCTATACTGGATAGTGGCTCTTAAAGTGATACTGATAATAAAAAAATAGTTACCTATATATCATTTTTCACTGATAGGGCTCTTTTTGTAATTGTTACTTGAAGTTCCTAAATCTGACTGTTTTACCAACCTGACTGTTAGTTATAGCTTCTAATGCTAATAAACTACTGCTGCACAAATATGGCAGCCCCCTTATAGAGGAACATGGGGGATGAGATAGGTAATGTAAAAGCAAAATTATAAATGGCATGCAAAGAAAATTTTATGACAGATGTAAACAAAGGATTAATTTCTGGTGTCAGTATCTCTTTAAGAATACCATGCATTGCTCTTATTGAATATATGTTAACATCTAACACTGGAATGCCATTCCCACAGTATATTGTTTAAAGAATATTTTATTCTTTTATGGCTCACAGTTCCTCTGTAATAATAAAGTAATTGCTTTTGCTTGATGTTAACTAACTCAACATAAATGCATGTCAATCATAAAATAATACGTCTATATAATGTATACCATACTGTGTAGCAAGATAATTACTAGTATTCAGGCTGCAAGGCAGTTATCATGTATTTATTTTTTTGCGTGGCTCTTCCTGTGTTCACAGATGATGCTAATATGAACATCGCTTACTACATGATAGAAATGTTCCAGCGCTTAACTCACTGTAATTGCTCATCATTAACATTGCTTCACTAATACCGTTGTGCAGTTACACCAAATTAAGCCCAAGACCAGGTACAGTAGATTGCTCTGTTGAATGATATGACCCTGATCTTTGCATTACTGTTTCATGCTGTTTTTAACATAAAGGAAATATTAAGCTAGCACTTGTCATGTATTTAAATCAGGCCATTTACGCAAGTCTAATCTTTTATTGCTGAAGTAAGGTGAACCACAGGAACCTTAATTTAGCACCTTTGTGTAAAATGTTATGTTGCTATAAATACATGATGTCAATATTCTGCACATCAGCTTCAATGTAGCGAGATTTGCTCAGCCCTAGAAACTGCTGCAATAACCCATTAGCCGCTTAGGTTGGTTATTGTTTTTCTAGATATCAAAAGGCATCCTTTCTCATATACTCAAAATCCATTTTTACATTTTTCATGACTGTTATTGCTAAAAAGAAAATGTATGTTTAAAAGTGTATACACTCTGTTCTGTAGCTGGCTTCATTCTGTGTTTTTATGTTATGTTCCTGGAGAATTCATATTTTAAAGAAGAACATACTTAGGGGCTGATTTACTAATCCACGAACGTCCGAAAAGCGCCCGAATGCGTTTTTTTCGTAATGATCGGTATTTTGCGATTTTTTCGTCGCCGTCGCAACTTTTTCGTAGCCGTTACAATTTGCGCGAATTGTCGTAACTTTTTCGTAGCTGTCGCAAAAAAATCAGAAAGGTTTGCCCGCCGTTTACTAGCGATCAATACAAAAAAGTTGCGACAATTTGCGCAAATCATAACAGCTATGAAAAAGTCACGACAATTCACGCAAGTTGTAACGGCTACAAAAAATTTGCGACAATTCACGAAAAAGTCGGGACGGCAACGAAAAAATCTAAAAAAAATACGAAAAAGTGGCAAAATGTTCGTTTCCAATCCGATTTTTTTCCATTCGGATTCGTGGATTAGTAAATCAGCCCCTTAGTGTTTCAAGCAACTGCCCCCTATCAATATACTGCACTTAGCAGGGGAGTTAAATTCAGTTCAAATGGACCTAGTGGACATTGAGGAGCACACCTCAAAGGAATTTCCACTAGTAAAAATAATTAGCACAAACTTTGCAGCAAGGATAACTTTACATAACCATGGAAAAAAGTATAAACACAACTTTATGGATAACTGATTATCCTGCCCTGAGGAACCAGTGCAGTCTATCCACTCCTGGCACAGTCTCTGTAGGTGTCCAGTCCCAACTTGGATCTGGAGAGAACACAACTACTGATGAGCAAATTTTTTCGCCAGGCATGGATTCGCAGTGAATTTATGCATTTCACCCTTGGCGATTTGTTTTACGAAACTTCCGTGAAAATTTGCCGCAGAAAATTTGTTGCGTGGAATTTTTTTGTTGCGCGTCAAATTGGGCATGGTCTTGTCAAAATGGGCGTGGTCGCATAATAAAGGGTGGGGTGACAAAAAATTATATGCAGGCGACAAAAAATAGCCACAGGCGACAAAAAAATCACGTGACAAATGCGTTTCGCTAATTTTTTGCCGTTTCGCAAATTTTAAACATGGCATTATAACATTATGCATCCTATTATATAGCCTTCCTACATACAAATAGAGAAAAATTTAATGATTAGAATTAAAAGGATGCACACCTTCATTGTCAATGGACTGATGAGGTTATTGGACCCCTTTCTACTTGAGACTACAAAGCCTGGTTAATAATTTTATATTGGTGATAAGGTCTTTGGGGGGGGGTTATGTATTAAAAGACTCCAAGTTTGCTCAGGAGTAGTAACCCATAGCAACTAATCACCAGGTGGAATTTACTAAACAAACATTTTATTGGTTGCTATGGGTTACTGCTACTGGGTGAAATGTGTGCCTTTTATTACATATGGGGGCTGGAGTGTTGTTATTAAATTATGTTTTTATAATGTGAATAACTATGAGATCAAAATGTAGTTTAATAAATGAGGATAATATAGGTACTATTGCTTTAATTTGAACAATTTCATTGAATAACGAGAGGGAATAAATGAGGGTTGTCCTCATATTAAAGAGCATGTATATGAAAAATTGTCTAGTTGGGCTATATTGTTTTGCAGTTTGTGGAATATTGAAAATGTAAGATGCTATCATTAGCACTGCAAACTTGTAAGGCAAGACAGAGTTTCATTTTTTTAATCAGTTTACTGCCCTATCCATATAACTTAATAAGCTGTGAATGTATGCTCTTTCAATTTAAGACAACCACCAGTTATCTGTTATTCTGTCCCTGTGAATCTCAGGCGACCTGTGCTTATTTGTATTTGAGGCTTTTATTAGCCATAGATCATAGCCACCAACTCTCAAAGCAATTAACAAGCTGAGAGGTAATATTTATAACAGTGCAGGAGCTGAAACGTAGTTGGCAATTTTGTGCTTGTATATGTTATCACCACAGACTCATAATATAACCAGTCAAATGCATTCATCATAATTGTTAATTAATTTCATTCTTAAGATTCTGAAGGATCAGTTTTGAGAAAATAATGTCTAAGAAATGAATTCAGTTGAAAAATGTGTTTCATTATTTAAATTTTTCATCTTGAAAAAGACAATAATGTGTATTGTGGAATAGTAGCATGTCTTCTACTTAGACTAGTTTATCACACTTAATACAAATGCTAGTACAGGTATAGGACCTGTTTTCCAGAATGCTTGGGACCAAGGGTATTCCGGATAAGGGGTCTTTCCGTAATTTGGATCTCCATATCTTAAGTCTACTAAAAAATCAATAAAACATTAATTAAACCCAATAGGATTGTTTTGCATCCAATTATGATTAATTATATCTTAGTTGGGATTAATTACGAGATACTGTTTTATTACTACAGAGAAAAAGGAAATCCGTTTTACAATTCTGAATTATTTGATTTAAATGCAGTCTATGGGAGACGGGCTTTCCATAATTCGGAGATTTCTGGATAATGGGTTTCCAGATAAGGGATCCCATACCTGTACATCTTTAATTTAAAATAAAGCACATGCTCAAAAAAGTGAATCTGGTGCCCCACATTTTCTTCAAATTCCTAACTCATGCTGAAGTGCCATCCCCAGAGCCCAGTATCTTTGCAATGGCACTTTGTTTTTCACTGCATTTTCAGATAAACGTGTAGAGCATAATGTGTATAGACCTGATTGCCTATGGAGCACTTTAGGCAGTCTGGCCGCTTTAGGCTCCCTTAGGGAATAATGAGCAGCAGCATCCGACTTTTGGTGCTTTGTCAGTAGTCAGATCTGTATTTTTGGCATGTTCCAGCTCTAAAAATACAGCAATTTTGAAAAAAAAAAAAAAAAAAACGAACTGCCATGCCCAGATTAGGTCTAAAGAATAGTACTTCATTAGGTAGAAATGCAGTACTGTATTGCCTTGTGAATATTGTTTTTGTTTTTGTATCTTTATTGCAGATATTTAGAAACCTATGTGGCCCAAGGAAGAATGGTATTCCGGTGGCCAAAGATTCCCTACTGCTTTTGCAAAGAAACTTTTTTCTGCTATAATTATATGAATTTTCCAGCCCAACTTAATCCTAACATATTCAAGCTTGTCAATTTAACAACTCCACTTTCCACTTACAGAATACTTAAGGGCAGATTTATCAAAATGTGAGTTTAGAGATTAATACATAAAAACTCACTAATGTTCTATTCATTCCAATGGCATTTTTAGAAGCACATTTATCAAATGATGAATTTGGTAGGAATGAATAAAGCATGAGTACGTTTTCATATATTAAAGAGATTCTGTCATGATTTTTATTGTATAGTTTTTATTTCTATACTTCACTTTTCACTTTGCAAATAATTATTTCTGTCATTTAAAAGTTTATTCTTGAATCAATAAGTGTATATTATTTATATATATATATTATTGTATTTTATTTTAGCTGTAATATTGGTGTGTGGGCAGCCATTGTAGTGCATTGTGCCTGATTCTGAGCTTTCAGAAGCAACAAGTGCTACGCAGATAAGCTATTATTTCTCCTACTCTATGTGACTGGAGGAGTCATGAGCTGGACTTTGATTTTAACTATTGAGTGCTATTCTGAAATCTACCACTAGGTGAGGAATGGGAGCATTTTTAGCAATGCAGGTGTCAGGGAGCTGTTATCTTGTCACCTTTCCATTGTTCTGCTGATGGGCTGCTGTGGTAAAGGTGGTGTGATATTGATCTACATTGTAGTTATGCAGTAAAGTGTGACTGAAGTTTATCAGAGCACTGGTCACATGACTGAGGGCATCTTAGAAAACTAATAATTTGTCTAGCCCCACATCAAATTTCAAAATTAAATACTAAAAAATATTTTTGCTCTTTTGAAAAATAGATTTCAGTGGAGGATTGTGTTGGAGAAGTGTCATTTTGTAAAAAAAAACATGTTTTCCCATGACAGTATCTAAACTTACATTTTGATAGATCTGCCCCTTACTGTATGCAATAACACATACAGGAGAGAGCTTGAACACTAACAGGGTAATAACAAGGTCCACTAGCACACTTAAACACAACCATTGACACAAGACACAACCACATTATCAAATTTATATACAATTAAATATAATGTACACTGTATCCCCAGCCTGCAAAATTGTAACTTATGCATAACTTGTGCACTTCTGATTCATTATAAGATCCTTCGTAACTATAAAAGTAGACACACGTGATCTCATTGAACTCAAAGTCCCAATTACCGCCCCCAAAAACTAAAATTTTTCGAATTGTCGCACAAAAACCAGCACCAAAAATCCGAAATGTCTCAAGTTTTGAGGCAAAAGAATATCTTTCAGAAATGGAAAGGAACATCTGCCATTGGCAAATTGTCAGATTCACATTTTTAGCCGTTTGGACACATAGTTAATGTCAAAAGAGTTTTGCAACTTTTAATGCTAAAAATCAGAATCTGAAAAAAACATGCAACATTTAATAAATGGCCCCCATAAAATATGAGGATCCAAATTATGGAAAGACCCCTTACCCGGAAAACCCCAAGTCCATAGCATTCTGGATAACATGTCTCATACCTGTATTTCTGAAAACCACATCAGCAATAAAACACCTGTGCCAAAAACCAAAAATGTGATGATTGGACATTATTTGTGAATAAGCATCGGGTATAATTGTGCTTAATGTGTAGCCCCTTTTGCTGATTATAGTATATAAAGAGGCAGTAAGTAAATGTACAGAATTAGTGGCATGGCTTCTTTTTAATTATAAACCTAGGCTAGTACTTCAGGGAGTTAAAGAGGTTAGTTCACAGAAGAAGGAATGCTCTCAGACTTAAGTGCTAACTTACTTGCATATGTCAAGTATCCAGACTATTGAAAGAAGGGACAAGAGCAAACGTGGAGAATATTTATGAGCAGAAGTGGCCTTGGGTGTAGACTCACTAGGCCTACTAAATCAGTTAAATGTCATGATGTTAGCACCTTTTTTTCAGGCAGCTTATTATTGTTATAATCTTTTTGCATGAAATGCTAATGTATTTCACCGTATTGAACATTCAGTATGAATAACAATAGAAGCAAATGGCATAAAGGAATGAGATTGATAAGAACTAATCTAAGAAAAGTTAAAGGCTGATTAAATCAGATAAGTTTTGAAAAGGAATGCAGTAAAAAGGAAACCTGCTGTAACGTCCCCTTAAACTGCTTTTTCAGAAATTACATTTGATAGGATTATTGTGATCGTTATAAACAATAATACCAAAGCTTGCTCTAAGCCACACAGCACATCAAGCCTAATTTAAAATTTAAAACAGCCTCAATTTGCATTCGCTCACCCCTTCACAGAGTTGGTCCAGGTGCCGTGCCCCAGACCCGTCACCCAGGGAAATTTTTTTCACGACTATTTCTTCATTAAAATATCATGTGAATTACAGTTTTTCATTGACACTCACCCCACTGATCCGGTGGTCTGGGTGCAGCGCCCCAGACCCATAGCAAATGGAGACTCAGCAGTCACAAGCACAATTACTCAATGGGTACACACTCCAGACACGGGTGAAGGTGGTTAAGTAAAATGAAGTAAAATTCACGGTGGTTTTTAATCAGATAAGTAAGAATTAATTAAGTAGAGGGCAGTGACAGTCTTTGTGATGTCAGATCCGTTAGTATTTTAAATTGTGTGATTATGTGTTTTGCAATATACCTATGACTATGTGTTAAAAGACACGAAACGCGTCAGGATTGTTGTGAATAAAGCTATTTCTTAAGCACCTTCACCCGTGTCTGGAGTGTGTACTCATTGAAAAATTGTGTTTAGGATTATTCTGATAGACAAGCTTTAAAAGAGCAATTACAATAACAATAATCAATATCCTATACATCTCGTGTTACTGCTTTTATTGTAAATCCCCTACTTTTCATTGCTGTTTCCCCAAGTGCATTTGCCTCATCTCTATTGTCCTCGTAATCTCAGAACAGTAAATGCTCTTTTCCTTTATGCACATTAGAATATATTTATGTAATGCTGAGTTCATGTAACAGAATGAAAGTCAATATTTTCTACTAGAAAAAAAAATGAAACCTTCAAACAGTTAAAAAATACTGTGCACAAATACATGTACAGTAACTATGTAGCAGAAAATAAAAGAAAATGATAATGTTATCTTAAAAGGCAAATGAGATATCATTTTTGGCTTTGTTGTTTATGTCTTCAGCCACAGTATGAATGTATGGAACTTCTCAGTACTTTTAGACTGCAAGCTCTTTTGGGCAGGGCCCTCATTACTACTTGTATCAGTTATTTGCTACTTTGTGTCTACATCTGTATGTTTAATGTATATTGTACATTTATTGCACAGCACTGCAGAATATGTTGGTGCTTTATATATATGTGATTATAATATTAATGAGCATCCTCTGATCCAGGAGGTCAACAATTTGCATTATGGGAAAGAACAAAAGATGTGCCTTGGGACATTCAAAGGCAGATTTACAGCCTACCCATCTGATATAAATTGTAAGGAATATCACAGCAGAAACACAAGACAAAGACAAGACCCAAAAACCCCCAGAAATAAGTTCAAACTTTGCTCAGAGAGCAAAAGGGGGCAGAGCTTCATGCTAGGCAAGGGAGTCAGTAAAAGAGCTGCAGTTCAGTTGCTTGTAATAGAAAAACAAAATATATCTGCATGCAGGGAGAAAGGTATGTTATTCTGGGGGCTACTTAGAGTAATTTTAGGTGATTTTAAAACAGAATATGCCAGAATTGCACCACAGTATACCACAATATTGTATAGTTTGTAAAACCCAATAAAGAAATTGAGAACAAAGCAACTCAGGTTTATTAACTTGCATGGGAACTGGCAAGACATATAACTCATATGCAATGTATGTAATAAAAGGTACTAAGTATGCCTAGGAACAGCAACCCAGAGCAACCAATCAGCTGGTAGAATTTACTGGTCACCTGTTTAAAAACAAACTAATCTAATTGGTTGCTATGGGTTACTGCTACTGGGCAAACTGCTGTGCCTCTTATTACATATGAGGAATGAAGTCTTATATTTCCTTATGTTTTTTGCTTGCAGCTTTGCCCTGATTTTCAGTTTTATAATTGTTCTGTTTTTTATAAACTGAAAAGTGTCTTTATTTGCATTTGTATCACAGATCTTATAAATGTGGCCATAGTAACACATTTATTCAGTAAAAAACATCAGAAAATGAGAATCGGTTTTACCAACTCTAGCTTTAATTTCATAATTTTGTTAACAAGGGATATCATCTGTAAAAATGTTCTCATAAGAGCAAATGTATTTCACAATTTTCTAATTGCAAAATATATTACAGACCCTTTGGCAGGTCTGCAATTACTATCACAGGTTCAGCTATAATGTTTTACTCACTTTGGCCTCTTTTTAAGGACATTAACTAAAAGCATTCTTTCAGGCAAACACTCCGCTGGAAATTCATTACAGATTATGTGATCAAATAGGATTTTATTGACTTTTCATGCTTCCACTAACTCTAAAGCACAGCACAATTTTTAGTTTTCTGTCTTAAAAATCCACAGATCTCTAAACATTGAATTTTAGGTTCTTGTTATCATTACTTTTACAGGATTTCAGCAGGAATTGCTGTTTGATCTGGACTCATACGGTGTACAATGGATTTTATTCTCTACATACAGAAGACTGATGTAGAAATTGTTCTTACAGACAAGACCAAGTATTATTTTCTTATACCAAAATGTAAAGTTGGAATGGCAGCTAGCCATGCTTTTCCTTACCTCAGTGCCAGGCCTACACCCTTCGCCTGGCGTGGGGAAAGTGCGGGGGGAGGGGTAACGCATGTCAGGGTGGAGGGGTGCAGAGCGGGACAGCAAACAGGGTGGAGATCCCTAGGAGCTACAGACTAGGGTTATGCAGACAGTAGTGGTATATGCCTAGTTCCGGCCCTACATGACCTAAGTTACTTCAAACAGTACCTATCATTTCTTCTGATTTGCCACCTCTGGAGTTTTGAGCCAAACCTTTAAAATAAGTAAAACTGATGAGAGTGCTATTCTAAGCACTTTGCATTCATTATTTTATTTTTCAAGATCAAGATCAAGATATGAAGGGGAATGTGCACTGTTAATCTGAATAAAATTTATCACAACAGCATCATCTGGTCAGTTTCCAACCGTGATGTAGTCGAGGACGTTGTCAGGGGAAAGAAAGAAGGTTGGTCCAATTCTTCTGGTTAGGAAAGATGTGAGAGGTTATCTGAAGTTTCTAATATATTTCCTAAACAGAAGAACATTAGATCAGCCCTCTTTCTTTCTCCTAACAACTTCCTTGACTACATCATAGTTGGAAACTGACCAGCAGGTGGCACTGTTGTAACAAAATTCATTTAAATTAACAGTACACATTCCTCAAATTTTGAAAAAGAAAAAAAAGAGTGTAAATTGCAGAAGTGTTTAGAGCAGCACTCTGATCAATTTTACATTCTATTATTTAAAAGGTTTATATGAAAAAAAAAGAGAAAGGGGAAAAGGATAGAGGAAAGGCCAGGGAAGGGAAATAGTTACATAGTTACATAGGGTTGAAAAAAGACCAGTGTCCATCAAGTTCAACCCATCCAAGTAAACCCAGCACACCTAACCCACACCTACCAATCTATACACTCACATACATAAACTATATATACAACCACTAGTACTAACTGTAGATATTAGTATCACAATAGCCTTGGATATTCTGATTGTTCAAGAACTCATCCAGGCCCCTCTTAAAGGCATTAACAGAGTCTGCCATTACCACATCACTAGGAAGGGCATTCCCCAACCTCACTGCCCTCACCGTGAAAAACCACCTACGCTGCTTCAAATGGAAACTCCATTCCTCTAATATAAAGGGGTGACCTCTGGTGCGCTGATTGTTTTTATGGGAAAAAAGAACATCCCCCATCTGCCTATAATCCCCTCTAATGTACTTGTACAGAGTAATCATGTCCCCTCACAAGCGCCTCTTTTCCAGAGAAAACAACCTCAACCTCGACAGTCTCACCTCATAGTTTAAATCTTCCATCCCCTTAACCAGTTTAGTTGCAGTCTCTGCACTCTCTCCAGCTCATTAATATCCTTCTTAAGGACTGGAGCCCAAAACTGCACTGCATACTCAAGGTGAGGCCTTACCAGGGACCTATAAAGGGGCAAAATTATGTTCTCATCCCTTGAGTCAATGCCCTTTTTTATACAAGACAGCACTTTATTTGCTTCAGTTGCCACAGAATGACACTGCCTGGAATTAGACAATTTGTTATCAACAAAAACCCCTAGATCCTTCTCCATTAAGGATACCCCCAACACACTACCAATGAAAATGAAATGAATGTGCAGCTGTGCCTATATAAAGCTGTTTCCTTAAAACATGTCCCCCTTCCACTCCTCCCCTTTTACTGCCCTGTGTTAGCACCAGCACAGCTTCAAGTAGAGTCAGGTTTTTAGGGTGACATAGAAAATTCCCAATAGTCTGGGTACTTTTTACATTTACCATGCAGTCTGTCATTCCTGATGTCACTTGCAACTTTACTCTGCTTAATTAATTCTGTGTTGGAGTTCTAAACAGGTTAGTAAAGGTGGCAGGGAAGTCAGAGGCACCTTTTAAAGAAGCCATTGGGGCTTAATAGTTTCTGAGCATAGTAATATGTTCCTCTTGAAATGGAAATGTGTCAGTGATCCTTTACTTCAGCCATAAGCCTTTGCTCATCTGGTGCACCCAAATGCAATGTGTGATAATGCAAATAGTTACAAAAATGGATCATGGAATAAAAAAATATAATCCATTAAACAGGTAAAGGATCCATTCTCCAGAAAACCCATTGTCCAGAAAGCTGTGACTTATGGGAAGACTCCATTATAAGCAAATAATTTAGATTTTTAAAAATAATATCCTTGTTCTTAGCTAAGCTGTGTAAATCCATATTGATGGCAAAACAATCCTGTTTTGTTTATTTAATGTTTAAATTATTTTTCAGTAGACTTAAGGTATGGTGATGCAAATTATGGAAAGACAACTTATCCAGAAAACCCCAGGTCCCGAGCATTCTGGATAACAAATCCTATACCTGTACCATGTTTTTGACAGTATAAGCCATGTACTGAAGCAACCACAGTTTAAAAATAAACAGCATAGACAATTAAAATAGTTTTCTCATAGAAATGCTGCTTTTCTGTATTGTGTTCGCTCAAACTGGATGACTATACCTTACTAAACATTGTTGTGAAAATTCTGTTTTATATGAAGTGATTCTGTCGGTAATGTGGAAATGAGATTGGCCTTAATGACCCAATATATGTTAGCAACACATTATTCTGTTTGGCAGTCTTCCAGCTGCTTTTTGCTTTTCCCATATTATCCAATAAAATATTGTTCAGATGAATAAAACCTAATGTTATTTACATGCCTATTTTTGGGGGCTTAGCTATAAAATTGCTAGGGAAAAATATTTAACTTTCCTGCGTATTTGCTATTTCTTTAACCCTGCCTGGTGTAAAATCAGTCAAAATGGAAGGCCTCGCAGACTGTAAAACATAAACATTTTATTTTAGCATTTAAGGTGCCAAAATGTTTAACGTTTAATTTTTAAACTGTCACTTGGGATGTTCAAGCTCTATTTATATTTATCTTGGAATCTCTGAGTGACAGCTTATTTTGAGGAAAGGTTTCCTTGCATATATTTAGCCGCTTCTAGCTTGATGGGTATAGATAGATTACATGAAGCACATTTGATTTCCTTTGGCAATGTTTAGTTTGTTCTTTATATTTCACTTCTTAATAGCATTGTTACATTAAAAAGCCTGTATACATTCTAGCATAGGGTGCCAGCATTTCAAAGATAATAGGAGTCATATACTTAAGCGCATTAATTCAAATGTAATTTTGACCACGATCACCATGTTCTTTCCACTTGCACTGTTTTTTCGCACAATATAGGTGTTGACCCACTACAGATAATCTTTAAAGGGAAACTATTGTTCTTATACAGTGCTACTTAACTGTAATAATTTTTTAATACATTGGTTTTAACAATACAGGTATGGGATCTGGTATCCAGTGTCAGACGGGGGGTGCAGGGCCCACCGGTGGCTACCGCCCCAGGGGCCCTACACCCCCAAGGTGCCCGCCAGCCGCACCCCCATAACCCCATGCAGGGGCCCCCACCACCTGCCACACATCCTCCCCTGAATGCGTGTAAGTAAAATACGACAGGAGAGGACACATTATCAGCCAGGGGAGTGGTAACAGGGATCGGGTCTGGGCTCGAAGTTCAAGGAAGAAGGCCTGGGACCCTTATTATCAAAGGGGGTCAGTTGGTTGATGAGAGCGTGGAAATAACAGAAATTCGAAACTTTCATTTTTTGTTTGTCTACACAACTGAGGAAGCACCTAATGAAGGCTTATTTTTAATAGACCCAGTTCTAGTAATATAACTACTGATGCAAGGGTCACTCTGGAAAAAATATGTAAAGGTAAAGAAATGCCCTGGACCAGATGGTAATCATCCCAGTGTACTGTATGAGCTTAGCTCTGTGATTGCCAAACCTCTTCACTTCTGGCATGTTGCAGAGAGACTGGAGAAAAGTAATTTGGCGCCACAATTCAAAAAGGGATGCCACTCTCAACCTGAAATCTATAGGCAATCTCATTCTCAGCCTAAAAACTATAGGCCTGTTAGTCTGACTTCAGTGGTAGGAAAGCTTTGGAAGGAGTAATAAGTAATACAATACTTGACTACATCACAAATTGCAATACTAGGAGATTATGCCAGCATGGTTTTATGCTTAACAGATCTAGCCAAACAAACTTAATTTCCTTTTATAAGGAGCTGAGCCTTGACTCTGGGATGGCAGTGGATGTGATCTACTTTGCTAAAGCATTTGATACAATACTGCACAGAAGGTTAATGGTAAAATTAAGAAACATTGGCCTGGAACATAATATTTGTACTTGGATAGAAAATTTATTGAAGGATAGATTATATGCCTTTTAGAATGTAAGCTCTTGCGAGCAGAGCCCTCCCCCTAGTTTCTCCAATCCTCATCCAATGTAAATGCAAACCATTTTTGCGGATTGTTTATATGTACATGTTAACTGTTCTTCTAACTGGTCTTTTGTACCCCTCTATTCTGTAAAGCGCTGCGTAAATTGATGGCGCTATATAAATAATAATAATAATAATTACAAAGTGTTGTGGTAAATGGAACATTTTCTAATTGGACCAGTGGAGTACCGCAGGGGTCAGTCCTTTGGTCCCTTGATTTTTAACTTGTTTACTAATAACCTGGAGGTGGGCATAGAAAGTACTGTGTCATCAAAACTTTGATGCAGGATGACACTTTGCAGAATGACAAAACTGAAAAACTAAAAATTATTTAAACAACATTAAATAACCTCAATAGGAGTGTTTTGCCATCAATATAGACTCATGCAGCTTAGTTACATCAAGTACAAGATACTGTTTTATTATTAAAGAGAAAAATTAATTTGTTAAAAAAAATTTGAATTATATGCTTAAAATGGTCTCTATGGGAGATGGCCCTCCTGTAATTAGCAGTTTTATGGATAAATTCTATACCTGTAGTATGAAAGTTACGCAAACTTATATTTTTAAAGATCACTAGGGGATGCCACAATGTTAGGTCCCCCCCAGTGATTATATTACCTCCTACCCGGGCCGGTGCAGAGGGCTGGGGTATTTCTGTAGAAGATCACAGTAACCCTCTACTTTAGCTGCATTCCGTTTCTTCAAGTCTGGACAGGTACTCGTGTAGTAGAGTGAAAGCCAAACGTAAATTAGAAAGCCATCATCATTGTTTATCATGCTACTTTATATGTACCTGCCCACACCTGGAGAAAAGAAGATAGAAGGTGGTGAAGAAGAAGATCATGCCAACAAGCTTCTACAGCATACCCTGGGCAGGTGCAGTTTTCTACTAACAGGAGCACCTGCCCAGGGTATCAGGTAACTGATTATAATCACTGGGGGGTGCCTAACATTTGGCATCCGCCCCAGTGGTATTAACTCCATTAAGGGAGGCACTGGAATTGTAAACCAGAAATTAACTTCCTTAGGAAGCACAAGTTGGAACACCCCTTTCCAAATTCTAAGTATTTCCATATAAAAACTCATGACAAATAATGATATGGCAAGTCCTAATATGAGTATAAGGAACTATATTCTGTTCAAGTTTCAACCTACAAGGGCACCATTACAGCACAGTTATTAGTTGAGGCTTAGAAAATATATTTCTACAAAGTTAAACCTACCTACTTAACTTCTAATTGATCCAGAAGAAGTGAAACTTTTCTCTCTTGGCATTTAAATACAACCCTTTCCCCTCCGCTCTCATATTATCACATATTATATTCCTACACAAATCTTTAGTCTTTATGCAGAGAGTTATACATGCTTACTTACTCCCATAGGAATCTCTTGGCTCATGTCTCAATGACTTGCTTTGTATAAAACATTCTTGAAATCACTTTCAAATGTTTAAATCAATATTTCAGAGATATTATTTTTGTATTATGTACTAAAATAAATAGAAAACTGTTATGGTCTTAAAACTGCCTAGTTCTGCAGTAAGCTATAAAGCTTCTGTTTTCAGGCAATCCTAGAGCATATTTCATGTGACTTTCTATTTGGATAACTAATTCTACTGCTTAAGGAATTATTCTCTGATGTGTACTTAGCAAGAAAATTATAATGCTGAATGCTAATTTAATGTTATTATTGTACAAAATTAAATTCTCCTGATGGAACTTTCATAGAGGCCTTGTAGGGAAAATTGTTCTTTTGTTATTTTTTTGTTACATTCATATATCCTGCATGAAATATTAGACAAGGTAACATAATACTTAAATGTTATGGGGTATAAATATAAAGTGAAATCAGGTCTTGCAGAGGAGCAATGTATGCTTATGTAAAGAAGATGCTGAATATTGCTAACCTTCCAAAATCGCCTTCTACTTCTAAAAGGAAAAGTTTTTTCTGCTGAAGCTTAAAGGGCAACTAAAGGTTTTACATTAAAAATGTTTACATTTTCATTTTTCCAGCGCAGGCCTACAGTGTCACCTGGGCAAAGAACTTAACATTGAGGGGTGACGATCTAGAACACATCTTTGTCTGCAGTATAGTGAAATAAAACAGTGGCTTTAGTTGTCCTCTAATAAAATATTTTGATTGGGCTCCAGTAAATGTTATGGGTGAGCTCTGTGGTTTCGCTGAAGTTTCTGTCCAGACAGAAACCTTACTTATGGACTTAATCATAGATAATTAATAGCCCATTTAAGGGCCTGAAGGCTTTTTGAGAATAAACTTTGAATAAGTAATGTATTTGAGCTATGTGCTTTCCATAAGCAACCTACCTCTTGCACAACGTTGCATGTAGAAAGTGAGACAGATTGATGAGAGGGGGAATAGAGAAGAATAACTGGTTTATTTCAGAAATGCTACAACATTTTAAATTGATTATATTAGAAAGTTTCTTATTTTCATGAGATGAAGTGTATATTATATATTTGTTTCCATGAAGGTTCCCCATTAAGTTATACACAGCATTGGAAAGGATTACCTTGCTATTTAAAACATACAATCTGGGTACCACTAGTAGGTATTAAGGTATTATCACAATGCTCTGGACCTGGGGTGCTATTTTTCATTTCTTAAACCTAGAACATGTGTCTGTACCATTGGTAAATAAGCCTTTTGGTATCACCTCTGTCTATCAATGATATGATATTAACTATAAATGTATAATGCTTTGCATACATTGTATTGTTCAATATATATTATATTGTTCACATATAAAGGCAAATATGCAGGCAATACGCCTACCTCTGCAGAATCTCATAAAAATGTGTTATCCTGATCATTTATAGAAATATAACATTAATGTAAAACGTACACAATGAGGTATTGTAATACCAGATGCAACGTTTATGTCATTTCTATAACCAATCAGATCGTGGAACTTACTGGCCTGCTGTTAGAAATCAAACATTTATTTGTTACCATGGGTTACTAAATCTAAAACACCTTTTATTACATTACCTCTGTCTTTTCCCTTTAAGTTATAAACCTAGTTGCTATTGTAATACAAAAAGGTACAAGGTTAAAACAGATAAAATAACCAAGGAATCTACAGAGAGTAGAATTTCCAACTGTAAGGCTATGGAATGAATAAAATGAAAGCTTTATTAGCGTTATCAGGTACCCAACTATTATGATAGACATAATATAGTAATAGTAATATTTTTTCTCAGTACAGGGGAAAGGCAGGTTGATATCTACTATATCTAAATGTGTTACAACCTTCAGTGATCACTGCTGCTATTGTACATCATTGATTCACTGATCACTATGGGTTATTGCGTCTTCCTTATTGTACCAGACACACATCTGCCTTACTGTGCAGTTAAGGCTGCCACTTCTTTGTATGTTGTACATATTAGGTTGCATATTACAGATGAAGCCACTTGGATTTGTGAGTTAAATACATCATGACTTGAGATAAACTGAAGAAACTGTGTTATCTTAAGTCATGTAAACTCATTTAGCACATTTAACCTTTTAGGGGAGATTAGTCGCCCGTGACAAATCTCGCTGTTCGTGGGCGACTAATCTCCCCGAGTTGCCATCAGTTGCCATCCCACCGGCGAAAATGTACTGTAAGTCGCCGGCGGGATGGCAGACGCGGCGGGGCGATTTCGGGAAATCGCCGAAAAAAACTTGCGAGTCTTTTTCGGCGATTTGCGCGAAATCGCGCCGTCGCGTCTGCCATCCCGCCGGCGACTTACATGTTCGCCGGTGGGATGGCAGGGGTAGGCAACTCTGGGAGATTAGTCGCCCGCGAACAGGGAGTTTTGCCGCGGGCGACTAATCTCCCCGTGTGCCAGAGCCCTTAAAGCGCACCATTGTTTACATAAGGCAACTCCTTATTTAGATGGGACTCTGTGATGCATATTCCTGTGTTAAATGGGATCAATGAGTTTAGTTATTCTGTGTTAAACACATGAAAAAAGTGGCTTCATCTGTGACATCTACATGTATGCAGTCAACTCAGACTAAGGGGGCCGTTTACTAATGTTCTGATTTTTTTCCCCTCTAATTGGATGTACTATGGGACAAACCTGCTATAAATCCAAATCCAATAATACTCCATTACTCCAAAACTAGTTGAGATCATGTAGGAGTCAATGGCAGTTGTCCGTTTCCTTTCCTGAAAGATCTTTTTTGTTTTGAATTGTTAGATTTGTTTGGCTTTTTGTTTTTTGGTGCAACAATTCGAAAAATTTGCAGGTATCATGTGACAATTCAAAAAAAGTAGCACTTTTTCCCACATGTGCTTTTTCAGCTCAGACTTTTTGATAAATGTCAGATATTCAAAATGAGTTTATTTGACTTTATAAAAAAGAGAAACATTTGAGTTTCAATATATCTGCCTCCTCGTGTTCTCAGCCTCAATACATATCTGCCAGAGAATACATTCTCAAGGGGAAGACAGTCCTGTAAGAAGAAGTATTCTTTCGCCCCCCACACCCAGTGTCCCTCACACAGTGACTCCCATTACCCCCCACCCCTGTGCGAATCCATGCCTGCTGAAAAATGTTGCTCATCACTACTCATTCTCACTTGCAGACAGTAGAAATCCTTGTTTTAAACATTTTTACCTTTTTATAACATTAATGCATGATCACACTTCATTTACAAATGAATGCAGATTGTTAAAAATAGCCATAAGGCAGAACAACGCTCACATTTTGTGGCCCACGATTATTACTTTTCACATTATGACATCATTGGATGTTTTGTGCAGCCTAAATAAATGCTCCTATCCCTCAGAACAGCTTCTTTCTTTTAGGTCTTTACCTATTTATCTGCCATACTGATGGCAGGGATACTGCCTGCTAGGGTATTTTAGCCTTACCAACCAGTGTAAATTTCAAAGGCACTTTGGTTTTTAAAATGAAGAAATAAAGACCGTGTTTTAGCAGACTCCTCCAGTCCGGTGTGTTTGATGTTCCATTCAATATTGGAGATTTCTCCCTTCAGCTGCGGGTTCTGGGCTTTGAGCACCCGGACCATTACTGGATACCGGTGAGCATATCGATTTCTCTGAATTGAACGCTTTTTATGAGATTGGGATCAGATATTGAGAGATAGGCCCGGGGTATATACACCCGAGCCTCAACTAATTATTTGGTATATATCTTGCCTTATATTCCCAATATAGAAAAGAGTGTATAAGCTGGGTGCAGATTGCTCGCTTACCTATTTATTTATTTACTTTTCTTCTTCTGAGGAATCAAATTTAGCTTCGCTCCTCCTCCTTTATTCCAGTGTAAATTTCAAGCCTAATTTCATTTTAGGACCGATATCAGCAGCCCATGTATGGCCACCTTTAGAATTACTTTCTGCATCATACTGCATATTAATCCATCCCTTCTATTAGCCCTCTTTTGAAACTGTTTTATAATCTATTATTACATGATATAGTACTATATAATTTATTATATTACCATGTAATGTTTTAGTACTGTATAAAGGTGGTTCAATTATGCTTCAACAAACAACACAGAAAAGAAACCTCACAGCAAACTTGTCAGTTTGTTATGGCTGTTTTACAAATAAAATTGGACTTGTAACTTTCACCATGGGTTTTTGTATTATGTACACAACTGAGGACAACCCTAGGGGCTCAAATACAAAACAATAAAGATTTCTTGCAGAGAAAAAAAATTGTGTTTACAAACTATAACCAAGCTATTGGGAAAAGAGGAGATAATGTTAATTATTTATTGTAAAATATTGTGTATTTACAATTCAGATGTTATTTTTTGCATAGTACAAAATACATTGTTTTGTGCAATTTGTTTAAGTATAAGACACAAAGTTTTTATTCCAAGTGCAATCCACAGATATCTAATAGTGATGAACTAATCTGTTTTTGCGAAACTGCAAAAAAATCACGAAACAGCTAAAAATGAGAGAAAAGTCAATTACCACCTTTTTTTACACGCTACTTATTTTTTTTTTTGCTTCAAATGCATGAAACTCAATTGGCTTTTTTTTTTTCTAACTCCAAATGCATTATAGTCAATGGGTGTTTTTTCTCTCACTCAAATGCATTAAAGTTTATGGGCATTTTTTTTGCAGACACATTTTTTCTTGGTGACTTTTTTGTCTCTGCAAATTTTTTTGGCGCCAAAAATATTAAGTATTCTTCATTTTTCTCAAAAGTCCCAACAGTACATCCAATTGAACTTACAGTTAAAAAGAATTTCCCTTTTACAAAGTCTCTCCAAAGTATTTGGTCTTGTCCAGTTATATAAGTATGAAGGCTTGCATTGGATATAGCCAAGTATGCAATCAAAAAGAAAAAATACTACAACTTGAAAAGCATAAGAAAATTTAGTTAGAAAAAAGAAATGTGCATCAATATTGCCCAGATTCCATTCTGAAATAAAAAGTGGCTTATTATAAAGCAATCTTTTCACATCCCCTAGATGTCCTTCAACCAGCATAACAATAGAACTGTAGTAGTTATTTATTCATATAGTATTTCGAAATCCCATATGATTAAGGTTTCCCAGTTACAGCAAATATCATGAAGCCTTTCCACTGTAGCATTCTTTAATGCCATCACATATGTAATTTTCTATATATATTAGAACCTGTGCAAGTGGTCATTTATAATGTCCACTGGATAATAATGTCACCAATGTCTGGTGTAATAAGGAGTGTACAAAACTCCTAATTTGTAAATAGAATAACGTGTGGTGGTCTCTCAAGGTATTTTCAGATGTTATCTCCTGAAATTGTTTTATCTCCCCTCTGCCTTCTATAAATACTTTACCTCTTTAAGTGGAAAGTATCTTCCCTCCTCCATTTGCTGATGAACCTGTGTCAAACCCTAATGGGGGTTGATGGGGAGCCTAATTTCTTGCAGTTTAATGAGGACACAGATAATCGCCATATACTTCATGTGTGAATCATTGGAGTGTTCTGCAGATGGAGCATGGGCTGTCCAAAGCAAAGTTGCTGGGTAAATGTGTCTCAGATGCTCTGTTTTTATTTGGACCATTTTGAGGCAGATTTGTAAGTGACCCAATCCAGAACTAGTTTCACCTGGGCTGATAAGTAATATTTCATAAAATCAGGGACAGTCCTCCTTGAGTCCTGGGGCTGCTCAGTATAGGAATTAAGATCTGATGTCTCTTTCTATCCCAGAAAAAGTTTAGTATTGGCTTTTGATATGATCTCAATAGTCTAGAGATATGTGAAACTTAGTTCTGTTATTACATATAGGGAATATGATTTTATAGCTTTCTTCAGTTTATATAACCCATAGCAACCAGTCATCAGGTAGGATTTTCTTGTCACTGGTTTAAAAGCAAACATCTTATTGGTTGGTATGGGTTATTGCTCCTGGGCTAACATTGTGCCTTTTATTACATATAGACTATTGCTTGTATTTGCATAACATCTTTAATTGGTGCATAGCTAGTATTGTTCATAAAAAATTAGTCTTCAGGCATATTGTGAAAAATGGAATGTAGCATAAAAGATTGGGGGTATAAAGCCAGCACACCATAAAATATTTGTCTGATGACAGGTTAGATTTTTATTGCTTTAGCAACCTATATATCTTAGTCTGCTACAGTTTATCAGAGATGTTTGCCATTAATGACATGTAATCTTTGGCCGTCTCGGCAGAATCAGATTTTAGTAAGCACAGTCCTTGGAATTAACTCTCATGACATGCACTTTAATATCTCCAGCTTTTTCAAAAATGGAATTCAAATTATCATAAAAATATTACAAAAAAAATAGCTGTGCAGTTAATTGGAAAAGTTCTTTGTGAATTATGAGTGACATTTAGCAATTTCTTAAGGGCAGATTAGGCACTCAAGTTGCTTTAATGATTATGGCCTGACCACAGTTGTGGTAACATTGAAATGTTGTGATATATTAACGAGGAGAACTTTAATCTCTTTCATTTTTACACTGGTCATTAAATGAAGCCTTATCTCATCTAAATTACTCGATTTTTACCTCCATTTTTAATCTGAAGTGCATATGGAACATAACAAAAAATGTGTTATTTTATTTAGAGGTATGTTCAAAACTAATTGGCTTTTTAAAACTATAAATAATGTTTAGTTAATCTTGAAAAATATAGAAGCGAGGCAAGCGCACCTACATTTTAATAGGGAATTGCATACCTTCGATTAAAATATTTTATTGAAAGTTATATATTGCAAACTCCCACCCCCCTTGCACTTGTGCTTGAGCTTCTAATAAGAGATTTTAAGGGAAGGTAATTCCCCATTAAAATATCAGTACCTAATACCAACTATAGCAGAGGTCATACAGTAAGTCAGTGAGTGTTGATACATTTGTTTCAAAAATATATAGCCATATATTGTTAATTCTGCCTTCTTGCTGTCACAGTAGGTAAGTAGTCTATGTAGGCTTGATGAGTGGTCCTTATCCATATTGCTAATTATTGCTTTACAGGCAAGCTAGACAAGAAAATGTAAGGCCCACAATACAACTTCTGTTTGTTTACTTTTCTCCCTCACTTTTTGTGCTTAAAGGTGTTGTTTACCTTTGAGTTAACTTTTAGTATGATAGAGAGTAATATTCTGAGACAAATTGCAATTGGTCTTCTACTTATTTGTAGTTTTTTTTAATTAGTTCAATAATTGTTCAGCAACTATCCACTTTGGAGTAATAAGAGCTATATGGTTGCTAGGCTCCAAATTACCTTAGCAACCAGGGAGTGGCTTGAATGAGAAACTGATATACAGTATGAATAGGAGAGGGGCTAAATAGGAAAGATTGAAAAGTTGCTTTGAATTGTTTATTCTATAACATACCAAAAGTTACATTAAAGTTGAACCACTTCCTTAAAGGATATGTAAACCTTTTTTATATCTGTAAAATGACTCTAAATAGTGCCCAGTATAACATACCTTTCTCTCTGCATTCAGTCTCATGTAAATTATTTATCATAAGCAGCTCAACTTCAGCTCTCTCTGCTACTTCCCAGTCTAGCATGAAGCCTTGCCCCCTTTCTTTGCTGTGCTCTTCTTCTCTCTCTCTGACTGCTAAGATGGTCAAAGAGGTGTCTACTGTGCATGCCTGCTGCCTCTGCTTCAGTGGAAATCAATCAGGCATATGCAGTAGACACCTTTTTGCCCATCTTCGCAATCAGAGAGAGAAGGAGAGGAAAGGAAAGGGAGCTGAGCTTCACGCTAGACTAGGACGTAGCTGAGAGAGCTGAAGTTGAGTTGCATGGGATACAGAATTTACATGAGACTGAATGCAAGGAGAAAATGTTTATAGTCTTTTTAGGGGCTTTTATAATAAAAGGCCTACTTATACTTTAAAGGCATTTTATGTAACAAATTGATTTCAAAATTGGTTGGTTTTTTTTCAATATGTGTTTAGCTTTTTCATGGTAGTATTATGCATAATTCTGTTTACAACTTTTGTTTGGTGACAAAGATCACTGAACTAAAGACAACAGGAGAACATCAGTACTTAAACAGGTACTTCTGCACACACAGAAACACACAGCCACAAAGTCCTTATCACACATTAATGGTCATTTACCCCACACAGCATGGCGCATAAAGTGCCAAAAAAGGCTGCAATCAGTCATTTTTTTACACTTTGCACTAGGGATGCACCAAACCCATTTTTTTTGGGTTCGGCTGAACCCCCGAACCCACCCTGATGAATTCGGCCGAATACTAAACCGAATCTGAATTAAAAATCTTTAAATTTCCCCCCTCTAATATTTAACCCTTCCGAATGCTAATTAGCATATGCTTATTTATGCTAATTTGGATTCCGTTTGGCCAAAACCGAACCCGGCCAAAGAAGGATGAATCCTGGCCGAATACCAAGCTGATTCCTGGATTACACACTAGATTGTACCTTCCCTGTATTGCCAGGCCTCTGCACTCTGTCCTGGAGCACAAAGACTTGCAACTTACCTTTTGGATAACTTACTCCCTGTGTTATGCAGAGCTCTATCCATGAGGTGAGGGGGGGGGTGACACAAACGTATCCTCAAAAATCCACCCCATGTATGCTGTTTCTGCCAGGTCAAGGCAAACCTTCCTACCTTTGTTTCTCTAAGTTGGCAGCTTATCGCCCTATGTATAGGACCCTCCTGAAGTCCTGGCTGATTAATATGTGGCACAAAATTGCCCAAATATCTATCAGACAGTTACTAGTAAGCTACTAGAGTATGCTTTTAAGATGATAAATAACTGGATGATACATCATCTTGTTTACTTGATGTTTAAGAAGAAAAAAAATGATTACTAAAGTCAGTGGAGCAGTTCTTGTACTAAACTGTTGTTCTGCAGGGTGACATATATTGTCTATTTGCCAAAATAAATTTGGAAAGTTGCCTTGCATAGGCAAATTATTATTTGAAAGGTTGTTCTGAGTTTGTTGTAAAAAGAAATAAGTGAAAAGCTGAAACTATTTCACTGCTAACATGTTTATCTAATTGAGAACAGAAACAGTATTTTGTAAATTTAATACAGAAAATGTTTTACTGCTCCTTTCTTTTTCCAATTATTATTGCATGATAGTGATGAGCGAATTTTTTGCAAGGAATGGATTCGCTGCGAAATTCCACATTTCGCCATTGGCAAATATTGTCATGAAACGCACAAAAATTCAGAGGGACAAAAATTCGGCGTGAGGAAAAAGTCACAGTTGGTTCAAAAAAGTCTGTGCCACAGCAAAATCTCTTCTGAGAATAACAATCTAATGCGTGACTCATTGTAAATATTGCAACTTTCTCTTTAACCTAAGCTAATGCATACAAATAATTATATATGTCAAAATATTGTTTTTTTTTACCAGTGAGTTCCTTAACATGATATTTTTTCTTCTGCAAGCAACTCACTCCTGCTGTGAGTCACAGACCCTGACTCAAGCTCTCTTGTCTAACAAGATGGTTCCAACATTAGCCAAGGGTTTGCGATCACAACTGCCAGACAGCATGATGGAGTTGTTTGCAACTAAATAATACAGTAGAAGCTCCAATTTATGTTTTTTAGAAGACCAGAAATTAGTGGTGTAAAATCCAGGAAAACCTAAGATCAGGGAATTACATTATGTATTACATATTGGTAGGACCCAAAAAAATGATGGAAAATGTTTGAAAACTAAAAATCAGGGGATGTGAAATTGAGATTTAACTGCAATGCCTGATTGAAAAAAAGGGCCCTATTTCTAAATGTTTTAAAGGAAAAATATGAGCTAATTATAATTATAATGGCTTTTTGCTACTATTTCTAATACTTTTCCTGAAAAATCACATTTGCTTGGAATTTTGGACTATTTTCCATCTGCTTTTTCAAGCTGTTTTTTTCCCATATTTTTGCTTCTATAATGCTTGATTGTTGCCTATTAAAGGATTAGTTTTACAAACCAATCAAAAATTTTCATGTTAAATTTAAAATAAGATTTTTTTGTTCCAGGTTTCAAGCTTAAGATAGACATCAACAGGGAAGTCATGTCAAAAACAGAGATATTTGCTTTAAAAACGATACAAACAACTATTTAATTTTTTGAGCAACATCAAGGTCAACACTTCTTACTGTAAGGATACCATTTAATAATAAATTCCTGAAAATGTAAATATAGTTAATTAATTAGTTAAGTAAATTTTTCTAGTAAACTAGCTCCTCCCACACATTACTAACAGCAGAGATTCAAATGGTACCTTTTATCACGTGTGCATCAATATGCTATGTAAATATTGCACAGTATTTTCATTATCTTTCTTCCTTATATATTTTTATGGGTAATCTGTGCAAGTTCAGATTTTTACATTTTCCTTTCAGTATCATTTCATTTTTTTACATTTGATAAAAATGTTCATTTATAAACAATATTAAGGTGCTGACTCAGCTTTATATGTCCTTCATATCTTGTATCTCTAACAATGAATAAGCAAATGTTACCGATCCTTTTCATTCAGCTTATGTCAAAAAGAAAAGAGCCCCATCAAGGCTATGTTTTGTTGCCATGAAATATTTTATTCTAGTTAAGGCTCACTGTAGAAAAGTGACATTGGTATGTGAAACTAAACCTAAGCCAGGGTTGAAACTAGGGGAAGAAGAAGAGGCACATGCTCTCCCATGCCTCCCATTAGTTCTGGCTAAGTGTATATTTATCAAAAAGGGAAGTTAGAGCTCGCTACAGTGAAATTCCGCCACTTTCCATTCATTTCTATAGCATTTTTAAAGGCATATTTATCAAAGGGTGAACTTTCACTTTCTCACTTTCACTCACTGATAAATAGAAAGTGGCGTAATTTCACTCTAGTGGACTGCAGTGAGCTCTAACTTACTATTTGATAAATATACCCCTAAGAGAGCAGCTATGCATTCTCCACTTGTCATTTGTAATTAAACGTTTTTACACTATCTCCGATCTCCATTCTGTTTTTATTTAGGAGTGAGGTTTAATTACTATCAATGCCTACTTTGGGTATCCTTTTGCTTCATTTCAATTATGTCTGGTGAGCATATGTATTGGATTATTTGAGTTGGTATTATACCTGGCAACACTTTTCGTCACAAAGCACTATTAGGTGTTTTGTCTTATTTATCAATTTATTTAAATGTTTTTGCACTAGATTTTGTTTTTCTGCTGTGCTGCAAGTTGGAGTGATATCATCAACCCCTCCCCCCCCCCCAGCAGCCGATCAGCAGAACAATGGGAAGGGAGCAAGATAGCAGCACCCAGTAGGTATCAGAATAGCACTCAATAGTAAGAAACCAAAGTCCGGCTTGTGACTCCTTACATGTGTAACACTGACTCCTTTTGAAAGCTCAGGCACAATGCGCTGAGATGGCTTCCTACACATCAATCTTACAACTAAAAAAAATACATTTGTTGGTTTAAGAATAGCATTTTAAATAGTAGAGTGAACTATTTGCTATGTACACAAGTAATTTAGAAATTAAAAGTACACCATAGAAATCATGACAGTATCCCTTTAAATATCAGATAAAATGCAGTATATTGCCTTACTTGCAGTTCACTATCTCTCATTGTGTATATTGGTTAATTTTAACAGCAAATAAAAGTACTTATTTCAAAATATCATCGCATTTAAAAATGAAAGGAACATTACACAGCTTAAAATCGTGGTTAGAAAAATAAACATGAGATTACAATATTTACACTGTTTTCTACAATGAAAATTTAAACTGCTGTTGCATTAAATCCATTATATTGTTAAACTGGGTCTCCATTAACAGTTTAAATAACAATGTCTGTGTTTAATGATGTCCTAAGCAAGACTGTGTAAAGAGAAGAAATCTATTAAGATTGTTTGATATAATTTCTTTTCCCTTCCCAGAGTAAAAATGTTTTAATTTTTAAAAAAGTTTCGTGTATGCCAAAATATTTTCATTACTTAAGAGCCAGTGTGCATGCAATTGCTACATACATCTAACAGGTACAGGTAAATCTTTTTAATCTATTCTAATGTATAGAAAGCGTTGGATGTCAGTCTACATACTTTCCAGTACAATTACTTATGGAAGAATAGAAAAAAAAGGTTAAAAAAAAAAATCGATTTTGGAATAAGCTTTGGTGATTTTTGCTAAGAATTTAATCTATGTATGTTTGTATATATGTATGTATGAATAATTTTATTTATATAGCGCTACTTATGTACGCAGCACTGCGCAGTAGAACAATAAATTAATACAACAAACAAAGGGTCATTTCAGTAATAGATTAAGTAATACAAATTATGATAATAAATACAAATAGATGCAAAGTACAGCTGCGTTCCATAGAGCGTCAAAGAGCAAGATGGATGGAGGTCCCTGCCCTGTAGAGCTTGCAGTCTAACTGGGAGGGTAACTCACAGACACAAATAGGAGAATATTAGTGCTGCAGGTCACAGTGGGTGACACTACAATATAAGTTCCAGTTCCCAGTTCTGGTTCTGTGCGAGTGCTCCAAGATGGAGTCTCAAAGTTTAGTTCTGAAAAGACTGAGGGAGGATTCTCTCTGGAGGAAATCAGGGAGAGCATTCCAAATATAAGGAGCAGCAAGGCAGAAAGGTTTAAGGCAGCAAACAGAAGTAGTAGTGGGGGGCGCAACCAAGCGGTTGCTCTGTTAGGAGCGGAGCAGTTGGCCAGGAACATATGGAGACACAAGGGAAGAAATGTAGTGAGGAGCAGAGGAATGGAGGGCTTTGAAAAGGGTTTAAAAGGGTTTAAAAGTCATTCTTTGTTTAATGGGAACCCATGATAGAGACTTGAATTCTCTTGGATGAGAGGAGGGGAATTCTGGCAGCAGTATTTAATACAGATGGTAGGGGGGAGAGATGGGAGTTAGGGAGGCCGGTTAGTAGCAGGTTACAGTAGTCTAATTGGGATAGGATGAGGGCTTGCATGAGTGTCTTAACTGTTGCAGGTGAAAGAAAGGGATGCATTTTGGCAATATTGCGACCCCTGATAATAAACTCTCATTCTTCTGAGATTACATGGAGAGACCTGTCCTTCTAAGTTTCACTGTAAAAAGGACTACAATAATGATTCAAGTTAACCCCTCACTAACAGCTTGTCCTGTCCCTGTCCAGCTAAGATAAATAAAATTACACAAGTTAGCACTCTCTTTTTATGCAGTAATAGATCTCGCTAAACCTGTATAGGTATAGAAAAGCAATGTACATTTAAATGATTCCAGATTGTAATTATGAGATACGATGATAAAAGTAACAAATATAACTTAGTAAGTTAATATCAAACTAGGAAAGGATGCAACGTTTGTTTGTATGTTTGTTTTTCATTCTCTATGATCAAGAAACTTCACCCTTTTCTTGTAAACAATTAAATAGTTAAAAAGTTTATATATTAAATTGCAAATTGCTGATTTTATGAACTGCTTATGTAAGTAATTTTTTTTAAAATATATTCTAAGTCTTAACTGTTTTTACATTATCACTGATAATTTGTCATCTTTTTATCACTGAAACTACAGGCAGCTTGCCAAGTAAATGGAAATTATTTTATGAAAAACTGTTTCCTGAGTGCAAATTAAGTGGGAAATGTAATTGTCTACATGACAGAGCATATAATACTATGTTTGATGTTACACAGGTAACTTTTTTGCCAACATGGAAAGCCATTTTAATCTTGACAAGCAAGAAAACACAAGAGACCCCCCCCAGCCCTTAAAGGAACAGTAACTCCAAAACATAAAAGTGTATTAAAGTAATTAATATATTATGTTCTATTGCCCTGCACTGGTAAGGACAAGGTCACATGGGGCGGATTGTCATCTGCAGGCTGATTTGCTGTTTGTTGCTAGATATCAGCTGTGTGTGTGCCTGCACCTGGGCAGATTCAATGCATCCAGGTGCAGGTACAGCTAGAAGAATTTTTAAGCATACGGATGAATTGTCAGTCTGGGCTTATTCACAGGTTGACAATCTGCCATGTGGCCTTGCCCTAAAAGTTGTGTGTTTGCCTCGGAAACACTACTATAGTTTATATAAACAAAGCTGCTGTGTAGCCATGGGGGCAGCCATTCAAACTGAAAAAAGGAGAAAAGTACAGGTTACATAGCCAATAACAGATAAGTTGCATAGATTCCCATTGTATTCTACAGAGCTTATCTGTTATCCTGTGCCTTTTCTCCTTTTTCCAGCTTGAATGGCTGTCCTCATGGCTACACAGCAGCTCATTTAAACTATACTGTAGCAGTTTCTGAAGCATACACACAACTTTTGCCAGTGCAGGGAAACAGTACATTATATTTTAATTACTTTACTTTATATAGTAATATGTGATAATAGTTTTTTAATAGTAATGTTTTAATTATGTACAGATCAAGCTCCAGCCATCCCAACTCCCATAACTAGTTACAAACAGGATAGCTTGTGTTATCTTGTGCCATCTCACTGTTTTGTCAGGGGAAAAAAACATTCTTATGAGGGAATGTAATAAAAGTCATACATGGGAAAAAAATGCGCACAAATAAGAATAGAAATTTGCATACAATAATGTAATATTGTTCGTTAGACTGTTATTGCATTGCACATTTTAATTGAGCAGTGCAAGATTTTTAAGACATGTGCAGATGGCATAATCTTTTGGAGAAAACTTTTTCAAGAAAACATTTTATTACATACACTGCACATTGTTGCAAACAATAACATTTGCAAACGCTCTTCCACTGTTGGAAGTAGTTGCTAAACTGTTCCTGCATAGCCCATATTAAATTAGTGTAGAGGCAAATTTGTTCGCACAGATGCATAAATGTTTACATTGCGAATAATTTTTTAATGACTTTTATTACATTCCCCGCTTAGACTGTAATGCTGTTTTCAGACAGCAGGTGGTGCCTGAAATTAACATGTATGTGCACAGTAGGGGGTCCACTTAGTTTGACACCTGGCTTCTCCTGCCTTTATTTTTCTTTATGTTATTTTTTGTGGAATGTGGGAAGTGCTAAAACTGGCCATACATGCACCAAGGTTTTGTAAGATATTCGGTGTGTGTATGGCCACTCTACAAGATGACCAATAAGTTGCAGATATCGGTTGCCTCATCGATCGGGTGGGTTAAAAGATTATGAACGGCGCACGAGCAAAATCTACATTTACAGCTGAATCGGCAGGCGGAAGTAGAATCCCTATTGTTTCTATCTCCATATCTGACGATTCAGCCCTGAACGTCAGTGGAGAAACAAACCAATAGTCGCAGGAAAGATCATAATTGCTATGTGTATGGCCACCTTTAGTGTGATTAAGATAATGCAAATAGAACCCTACTCTCCGGTAATTACACACTGATCTGTGTTAACCTAGGTGCAGACACACAAGCCAATTTTGGTACAAAAATTCTGCTCCATTTGTCTGATCCCAGGCTTAAGGTGACTATACATGCTAAGATCCGCGCGCTTGGCAAAGTCACAAAGCGAGCGGATCTTCTCCCGATATCCCCATCTATGGATGGGTGATATCTGGCTAATTCCATCAAATTCAACAAGCCGATGCAGTGCCCGATCCAATGAAAAATCAAACCTGTCCATTTGAGATCTGCCCGATTTCAGGCCCATCATTAGTACCCATACACGGGCTGATAAGCTACCAAATCGGTCAGGTGCAGTCACAGAGGAGAGAGGATGTGAGTGAAGGGGCTGTTTCTTGCTCTGAACTTATATGCAGTCCAAAAAACAGCCCAGTGTGGCATAAGCCTTAGGTCATTTTTACTATATGCGAAAGGAATGGGAAGGGCATTGAGGGACTACTGTTAAAATAGTTTCTTGAGAAATACAATGGCATGAGCACAATTTGTTTGTAACTAGTGATGAGCGAATCTGTTCCGTTTCGCCGAAAAATTCGCGAAACGGCGAAAATGTTGTGCGACACACGGCTATTGTTTCGTCGCACGCGGCTATTGTTTCGTCACCCGCGGCTATTGCTTCGTCGCCCGCGACTATTGTTTCGTCGCACGGCTATTGTTTCGTCGCACGCGGCTATTATTTGTCGCGCGGCTATTGTTTCGTCGCCCGTGGCTATTGTTTTGTCGCGCGGCTATTGTTTCGTCGCACGCGGCTATTATTTTGTCGCGCGGCTATTGTTTCGCCGCCCGCGACTATTGTTTTGTCGCACGGCTATTGTTTCGTCGCACGCGGCTATTGTTTCGTCGCCCGCGACTATTCTTTTTTGACGCCGGCGACAATTTTTGGACGTGCGGCAAATTTTTCAGCGGCGAAATTTTTCATCCGTTTCGCGAAACAATCCGCCAATGGCGAAACGTGGAAATTCGCCACGAATCCATGCCTGGAGAAACTTTTTGCCCATCACTATTTGTAACCTTCTGAGACTTGTCCTGTATCTTAATAAATTTGTGTTTGATAATGAATTTTGCCTGCAAACCCAGGGAACAGCCATGGTAAACTAAGGTGCTCCCACATATGCAAGTGTTTTCCTAGGCTTTTAGGAGGAGATAACAGCTTCTGTCAAGCAAGAATATCCCATCAAATGGCTTGGCATAATTCACTAAGCAGCACATCCAGTTAGTCTTAGGGCCAGAGCTCATGTAGCTTTAGCTCTGCTGCTCTCAGCCTGCATTTTTTCTGCAGATTGTATTGACAATCATAGGTTCCTCTCCTCACTACACAAAGTGGAGATTGGCCTGAAAACGCAAAAGCAGGCACTTTCAAGCCAATCTTTACTTCCACTCTGCTCCACGTAGCTACGTGCAGAGGGAAACTGTTATTGTCAATACAGTTATACAGAGAGGCAGAAGGGAGTGGATCAGACTGTAGGCTGAGATCAGTGGAGCCAATGCTACTTGTGTCCTTATTTTTAAAAAAGAAAGACTTGTGTCAGTATTACCCCTCTATTTGCCTTTGACAAATCCAGTTGGTATGACGTATGTCAGGCACACATTCATATTTTTTTTTTTAATACCGGAGTTTCGCATTTTTTCCCTTCTCTCTTTACACATTATAAATAATAGTTTAACAGTACCCCAGACCCCAGCAAGAAATAGGCCCAGCCAACTCATTGTATACTTATTGGCCTGCCTGTGTATGGGGCTCTCAGGATAGACTCATATTGAAAACTGGTCAGATATCAGTGATTAACGGGTCAACAGAAGTCTCTCTCCCAAACCCGCCCAACCACAAAAAAAACAAAAAACAAAAACAGTGTAAAGTTCAGGAACACTTCAGGGAATGCAATATTAACATTTTATCTATGAATATACAAGTTTTATATCTATCTAAATACAGCTATAGGTATAGCATCTGTTATCCAGAATGCTCAGAAAAGGGAAATTGCCATAATTTGTATCACCATACTTTGTCTACTAAAAAAATCATTTAAATAATAAATAAAGCCAAAAGGATGTTTTCCCTCAAATAGGAGAAAAATATACCATTTTTGGTTACCGTTTTTAGTTTCTTCCCCATTAATAACAGGCCAGAATCCAAGGGTTATAATCCACATCCTAAATACTTGGCATTATTAACTCTCAAGGTTCTGAGAAGTTGTAGTTCAGAGCAAGACTGTCAAGCCAAACTCAAAAAGTTTAATAAACTGATACACATACAAGGTTTAGCCAGAAATATTGTGCCTGGCAATAGCATTTATTAAGGTGCAGGGGGCTGTAGTGCACTTATATCTGTTTCTCCTGCACAGCAAATATCATATATACAGATCTAGCAAAGAACAATAAACACTTTTGCAATCTAAGAAATAAAACAATGAAGGGGGTTTGTACTTGCAACCTCTTTACTTAATATAATATAACTTATTATAACTATATAACTTATCCCTATTTGTGTTCACACCTTGTAAAGCACTGCGTAATGCTTTTATATGCATGATAAGAGAAGACATACTGGTGTTTCTTCTATAGTTTTTAACTAAATAATAGTCATGTTTGCCAGTAGTTCAAATGCTGCATCCAAATGAATAGGACATTACGGTTCTGCACATATAAATAATTTGTGACAGCCTGTACATAGTTTAAGTCTTCAGAGCCAACACTTCATTAGCATAGAAGCCAAATGTGACACTAAGGAAGATGGCATTCTAGCAAGCACGTTCACAGATGTGCCTGTCCTTGGCTTTACAATGTATATTGATAGACTAAGCTCACAAGGGACATCTAGTGGTGACCTTTTCATTGCAGCGTTTGTTAGCTTAATGAGTTATCTTGCGAGATCACATCTGGTTATAACCTGACATCTTATGGGATAGCTGGTGCTTCATCTGCACATAAATTTAGTATTTTACATATTTGACCAGAGGTTCAGAGGTCCAGCCCAAAGGTTCGGAACCGCTCTAACCGTACAGATCTGTGACTTTAATGTTGTTTACAGCAGCACTCCATCTTCTGATGTTTGTGTATCACTATTTTGGCTTAGATTAGGCAAACCCAGGCTAGTAGCGTAGTGTAGAGCATGTGTTACATACGACCCTTAATTCTTAGGCATGGGCCTCCGCTATGTGGGAGAAACTGAATAGGAGCTGATGGTGTAGTTTAACTACAACTTGCTTAGGTTGTGTGGTGCAGATGGTATAAATGGACGCCAGAGAGGTTCTTATGGTGAAACTATACTACAGATTTATTGTTACACACCTCAGGTGCTAAGCAGGGTAATCATATACTCACAAGCACAAGCAGTAAGATGGTACAATTGAAATACGCTCTGATGCAGAAGAGTAAGTATGCACCTTTTTATCCCACCTATTGGTAGAGTCTGGGCCGGGATATACACTTTTCAACCAGTACCCATTAGGATGTAGTCCAAATGATAGGGACTCCTTCAGGTTGATAACCTCTAGTGGATGAGTCCTCCGGGTGAGTAGGATCAGGGGTTACCCTGCCTGTCACTATCTCTACTCATTGGCCCTGCACTGAGGCAACATTGCCGGATAGGAGACTACTCCTGGATCTAATCACTCCTTTGGTGAGGCTAATGGCTGCCCTTTCTAGCTAGAGCTGACTATGCTCACTTCTCCTAAAGAATGCTATTAAATAAACCTGCTGTGCTTGCTTATCCTCGTTCACGGGGCCCTGTCCCCGACTTTCACTAGAGGTAAAATGTCCTCTAGGGCACAATCGCTTCTGGGGCCTACAGTCTGCTCCCAGGCTCAGATGGAGCTCTGCTTGGGAAACAGCATGCAGCCAAAAGAGGAAGCCACTCCTCCTTACTAGACACTATATCAGTCTGCAAGGGGAGTGGTCAACCTGTCTAAACCTATAAGGGATAGTGTTAGAACTGTAACTTAAGTACAGGAGCACTGTAATGGTTAGGCTGAACCCAGGAGAGGAGGTTAGGAGCTGAGTTTCTATGGGAACCAGCAATGCCATTTTCTGCTAGACTAGGGGGTGTGAGCTGAGAAGAACTGAGCATGCCCAGGAGCCAACAACCAAAGCAAATTCCTGAGGGAGGGGGCCGAGTGGGTTACAGGAAGAGAAGGAAATCCAAGTGGTTAAGGGGAAGCTGCAGCCTTACTATTAACCACTGGACAACCAGTGTGGCAGGTATAGAAAGATTTCAAAGTGGATGTTTACTGATTAAATGTTTGTGTGTGCGGTTTACATGTCCTTTAAAGTGGTAGTAGAAAGTTAGATTACATCTGTCATACAGTGGAAGCGGGTCATTAATCAGCTTTGTGAGTTTTATGTTGTGTGCACTATATAACCTACACATACATCAGTCTCTAAGCCATACCCCCCAACTGTCCCGCTTTGCGCGGGACAGTCCCGCTTTTTATAGCGCATCCTGCTGTCCCGGATCGTTTCATGAATGTCCCGCATTTCTGTAACATTCATGGAATGATCCGTGATAGCGGGATCCGCTGCACAGAAGAAGTAGGAGCATGTATTTGGGGGGGGGGCGCTCTGTGTATGGGGGTCTCTGTGTATTGGGGGGCACTGTGTATTGGTACTGTGTATGAAGGGCACTGTGTATTGGGGGGCACTGTATGAAGGGTACTGTGTATTGGGGGGCACTGTGTATTGGGGGGCAATGTATGAAGGGTACTGTGTATTGGGGGCACTGTGTATGCAGGGCACTGTGTATGAAGGGTAAAGTGTATTGGGGGGCACTGTGTATGAAGGGTACTGTGTATTGGGGGCACTGTATGGGGGTCACTGTGTATTGGGGGGCACTGTGTATTGGTACTGTGTATGAAGGGCACTGTGTATTGGGGGGCACTGTATGAAGGGTAATGTGTATTGGGGGGCACTGTGTATTGGGGGCACTGTGTATTAGTACTGTGTATGAAGGGCACTGTGTATTGGGGGGCACTGTATGAAGGGTACTGTGTATTGGGGGGCACTGTGTATTGGGGGTACTGTGTATTGGGGCACTGTATGAAGGGTACTGTGTATTGGGGGGCTCTGTGTATGAAGGGCACTGTGTATTGGGGTACTGTGTATTGGGGGGCACTGTCTATTGGGCCATTGGGGGCACTGTATACGGGGGCCAAATCTGGTACATAGTTATAACTCACTTATAACGGACTGCCTTCTCTTTATATTTGTATTTTATATGTAAGAGTTGGGGGGCATTGTGTATTGGTACTGTGTATGAAGGGCACTGTGTATTGGGGGCAATGTGTATTGGTACTGTGTATGAAGGGCACTGTGTATTGGGGGGCACTGTATGAAGGGTACTGTGAATTGGGGGTCACTGTGTATTGGTACTGTGTATGAAGGGCACTGTGTATTGGGGGCACTGTATGAAGGGTACTGTGTATTGGGGGGCACTGTATGAAGGGTACTGTGTATTGGGGGGCACTGTGTATGAAGGGTACTGTGTATTGGGGGGCACTGTGTATGAAGGGCACTGTGTATTGGGGTACTGTGTATTGGGGGGCACTGTCTATTGGGCCATTGGGGGCACTGTATACGGGGGCCAAATCTGGTACATAGTTATAACTCACTTATAACGGACTGCCTTCTCTTTATATTTGTATTTTATATGTAGGAGTTGCTATATTGTTTTCCTTAGGTAGTACAGTATGAGGGTATAGCACATTTGCGTCTGATCTCATCATTTCAACTATATAAAAGGAGTATTTTTAGAAATACTTGGGGCTTGACCACAAAGGTGGGCGTGGTCAAAAAAGTTTGCTCCCTCTTTTCATTTTTCAAATGTTGGGAGGTATGTCTAAGCTCAGAGCATGTGCTGTGAGTCAGTAGAAAAGAAGATAGGGATATTCTGGAGGAATATGTAGATGCACACATTTTCAATACAAGGCTGGGAAATCCCTGGACTAGCACAGATGCACAGAACATAATAGGGCAATAAACAGGTGCACACTGCCAGGTTTTGTACTTTTTATACCTGCTCCAGTTGCACCAAAGGGGCAAAACTTTGTGAATAGATTTTAAAGACCTGTGTTTCTCGCATAAATACTGCCCTGTCTTCATTTGCCAGAACTGTATTCATATGATGCAGCACATGGCCAAACCCTACCCCTGCCCCCATCATTTAAATGTGCAAATAGGTGCAAGATGCTTCAGGGCCTTGTGCTTAGTGCCTTCCTGAGGTAGCTAATAACAAGATTGCAATGTGCCTATGTTACTGCACTTTGTGCCTAAGGAACAGAAATTTCATAATTGACCTCTAAGGTGTTGTATTTCAGTTCACACCTCAGGCTCAGACTGTAGGAGCAATGCCAGCATTGTGTCACTGTATGTAATGCCTACCCTATGCTGCCTGTGTGTGCCATACTCCGCCTGTCATACCCTGCCTGTGTGTGCCATACTCTGCCTGCCCTACCCTGCCTGTGTGTGCCATACTCTGCCTGCCCTACCCTGCCTGTGTGTGCCATACTCTGCCTGCCCTACCCTGCCTTTGTGCCATACTCTGCCTGCCCTACCCTCAGTGCCGAATTTGCATTCCGGGCGCCCCGAGGCCACCCCCCCTTGATCGGCATGCTTGATCGAATCCCCCCCCCAGCACGCGCGAGTGGGGAGAAGTCCCCAAAAATTTCAAAACCTAGTTGCGGTGGGGCAGCATGCCGCCCCTAAATTTCTGCCGCCCTAGGCCCAGGCCTTTGTGGCCTCTCCACAAATCCAGGCCTGTCTATACTCTGTCATACTCTGCCTGCCCTACCCTGCCTGTATGTGCCATACTCTGCCTGCTCTATGCTACCTGTGTGTGCCATACTCTGCCTACCCTATGCTGCCTGTGTGTGCCATACTCTGCCTTCCCTATGCTGCCTGTGTGTGCCATACTCTGCCTGATCTATGCTGCCTGTGTGTGCCATACTCTGCCTTCCCTATGCTGCGGCTTAAAAAGGGGAGTGATCAAAACTGGTTTCCATTATAGGCCCTCCACCATGTTGGCCAGAAAAAATCTGACCCTCAGTACCACAGAAGTTGGACAGCACTGCTTTAAAGAATGCTCTATTCTAAACGACCCTTCTAGTCTAAGCCAGTGTTGTATTCAACAACATGTTTTGAACACTGTGGTCCTCTCAGGAACCATAAGTTCTCCTTCCTACAAGCAGCAACCTACCATTTTCATGAATGATGATGTGCTGCCTATGGCTGGTGCTGGGATTGTGGAAGTGGCCCCTGTCTCACAGCATCTCCCATATGCAGCATCATTGCCATTTAAAGGAATGGGAGGTGGGTAGCTGTTTTGACTGATATAATTCTCCCTGAAAGGACTACAGAGGTCTAAAGCTGCCATGTTCCATAACTCAGGTGCTGCTGTGGGTAGCTAGTCATAATAATAATAAGCATTTTATAATTATTATGAATATAACACTAATATGGAAGTCACCAAATGCCTAATCCTATTTTATTTAGTTAAAAGTTAATTTTCCTCTTATTCACCTTTTTCAGTAGAGGCATTACATCACGCTGTGCAATGACAATCTTATTTTGACACTGACACTATTTAAGAGTCTTTATTCATAATTATATAGTGCCTTATTAACAATGGGAATTGAATTGGGTGTTATCATTTTTAGATGTCATCCGTGCATGTCTAATTTACTTTCTGAATTCATTTTAATATAAATAAAAAAGTTAGATATTAGATAACATTGTTAGTAAAGCCTCATTTGATTAGCATGTTTGCATCAAACATTTTATATGTTATTCTAAGACAACAAAGAGACAAAGTGACACGAGCATTACAAGTACTTCAGCAGAAAATATGCAGCTGTTGGCTCTTAACCAAAGCCAAATCCAATTAACCTTGATAAGTGCGTAGACCCAGTAATATAGGCAAAGCCATTAAAACAGGTGTAAAAGAAATCTGTTGGGCTAGAACACTTAGGGGCACATTTACTTATCCACAAATGCTCTGAGCGTATTTTCCGCAACTTTTTCATATTTTTAGCACGGAAAAATCGGATCGGTTTTGCCGCTGTTTACAATCGTTCGGTACGAAAATTTTGTGACTTTTGGATCGCCAATACGATATTATCATGACTAATACGATTTTTTCGTAAGCATTTTCGCAATATTTGCGATCTTCAGAAATTTTAGTTTCCAATCCGAATTTTTCCCATTCGGGATTCAAACTCGTGATTTGATAAATCTGCCCCATAGCATCTATTTAGGCTAATGTCAGACGAGGCGTATGGCGTATATTTTCGGCAAGCGGAAATACCGCCATATGCCTCCTACCAAAGACTCGCGGTTTTATGCGTATTTCATCTACATGTGCCTGCACCCGAGCGTATCTCATTCATGAGTAAGATTTTTTTTTTTTAAATGCAGTGGGATGACATGACAAAACAAGCAATTATCTTTTCTTTTTATTGCTGGTTGAGTTGAGTTTAATGATCTACTTACCTATGTCAATCAATTAGATGTTGGTTATTAGAACCAGGTTTCTTTGTGATTATATTACCCCACATGCAAAGGTTTATACATTTGGAAAACCAGACAAGAGACGCCTTGTAAAAGATTATTTCATTTACTATATTTTAGACAGAGTCTGAACATGATGTACAGACCACAGAGGTCAAAATAGGTAGAGCTGTGAGTGCCAAAATTCTCATTTAGAAATTGTCATTTATAATGTCACAATCTAGCAATGTGCCTCACCGTGTACGTGAAAGAGATGTATGAATGGTAAGGTACATTATGGGGCACATTTACTAACCCACGTACGGGCCGAATGCGTCCGATTGCGTTTTTTTCGTAATGATCGGTAATTTTGCGATTTTTTTCGTATTTTTTGCGATTTTTTCGGCGTCTTTGCGATTTTTGCGAAAAAACGCGAGTTTTTCGTAGCCATTGCGAAAGTTGCGCATTTTTTCGTAGCGCCTTCGTAGCGCCTTTTAAGATACTATAAATGTCATATAATCTATATGAATGTATTATATTTAAGCAAGGTAAAACTGTACGAATAGGAGTCAATGGGTTAATAATATGGGAAATTTTGGGACCATGGACATAGGAAACTGTGCATAGTCATGTATTGTTTTTAAATTTTACTAATTTAGCAAAATTGCACTTTATATGGTTTACATAATGTTCACATAATATACAATGTTGCACGAGTATTTATAGATGTGGGGGCAATTTTATACACATGTATGCTGTTTAATATCGTTGCAGTTTTAACTAGATTGGGGTATTGAATATGTGCAACAGATTTATTATGAAGTATGAATGCACTTTTATAAAATATATAATTAGTATATGGTATTAATGGTCACTATGGGGTTAATATGCATATGATGTCACTGGCCCTCCCTGGATTCATGGGAGGAGGCTATTTAAACTGAGTTGCTGTATGTATTTGCACCTTGAAAAAGGTCCCAAAAGGGACCGAAACGTCGGTTGTACATGCAATTTTAATACACGAGAGATTTTTTGAAACACAAAGACCCTTGGTGCTGGCTGTTTTATTTTGATATATATATATATATATATATATATATATATATATATATATATATATATATATATATATATATATAAGCCATTAAGACATTCTCTGCATTAAGCTACCAAGACATGACCTGCCCAGGGATTATTTGTCCATATATTGCAATATACTTCAAGCTGGCCAACTATGTCAAAGTCAACCCCAGTCTGGCCAGTCCTACACTCACTTCATTAAGAATTCTTCTGCTTCAATATACATTTAATAAAGGGACTAAGTCTTACCTGCAACTTGCTTGCTTTCAATGTTAAAACCCTCAAATGGTTGCCCTTTTATTGGCCCATTTGGGATCACCTGACTGTAGCTGGCCACTGTTCCTGTATAAACTATAGCAAAAAAAAGGGAAAGTTGTGCTCACCACTACATTTTTAACCATTAGGCGGGGGGAAATGAGGTTGTGACCACAAAATACATATAAACAACAACAAGAGATCCTCTGCACTCACCCATTATCAATATATATAGAACATTAAGACATTCTGTGCATTCTTGACACAATTTTCTTCTGGATTCTGTTGTGATTTTTATGGTGTACTTTTTATTTCTAAACTGGCAGTGTACGGTCGCAGGCAGAAGAGCTCAACCCAAACCCACCGGTGACCTGCAAATGATGTGCTGAGCTTGTACAGTAATACTGCCATGGGAGAACATGTTTTTTCAAAACACATCTGTTAATAAAGCTTCTCCAGCAGAATTCTGCATTGAAATCCATTTTTATAAGAGCAAACAAACTTTCCCAGGTGCCCAAAGCCATGTGACTTGTGCTCTGATAAACTTCAGTCTCTCTTTACTGCTGCGCTGCAAGTTGGAGAAATATCAAACTTCTGGGTGAGGAAAAAAAGCCATGGTCACATTAAAATAAGTTGCGTAAAAACAATTACAGGAGTTTTTCTGCAAATCGAAATAGGACATATTAGCTTATCACTAGTGGCAGAACCATTGCTAATATCACAGAATATGTTAATGGAGTAATAAAGTAATTTTAATAGCACTGTTATCCATATGTCCAAGAATAGCCCAGTACGTTTCCTGATTCAGTATGAATCCATTCCAAGCGAAAATATGTGGAGTCATTAGATGTAAGGGAGCCCTACAATTGCCTGTTACCACCTGCACTGACCATGAAAAATAGCACTGCATCTTGTGTGCAGTTTATGAATGCCAATACAATAATATCTGCATTGGTAAGACATGAGCAAATTGAGGTGATTAAGCTGGAATTCTAGGGAAAAAATTGCATTGTAAGCAAAAGGCATGGCAATTTGAGTGTGTTTTGTGCCTTCCATGTAGCACTTACATTAACCAACAAGCGAAGTTAAGATAATTGCAGTCCAAAGCTTTTAACCTCAAAGAAACTAATATCTAAAAGTGTTTTGATCTTGCACCCAAGAGAGTGCTATGAATATAACAACTTTAAATACCTGCATTACAGTAGCAACCAAATGAATGAATAATCAGGTAAAAGGCTATATGGAGAGGGTTTTGACTTGTAGTCTATAAGTGAAAAATGTAAAAAAAAAGTTAGGGGCCTATTTATTATGCTGAGTAAAAGACGGCATCAAAATTTGCTGCATATTGTCTGGTGTTCAGATGGCGAAATTCGCCATTTATTTTACACAGCTCTTTACACCGTTTTTTAAGTAAATTTCATTTTACCCAGCATAATAAATAGGCCCCTTTATGAGGCGAGCATTACAGATACAATTCTAGCATTACCATTTTTACCAACTATTTTGTTGGGAAAACTTACGCTCTCAGGTAACAGTTTGGCCCTTATATGTAATGGAAGGCACTAACTCATAACAACCAATTAAATGTTTGCATTTAAACAAATAGGCAGTAAATTCTGCTAATTCACTGCTAGGGGTTACTGCACTTGGGAAAACTAAGGGGCGTATTTACTGTATTAACATTGGAGACAAACATCACAAGTGATGACGCCAATAGAATAGATCAGATCTTTGCTTTTGTTTTATAACTTCTAGGTGATCTTTTAAATCTAATTGCTTATTGGTTGCTATGGGCGACATTTTCAGTGATATTTGTCTCCAATGTTAATAAATACGCCCCTTAGTGTGATTACTACATAACCCCATATATACTACTCATCTTACTCCATGTGTTCATTGCCCTCCAACTGACAAAGCATTGACAAGTGCTATTACTATGACCCTGGATGCAAGTGCTAAATCATTACATTTGGCTTCTGGCAGCACTCTTCACCTTGCACTTGATGAGAAATGTAGACCAAGTTGTAGAGCGAGTCAATGTCGGACTGGGGTGCCAAGGGCCCACCAGAAAACCTTAGGCCCACTCTCCCCTTCTCTGTTCACTCACTTTTTTTAGTCTCCTAATTACTTCTGTTTACATACTATTACCTATCCTGGTTGGGTGAGCATGAGGGCCGACTGACACCTGGGCCCACCAGGAGTTTTCCTGGTATCCTGGTGGGCCAGTCCGACACTGGAGTGAGTGCTGGTGGGTGCAGGCAGCCCTGTCCTTAGCACCTGCCATGAATACAGCTCTGCCAAATGCAGGAAGCACTTGGGTCACACACAGGTCCATTTTGGATCACAGAGACCTGTGGCAATTCAGCAGGGCAGGTAGAGACATGTGAAAAACAAAACTGATTTGTGTCCATTTTTTGCACTCTGCACTTAGTAAATGCCATATTTTGGCAATAAGAACAGGCTTCTGGCTAGGTCAAGAGCGACCAAACCAAATGTCTGCAATGGCATTGGAACCTTTATTAAATCTAGGGTTTTGTAACATATGTTTTACCTTTGTATTTTGGATCAATGAGAGCATATACACCAAGTTCCTGACCGCGACTTGCAGAAATGCTGTGAAATTTGACAGTTCTAAATTCCATATATTGGTGTATTTCCCTGCTTTATTGGTTTATTTTTTATGTTATTGTTTTTAACATTATTTCCTATGTTAACCTTGTGAAAACAAGGTTAACCTTTATTACCATCATTTTCTATTTTTTTTTTCCGGAACAAGCTACTAAAGATCCAATGTTCTAATGTTAACACAAAAGGTAATGTTTTAGCTTCAGTTAGTTATCTTATTTCTAACCCATTTTTTCCTTTCTTTTTTTTTTTTTCAAATGTAAATGAAAAAAGCTCCACTGCTGCTCATTTCAATGATGATTTTCTGTAAACTGAACCAAATGACAATTTAATTATATAGTGCCTAGTAAAACTGATGTAATGATATTTATCAGGACAGTGGCATGTGTTGATGAATTCCAACAGCTGCTGTCTGCTTTGCATATCAAACCTCTTACACAAAATAAATGTAGAAAAAAGATTTGATTTATTTTGAGAACTGTACGATTTTAAGACATGGGATGACTGACTGTCAGGGGAGTGAAGCACAGAGCAAAAAATTTAGGGTAATAAAACCAGCACAATGCAAGAAATAGTAGCACTGCTGACTTGTACTTACAGAAACGTATGCTAAAATATAATGCAATGCATACACAGTAGCAGTCCAGCTGTATTTAGAAATGTGCTTAGCGAAAGCTGTGGAAAAATGCTTTCTTCGTGGAATGTGAGTAATGAGCGCAAAGCTGACCCCTTTGCAGTAATTGATCCCAGGAATTTTCCAACGTTCAGCATTCCCCTCACATATTTTACATTCCTCTCTACATGGGGTTGAAATTATGATTTACTGAAAGCCATGTAATGAAGTATTATTTAAAAGTAACTGTTTAATTTGCCTTTGCTGAAGTCAGTAACATTTTGAATGAATTAATTAATTATTAATGACTTGGCATTTAAGTAAAACAATTCCAGCTCATGTCAAAATGGAAAAAAACATTAATATGTTTTTTTTAACATACAAACAAAGCACATGGCATTATGCAGTCTATATCCATTACTTTCTCCTGGGTTGTCATCAGTGTTCAATACTCCCCCCTGTGGGCCCTAATTATTAGCCCACCAGTCACCTAGGCCAACAAGTAAGATAGGGTTTCAATGAGAAAATACACCGCCACCTTCATGATAACTCCTGGCCACTCCCCAATAATACCAAACCCCACCCACAACCCACCCATTAACCTGCAAGCCCTAACTATTTTGTGACCAACGAAGCACACTTTTGCATCTCGGGTCTTTGTCACTCCCCCCCCCCCCCCACTGCCTGTCCTTAGGATAAAGTTTCCCTGAGATAGAAAATTGGGATTGGTACAATGGCACCACTAGCAAGGTATATATTAGGAAACACATTGGTGTAAAAAATAAGACTATGAGATAATACAAAAAAAGACTATGAGATAATATTTCTCTTGGATGTCTCTCAAGGAAGAAGGAATAGCATTAAGCAGAAGACCTCAGTACAGAGTAGGGGGCCATGTGATATTATACATTGCTGCAGAATATGCTGGAGCTTTATAAAAAAATGCTTATAATAGTGATGAGCTAATCTGTCCCGTTACGATTTGTCGTAAAATTGGCAAAACTGCTGAAAAATTTGTGAAAATTCTCAAAATCCATCTGTTGTAGCTACTGCTTGACTTTTTATGCAAGCAACAATTTTTAAATACATGCAAGCTAGAACACTATATTTATTCTGCAGAAAGCTTTACCATACCTGAGTAAATAGCCCTAGAAGCTCCCTCTGTTTGTTGAAGATAGCAGCTGCCACTTTAGCTTGGTCTCAGTAGCTTCTGTGCTGCGGCTCTGGCTGCTGGTAGCTCAGATCAAACATTCTGGGCAGGAGAAGGGATAGAGGAGAGCGCTAAGCAGACTCAGGCCCGGGGAATGAAGGATTTTTCTGAGAGGGGAAGTCTGATACCAAAACACATGCTTACACAAAAGAGGACAGGAAATCCTGTGTTTCCTTTGAAAGAGAACTCAGTGCAGCATTTCTGTGAGTGCTTATGGTTGAATTTACATAGACCTTTCTGATAAAGCTTACTTTTTTTTTTAACCTTTCCTTCTCCTTTAAGTACAAAGACTATTATGTTTTTATTCAATCATATACTGTATATCTATGTGATATATAAATGTGTATTTATATTTTTTTCAAGTTAATATTTGTTTTTGCCCTATTTTTTATATAAGAACAACTGAATGAGTGCATGTCAAAAATGGGTTATATTTTCCCTTTCAGGTCTAGCACCCATTCACCTGGGTCCCATGTTGTAGTTGGTTAGTTTTTACAGTTATTAGCAGTACTGCACTAGTTCTTCTATGGGCTAGGAATGTAGTCTGTGTTCTTAAGGAAATGGAGTATGTGATATTACAAGTACAGGTGCAGCAAATACCAACATTACTTAATTTGAAAGAAAAGTGCACTAACATAAAGTGGTTTATCTTCATTATTATAATATGTGTATATCATTACATTGCCAGTTAGGAAGAACAATTAGGGGCTGATTTACTAAGACACGAATTCCGACCGAATTGGAAAAATTCCGATTGGAAAACGAACATTTTGCGACTTTTTCGTATTTTTTGTGATTTTTTCGGCGCCTTTACGACTTTTCGGAAATTATCGCGACTTTTTCGTTACCAATACAATTTGCGCGAAAAAACGCGAGTTTTTCGTAGCCATTCCGAAAGTTGCGATTTTTTCGTAGCGTTAAAACTTGCGCAAAACGTTGCGCCTTTTAAGTTTTAACGCTACGAAAAAAGCGCAACTTTTCGCGCAAGTTTTAACGCTACGAAAAAATCGCAACTTTCGGAATGGCTACGAAAAACTCGCGTTTTTCCGCAAAAATCGTATTGGTAACGAAAAAGTCGCGATAATTTTCCGAAAAAATCGCAAAATACCGATCATTACGAAAAAAACGCAATCGGACGCATTCGGCCCGTTCGTGAGTAAGTAAATGGGCCCCTTAGACTCATCAGTGGATCACAGTCCACTTTATCATCCCAATGTTCACGTTTAATCTCATTGAAGTACAGTTAATCAGACCTTCATAGCGAAGTATACAATCTATATATGTAAAGACTAAGAGGGTTATGTAACAAGATAGTTCTTAGTGACTGCATGATGTATGTAAGTGCCAACAACCCTGCTGTCTTAAACCTTCAAGAAAAACATCTCCATAAGGCAGCCATTGTATGTGAGGTGAAACTTTATAAGCTCAATAAAATTACTTCCTTTTAATGACTATAAATTGTGATTCACTGAATGCACATGCAGTATATTTAAAACTGCCCTGTATAGGTGGTTCTGGCAGCCATCTGATATCTTTATGTTCTTCTGTAAAAGAACTCCAGATAGCTGTCATCTTGGGACATCCAATTCTTATAATCAATGTTATTGATTTTGACACATTACATTGGACAGTATTTAAACTATTCTAGAATCATCTACATTTATGAAATCACTCATGGCTGTATCCAAAAAAGGCCTAAAATATTGCAGACATAGAATCTTCAATGTCTTTTAGATTGCCTTTTATTTTATCTTATTTTGTTAGCTTTATGTATTTCTAAGGCCTATACAAACTTCCTTTTCTATCCTTGATCCTTCAAGAAGCAGCTGCTCATTGCTGCTATTTGGTAAAGTTACTGATACCAATTAAAGAGAGCATGTTTAAAAAGCAAACTTTTTAACTTTTAACGAAAAATCATTACTCAGCAATCTGATATTATCAGGCATAACTTGAACAAGGGAATTTTTCAACTTGTATTTTAATGTCAGCTCTGTTTTCTAACAAGGATTGCATTATAGAGTTTTGGATCTAGAGCTTTGTTGGTTTTCATATCACTTTTTGTATTTTTAGATTTCTTTTTTCTTCTAAAATTCTTTTGAGTTCATAGTGTTATTGTTTACCTCGCTTAAATGTATTTTTTCCCGTTTGACATTTATGTTATTGGTAATGTTTAACCTAGGGACTTGCTTGAATGCCAGCGCTGAGAAATGCTTTGTTAGCTAGTCGTAATCTGCAATTAAATGCTACAATGTGCATGCTGAACGAATATTATGAGTAATAAATCCACCCTTTGTGGAGAAAAAGCAGTCTGCAACATAATTAAAGTATTATATAAAGATCAAAATATTTACATTTTTATTTTATTAATTTGATTACTAGAGCTCTAAATGTGTACTGTAGGTTTAATTAGCTTACAGTATACATTTCAAAGAACATGTATTGTGACTCCTCAATGGGCTAAAGCACTAAGAAATGCAAAATGACCCCTCTGATCTTTAGTAAGTGTATTCATCTGAAAAAGCTCACTATATATTAGCAAATGAAGCAATTATTGAAGTACTATATACATATATTATTTGATACAGTACCAAGCAGATCCAACCTCAGAAAAGGATGTCTGTGTTTTTAGAACATGCAGAAAGTATTCTATTGTTAAGTGTCAATCCTATTGCACCTGCTGTTCATAAGCTGGGCTAAAGTGCATGAAGTGTATCTTGATGTATAGTTTATAGCCACAAGGGAACCCTGTACTTAACACCTGTCTTTGGTCATTTGTTAAATTCAGTGTTCCCTTTGTGCTTAGTGATTTGAACCAATTTAATGGACCAAAAGAAAGAGAACTATTGTTTCACTCCATTAGGGCACCCACATGCAATTTACAAAAGACTGCAAATTTTGTGTTAGCTTGCCTACATGAGAGATAACATTAGAATTATGGGTGAGAATTGCTTTATATTGGGTAAAAACATGGCAAACTGTTCAGATTAGGCCTCTATTTATATATTTAGTTTTAAGAAAACAGGCACAATACAGATTTTGACACAGAAGATGTCAATACAGGTATGGGACTTGTTATCCAGAATGCTCGGGACCTGGGGTTTTCCAGATAAGGGATCTTTCTGTAATTTGGATCTCCATAACTTAAGTCTGCTAAATATCATTTAAATATTGAATAAACCCAATATGATTGTTTTGCCTCTAATAAGGATTAATTATAGCTTAGTTGGGGTCAAGTACAAGGTACTGTTTTATTATTACAGAGAAAAAGGAAATCATTTTTAAAAATTAGAATTACTTGCTTATAATGGAGTCTATGGGAGATGGTCTTTCCTTAATTGGGAACTTTCTGGATAACGGGTTTCCGGATAAGGGAGCCCATACCTGTAGTTATAATACTGCAAGAGACATCTCTTGGAGATGAGAGTCAGAGATGAACCAACTTGGCAAAAGGTTGTTCAGGGCAAAATGGCTGTTTTTCAAACCAAACAATAGAGTAGAAGATGGTAAGAGCTAGATGAACTAAAGTTGCCATAGGCTTCATCCTTGGAGCAATAGAGAAACTCACTCAGTTTCTCTATTGCTCCAATAGAGCAATAATTCAACATAATTTAAAACAGGGCACATATGTAGGCAGGGACGGGGGAGATATTACAAACTAAAGGCAGTGCAGAAATAAAGACTGATAAGTACAATCTGCAGGCTGTAACTTTACCTAAGAACCTCACCAACTTTAAACTTTTGCTGCAGATTTCATCCCTCTCCTACAGGTCCTATACTGTATATGTTTTAAAGGCTGAAACTAAATATATCCCCTGAAAAAGCTAATTGTGCTTTCCTATATTTGTTGTTGTTTTTACAGTTACTTTGGTTTTTACTTACGTCACTGTTTTGTTAATTTCTAGTTAGTTAAAGTGGAGCCCTTGTGATACTGCATAGCTGGGAAACAAAATAATGTTATGTATCAGTGCCAATGTTAATGTGCCAGGGCCTAAATATCTGCCATCAGTACCAACTGCTTCTCATGGCATATAATATGCCGGTTTTGTAAATATAGACTTCATTTGACTATATATAATGTGCCTGGAATGTCAGAACCCACTGCCTTTCTCTTTATAAAACTAATTAAAACTCATTTAAGCTTGTAACTGATTCCAAACACAAATGGTTTGAGAACCCCTCACATATTGTAGGGTGAAAAAAGGACCCCCACTCGCACTTTTGCACAATATCCATGGGAGTCCATGGAACCACAAGAGGTAGTTGAGGGGTTCATTTTTATCCCAGTAGCCAATCTCACATTAGCTTTTGGTCAGTCTATTTTAGTATGGCTGATCTTTAGCCTCCCCAAACAAAAAAAGTCACCCTCCACCTACTGTATGACATCCACACTGTTCCTCAAGTGGAAGCAAAGAGGAAAATTACACCATACCTGCCAGCCAATAGCACACATATGTTATTGAACTTACTTAGATACATTCCCTTCTGCCCAGCAGCTAAGGGAACTGTACCTGTAGGGATTTAATGCCATAGGGGCCCTTTAAAGGACAAGTAAAGGCTAAGTCACTTGGGGGTGCCAAAATGTAAGGGTGCATGCGCATTAGAGTGAAAAGCCGACTTCTCTGTTAAAGTTCGGCTTTTTCACTCTACTGCGCATGTGCAAGCGAGCAAAGCAGGAAGGAGGAAACGCTGCAGGTACCCCGGGCTGGTGCTGTTCTCTCCGAGCAGGGGCACCAGCCCGGGGTGAAAGGTAGGCGATTTAAGTCACTTGGGGGTGCCTAAAATTTTGGCACCCCCAAGTGACTTTGCCTTTCCTTCTCCTTTAATCCTAAGGGTCCCTACAATAGGTTACCTGAAAGTAAATCTTATGTGCAGTGCTGGCTCCTTCTGAAAGCTCAGACTCAGGCACAATGCACTGAAATGGCTGCCTACACACCAATATTACAGCTAAAAAATACATTTGTTAAAATGTAAAATTTTAAATGGTAGAGTGAATTATTTGCAAACAGTGTATGTAAACAGTGTAATTTAGAAATAAATAGTATACCATAGAAATCTTATCAATATCCCTTTCAGACTTTACAGCAAGATTGTTACTCTAGGTGATCTTGGCATTGTCATTAGTGAATTCAATATTTAAGGGAATATGACTAATTAACTTACTTTAGAGTCCTATGGGACCTAATGGGATAGTTTTCCATTTTTTTTTAGAGTGTAAATATGAAATGAGTACACACTATTTTCAGGGCAAATCATGTGTATCCAAGCAAGATGTATTTCAGAGACTATAATTGTTAGTATATAATTATTGTTCGCAATATTGTATTGCAATGTCTTTTAAAATAATTTGAAAGCCTACAAAGTAATATGTCGTTAAAAATATATGACACATTTCTATTGTCAATTAAGACTGGGCATTTCTTTGTTCAGTTTCCTTGAGTTTGTTTTAAGAGCATACTCAATTGTGCAGTACAGTGTATTTACTTTTTAATCATTTAATTGTCTTGTCTCTTTTGATGAGTTATTTGGCTGTTAAGAAACATTTATTGAGCTATTAAAGTTAATTTAGTAAAAATACTTGATTGAATCTAGTAAAAGCGAGCAATATAATAATTTGTCTTCATTTACAAGGGATTAACTTTTATTTACACTAGCATAATAGGCTTCTCTGGAATTCTACATTACGGAATACTTCTGACTGTAATAGCTTGTTCATGCTCACAATTTGTATAAGATTTCCCCTCATGACAACTTGCAAACCAGATTCACACAGACTTATTAGTGTTTAAAGTATATATATAGGGAGTATGTATATTTTTCTCTGTAATAACAAAACAGTACCCTGTACTTAACGGTAACTAAGCTGCATGAATCCATATTGGTGGCAAAATATTCCTAATGGGTTAATTTAATGTTTCAATGTACTTTTAAAGAACAGGCCTGCACTCCTTGTCCAAAGTTTTTAACCTGGTGCAAATCAGATGGGGAATCTCAGTACCCCCCCCCCCCTCCATTTCCATAGTCCAAAAAATATTCAGATGAACTGAGGATTTTTTGTATCAAAATTGTAAAAATGATATCAACATTTTGACACCACATAGGGGTGTCTTCCTCAGGACAAAAACACATCACAAGTGTTGAAACAAACATTATATCATAACATTAAGAACCACCCATAATAGGCTGGTCCAATGAACGACCCATCCCAAAGTATAAAAAATATCCATCACCCGATTTTTAAAAAGCATTAAAAGGACAAGTATGAATTTAGACCTTTTGGTTGTACTGTTTCCAACCTTTGAATCCAAAAGGATTCTCTACACAATAATTTCTTTGCTCTGTCTCCACCCCTAAGCTGTGGCACTTGTTCAATCACCATAGCTCTTAAAGAGCTCACAGGATTGTTATTATGGGCAAAATGTAAAGCTACAGGATTTGCACCCCTTCTGTGTTCCCCGTTTGCCATTTTTTCCCCATACAGTTTTAATATAAGATTAATGTACTGAGAATCTCTTTTTAAAGGGCACAACTGTCTTCCCTATGTATGCCAGGGAACATGGACACTTTAATAAGTATACACAAAAGTCTGTATAACAAGTAAACCTGCCTTTGATTTTAAAATATTCTCCCGTATATGGGGATTCAAATCTATCTCTTTCAATAATGGAATTACAAGTAGAGCAATTATATCACACCAAAGCAACCATGCCTCATGGTAACAGATTTTGTGTTACCATAATTATTTATAGGATCTACTGATATTAAAATATCCCTAAGATTTCTTGGTCTGTTGTAAATTACAAGTGTAGGACCTGTAATGCTCGGGACCAAGGGTTTTCCGGATAAGGGATCTTTCCGTAATTTGGATCGCCATACCTTAAGTCTACTAAAAAATCAATAAACCATTAATTAAACCCAATACGATTGTTTTGCATCCAATAAGCATTATTTATATTTTAGATGGGATCAAGTACAGGTACTGTTTTATTATTACAGGGAAAAAGGAAATCAGTTTTAAAATTCTGAATTATTTAAATAAAATGGAGTCTATGGGAGACGGGCTTTCCGTAATTCAGAGCTGGGATCCCATACCTGTACCATTGGTTTCTGTCTCACTGTCGCATCCAGAGTTTTATCACTTTCTATAATATTCGAATTAGTCATAACTTAATTCCTAGTGTCATTCGGGTCAGCCGGGTTTTTTTTTATTCTTACCACCTTTCGTATATATTGTTTTAGCTCTTGATAGAGATCCATCCAACATTTTATTTGTGTAACCCCGCTCCAAAAAGCGATCATACATGTGTTGCAGTTTATTCTCACAGTCCACGGTCACTGCAAATACATAGCACCTGTAGGAATTGAGAGATAAGCACATTTTTCTTTAACCTCCACAGATGTAAACTACCAGCATGAAGTGTAGTATAACGATCCGTAGGTTTTCTATAAATCGAAGTACGTACACCCCCGCTATATTTCTCAATAGTTACATCCAGAAAGATAACACATTTTGTAGAAACTTCTGGATTAAAGATAATCTTTGGGGCAATGGGATTGACATAACACAGAAAATCCCCTAAATCACTGCCATGCCACAACAGATATACATCATCAGGTGGCGCCACATTGATATAACTCAGAAGTATGAATAAAATATTCTTCCAAAAAACCAACATATAAATTTACATACATAGGGGCCACCGGACTCCACATCGTTGTACCGATTAGTTGGGCATAATACTTTGTAGTTATTCTTAAGTTTGAAACAATTGTATTTTAATGTTAACTGAAGCATGTCTATCAAAAATTCTGTTGGATGGCTTTTGCATTCCCTATTACATTAGTAATAGCTTGTTGCTCTCATACCATCATCTGTATCAATATTAGTATATAGCGATGAAATATCCATTACAACTAATTTATCATCTGGTCCTACAGTGATTGTCTTTAATTTATCCAAAAAATCTTGTTTGTCACGTACAAATTAGGTTAATTGCCTTACAAAATGCTGCAATGAGCTAATGGCTGCATTACCCAATCAATAGCTGCAACAACTGGCCGGTAGGGAAGATTAGAAATACTTGTATCTTGGGCAAACCATATATATATATAGCGCAGGGCTGAGAGGAGCAGATTAACGCTTTGTCTGCCCTTGCCCTAAAGGGGAAGAATAACCTCACCTCCCGTGAATCTATGTAATCATTGAAAAGGCATGATGCATAACAAATTACATTGTGCAAATAATTTATCCATTGCATAAATTTAAGATAGCTTTTGTAAACCCCTGGAAAATTATTTAGTGAACCGAACTCCCATTGTTAAGAGGCCTTGCAAATGGTATAGTTTGCACCAATGTACAGTGTTCGTATTAGAAGAATCTGACTAAAACAGATTTCATTTTTTTGTACTTTGCACCAGGTTAGTAAATGAGGAGTAGCCCTATAATATGAGGTTAGGTATCAAGTAAAAACCTTTTTCATATATCACATACATAGAACAGAGCTGCAATCTCTACTGCACCAAGGTACACAACTAGTCACGGCAGGAAAGAGGAGCCACAAATAAATAAATTCAAATGATAAAAGTTTTCCAGAAAAATCGCTTTAGTGTTTCTTTCAATCATCCAATCAATGGTTATATTAAATATTAATCACACACTGCAGAAAAAAATCTGACTTTTCAAAAGCTAAATATCAAGCTTTGAATCTTTTTTTTTTAACTGTAGCTGGTCTTTTCAAAATAAATTTAAATAAATGTAGCACGTCACTCTTGGACAGGAAGGATAATCTGATGAAGGCTTTCTGTGACCCAGATCTGCACAGGCTGTTCTACTTGACCTCATCAAGCAAACAGTAAAAGAGCAGTCAAAAGCGGGAATAATAAAGCAATTACATTTATGTAATCTTTTGAATTCTTTTTGCACTGTGTCATTTGAGACAAAAGTTCATGCATGTTCTATTACAAAGTTACCCACGGCCAACTGCTGGATAAAAAAAACATACATTGTGCTTCAGTCATCTAATATTAATTATTAATTTTGGAACTGCAGATGTTTATAATGATACTCTATTTTATTCACACAGCTTGAAGATACCCTATATACATACAAAGGAAGGCTAGCTCTTTCATAATCATACAGTACATTATTGCATTTAGATACTGTACAAGAGCAAAAGTGGCGCGGTACATAGAGGCCCATAGAAAAAGATGCAAAACAGCTTCTTACAGTTTAGGAGGAAAAACAAGACATAAAGAAAGGGGACAAACAAAGTTTTTATAGGGAATAGTATTATATATATAACTTTGCAAAAAAAACCCCAAAAAACAGCTTTTTGATGAAAATTACCCTGGTATGTGCGTGTTGTTATGCTATCTGAAAGAAGAAAATAGAGTTGCCATCCAGGCATTAATTCACTGAACTTGCCAGCTGAATGTTGGGAAGTTATTCAGACACCCTTGTTGTTACAGCCCTGACCAGTTATACCCCTTCCAGTAGACACTGGGTTCATTGGGAGGAACAGTATCAAAATTCCTTTACTTCCTTTACTTTAACTGTTCCTGTTAAATCATAATTATTTTTGTAAATTAAAGTGAGTCGCTGCAATCCAATGGAGATTCTCTATTCATTGCTGTTTTCAAGACATAGGGATTTGGAAATGGAACCTTGCCACTGCAGAAAATCCTTTATATTCTTACAGACGCTGAGATGAGATTTTTTGAAAAGCCAAATAATATTACTTTGCTTTTCGCTGGACAGGCTTTAAAGAAATACCTTTCCATTTCCCACTCGAAGAATTAACACAGCAAAGCAGGCAGCCTTAACATAGGCTTAATACATTTTTTTTGCTTTGTTTTCATGAGAGGTGCACTTACTTGTACTCATAGAATAGGCTATGTGCTTTTTCTCAATAATTCATCTGGACTGCTGCTCTTCCTTACACTGCATTAGAAGAGTGCAAACTCTGTTTCTGCTCTTGAGCACACTATTTGCAATATATCTTTAAATCTAGTTTGACTCTTCTAATAGCAGGATTATGTATAGCATGCACAGGGTGCATACCTGTTTGTTATCAGGACAACCTTGGATATCTCCACAGTATTGTGGCAGGGACTGAGAAACTTGCTACTTTATTGCATGGTGTCTCCACCTCATGGGTTCAAAGGGTACACACAGCAGCAATGGTAAACTTTATATAAGGTATATCTCTAGAGGGCATAGAAGAGAAACCTGCTGTAAGGCTTTGTGGAATTTTGGTTTTTGGCTGCATGCTTTAACCACTGGGCAGGTGAGCAGCTAGCAGGCTTGCTTATTACCTATCACCTGACCTTTCCTTTCACCTGATCATTTCCGAGCAGTAGCCTTATTGGTGGTTTGGAGTCAGGCAATCAGGACTGACCCTGCCTTATATAAGGCCAGTTGTCCCCACTTCCAGTACCTGAGCATTGGCCTACATTAAGAACTGAAGCACTGTTCCTAGCTCTTGTTTCCTGCTCTGGCTCTTGCCCTGTCTTTAATCTTAATCTTCTAAGGAAAAATAACTGTCCAGCTCATGCTTTTCTGTAAAATACCTCTGCATTATTAGTCCAATCTAACTTATTGTCAATAAAAATGGACGGTTACTTATACTCCTCAACAGTAATCAACTTCAACAACTCTTAGACTAACCGGTTCAAAACTAGTTAATAACTTTCTAAAATCCACTGCCAACTCCTTGGTTTTGGCCAAATTTAGCTTTAAATCATTTGTTGTTCCTTTTGGTGTTTGCATTAGATATATTAATTGTGTTAATTCTAAGGATTACAATAGGCATTTGCATCCTAGAAAACTATTACTGACTATCACTGGAAATTTTGCCACCATTATATTAAGTCCAGTTTAGGTGAAATTTCATGGATCATCATAGGATCATCCATGCCATTACTTTGGGACTCCTGAGATAAATGTATTTTTTTAGGTATTTATTTATTTGTAGAATATTTGGATTCTAATCAACTCTGTATTTAGGTCCCATGCCACCCTAGGCACTGGACCTAACTGTACCCGCCAGTTTGTGGAAGTGACATCACGCACACTTCTGCACATGACATCACTTTTGCTACACTTGAAATCACTTCCTTTATGTGTGAATAAAAATAGGCACCCAAAGCACTCCCCCTAATGTTGCCATCCTGGGAAAGGGCCCTCAGGTGCCTTTATATAAATATGGATATAGGTGTGAATATAAATGGTTAAATCTTTTAACAAGTTATTTGGGTTTAATTGACATTACCATTCAGTGGAGGCTGTGCTGCAATTTATCTTTAAGATTTGCATATCCTTCTGACAGCCATTTAACAAAAGTCTTTCCCTTCTTGTTATTTAATTTTCTTTTCAGCATGACTGGTTCTTTTCATTGTTACTTGTGTGTATCCACATTAAAAGAATGCCTTTACTTTTCTGTTTATTATAAAATGTGCGTTGAGACATTTTCCAGCTCTTTGAAAGTTGTACAAATGTATACACTGGATTTTATGAAAATTATATTGCGTGATATAGAAATGTTAATGTATGCATTTTATCATAACCTGCTGTTCTAAATGAAACATTATTTGGTACAGCACCAGCCGCATTCCCTTCAAGTCCACTTTAACAGTAGAAAGTCCATGACAGAAAAGAAACATTCAAAAGAGCCTCAGTCCATTTCCTAAACATTAACTTAACATCGAATGATTAAACACTGATAAAAGATGCATGCAATTATCCTCACAAAAGCTTTAGGCCTATGACACATATGCCATTTTCAATGTTGCATTGCTTTCAAAGGGTGAACGGCTGTGGTTAAAAAGCCCTTGAGCGTCTGCCACTGCTTCCCATTGATAAGAAAGGAAGATGCCGATGGCAGACATTGGTAGCAATAGGTACAAGTTGATTTAGGTGCATGTGTTTAAAAATGTATTATTCTTATTAGAAATTATGAACCATTAAACCATTTCATTGTATGAGATCTATTATATAGAATGATGGGGACCTAGGATTTGCATTTAAGGAGTCTGCAAAATGGAGAAATTTGTCTTAAGGCTACTGAAAATATACTTACAAGAAAGGATTGTATTCCCCATTAGCGTGGATTTGTGTGGGTTTAGCTAAAAGCAAGTAAAAACACCTGTCTTATAATTACAGAGAAAAAGCAAATCAGTCAAAAATGAATTCATGTAATTGCTGTAGGTTGGAACTTTCCTGATAATTGGCAAATTGTAATAAAAATCACCCAAATAAGTAGATGCTAACATTGCGGCAAGTGCTAACCAGAAGATTAGGATCCATAACACCTCAACAAATCCATTTGGTTCAGATACACTTTTTGTCTTGGGGTGCCACAGGTGTTATTTGAGGTGCCTATACTACAATATGCAGGTTCCCAATGACAACATAGGGTCTGGAGTAGTAGTTTCCCTGGACACAGAGAAAGGCTTTGACTACATAGAATGTAAGTGTTGGCAGGGATCTCCTGCTACACTTAACTTACGTTTAGTATGATGTAGAGAATAATATTCTAAGACAGTTTGCATCTGGTCTCCATTAGTGATGGGCAATATTTTTCAGCTGGAATAGATTTGTGGTGAATTTCTGCGTTTTGCCATTGGTGGATTTTTCATGAAATGGGTGTCAAATAAAGCATGTGACAATATCGTTTGACAGGCGCAAGATTTTTTTGACGTGCACCATTTTCGACATTTCATGAATTTTTCGATGTTTCGCAAATCTTTTGAAAGGTTCGCTAATTTTTCAGCAGAGCAAAACGGGACAGATTTTTTTTTCACTAGTCTCCATTTATTTATAATTTGTAGTTTATTCGTTATTTCATTTTTTGTTCAGCACCGCTCCAGTTTGAGTTTCAGAAGCTATCTAGTTGCTAGGGACCAAATTACCATAGCAAACAGGGAGTGGTTTGAGTGAGAGACTGGTATATCAATAGGAGAGGGCCAGAATAGAAAAATAAGTTATAAACGGTAACAGTAACAATAAATCACTTCGATTGTAAGCTCTATGGGGCAGGGACCTCCTTCCTACTGTGTCTCATACCACATGACACTTATTCTCTGTGTATTTATATATATTTATTGTATTTATTTATTATAACACTTGTCCCCCTGTGTGCGATTTTGTATTTTGTAAGATTGACAAAGCTGGACTTTTACAGAGCAATAGTTTTTTGGCTGCCGGGGTCAGTGACCCTCATTTGAAAGCTGCAAAAAGTTACATAGTTACATGGTGTTGAAAAAAGACCAGAGTCCATCAAGTTCAACCCTTCCAAGTAAACCCAGCACACACAAACCTATACTGACCTATCTATTCACTCACATTCATAAAACATATATACCAACATCAATACTAACTGTAGATATTAGTATCACAATAGCCTTGGATACTATGCTTGTTCAAGATCTCACCCAGGCCCCTCTTAAAGGCATTAACAGAATCTGCCATTACCACATCTCTAGGAAGGGCATTCCCCAACCTCACTGCCCTCACTGGCAATCTAAAGGGGGGGCCTCTGGTCTGCTGGTTTTTATGGGAAAAATAAAATCCTGCCTATAATCCCCTCTAATGTACCTGTACAGAGTAATCATGTCCCCTCACAAGCACCTTTTTCCCAGAGAAAACAACCTCAACCTTGTTAGAAAAGAAGACAAATAATTCACTATAAAAAAAAATAGTGAAGACCAATTGAAAATTTGTTCAAAATTGACCATTATATAACATACTAAAAGTTAACTTAAAGGTGAACCACCCCTTTAAGATGTTGATCCCTTTGCAGCCTCTAAGCTTCTGAGCTGACTGAAAATCAAATACTCTTTAACCCTACCAAAATATTTGTAACTAAAATTTATGTTTAAAGCCCAGTTAGTTTCACTTTTATTAGAGTTGAGGTAACACAATGGAGACAGGAAAAGTCCTCTGAATTGGTATGCAAACCTGTCAGTTATATTTCCTGCTCTTTTCTATAGGACATATAACAAATGGAAGAGAGCTATTCGAGGCCTGAGTGAGAGAAGAAGCTCTAGAGAATTAAGGCAAATGATAGCTAGTGCACAGTTTCTGCCTTCAAAAATAACGCCTTCTCTGTTTTTTGTATAAATAATGTCTTTTTATTGTTTTTAGCAGCAGGTTAACTCCAGACTGCAGGTTAGACTGAGTGTTGGCACATGGTAAACGAGCTGAAACTTTTTGGGTGTAGTGTCCACAGTTTTGTATCCCTATCCAAATAGCACCCACTGCTCCAGGAGGATACAAAGACATTGATACAAAAGCAAATACATCATTGATCAGTTTGGGCAACACAACTTGCTAGTTTAAAACAAGTTTTGAAGAGGGTCATGGTCCTGGAAGACTGCATTTGATGGTATTCATTTCCCCCCTGAAATTGAATTTCAGGAGAGGTGTGGCAAATCATATTGTACTTTGTGAATACAAATGGGGTTATGTAATAAAGCAAACATCTTATTGGTTGCTATGGGTTACTGCTCCTGGGCAAACTTAGTGCCTTTTATTACACAGAGGGGAAAGAGTCCTACTGAGTCCTAAAAATGTTCTATTGTATTGCAGTATATAATGAATACTCAATGCTCTTTTAATTCTTGTATTGGAATTTCTTTATCAAATGAAATGGCCTAAATAAAATACACTGAGGGTCAGAAGGCACATATTACCATAGAAACATCTTTCACATGGGCTTGTGCATTATACACAATGCTGTATAACAAAGCTTGTTTTTCTGCATATTATATTGAGCATCCAACAATCTTTACAAGCTCCAGCATCTGTTTCTGTGTATCTTAGCCAATCAGTCAGTGAAATGACATAATATAGCAGACTTCTGTATGAATAACATCTAACTGGCCTTCAAGAGTACCCAAGAGTTATACACCATGAGAATAGAATCAACAATCTCCTGAGAAGTTTCCACTCACTAAGAGGTAGATTTATTAAAATGGGAACAGCAGTTCCAATTAATTTTATAACAGTTTGTAAACACTTTCCAGACTGTCAGGAAAGTGTTTTAACTAATTGCCACATTTATCAAAGCCTTTTGCCTTTTTTTAAAAAGTGCCAGTTCATCAGAATTGATTTGACTGCTCTGAGCTTCTGCATTAAAGTTAAGTGGCAGCACTGAACTATAACACCCAATCGGCTTTGAAAGTCCTGTGAGAGAAAAAATCTTTCAATATGTTCAATTTAAGGGGGCAGCAAGATAAACTTATGCTAAAAATACATTCTGCCTAGCGTTTTAGTTAGAAAGAAGCATATTTCTTAGTTATTTTTATTGTAAAGCAGTCAGAGCATTATTATTCTTTCACACGTATTGTCGTACTATTAATTAGCTGAGTTAGTTTATCTATAGAAATTGAGCTCTCTATAAACAACCACCCACCTTCATGCTTTGTTGTGACTGTTTTGTCATACAGATAAGCAGAAGTCTATTATGCTTGGGGATTATCTGTGCACTGGTAAAGAACCAAATATGGAGTGGCTTCAGTTTCCCTGTTTGCCCTGTTAAATTCAAGAAATAACAAAAAAGCATACATTGAAAACCAAAGAGGTAAATAGTATGTGCAGTACCAGCCCTTTTGCTTGAGCATATGTTGCCTATACAGCCTTTTTAACTGTAATAAAACTCTAAGGGGATTTACTGGATTAGTAGAACTAATTTTCTGTGTTTTTACCAATAACCCATAGTAACAAAGAAAACAAGGAACTACATGTAAAAACTACATGTAGATCTCTGTAAATCTGACCCTTATGCTTTGTGATCAGATAAAAACATGAATTAGAGATTGTGTTTTATTAAATGAGAAAATGTGTTGATTTGCAGCTGTTTTGTTTGCCATCTGCAAAAAAAAGACTTTGCAACAATTTCTTAAAACATTTTACCAGGGCACTGAGAGCTGGCAGAAAGCAATGGAAAAGCACGCATTTTCTCAAAGGGCCTATAAAAAGTTATGTAAACCTTTTATGTATATTTCTGGGAATATTACATAATACTTTTAAAAATCTATATGACTTCTAAGCATAATCAGTGTTATGAAATGTAAGTAAGTATTATAAAGTGGGCAAATGAAAAACAGAAACGGATAAGTGTTCCAAACAGACTGTCATGCAGCACTGATTCTATAATGAGTCCATTAGAAACTGGTGGTACAAAAGGAATAATACACTCAAACAAGGTTGAAAGTTACCAAAGGAAGTTCAATGGGTTAGCAAACAAAATATTCCAATATTACTGACATTATGTTATCTGTCACCTACATCAGGGCTGTCTAACTGGAGCTCCATGGACTGGTTGTGACCTTCCAAGATATTTTTATGGCCCCCTTACTTGTCCATCTTTATTGACCTCTTTGTCTGACTTCATTATTTAATCAAACTCTGGCACCCAAACATGAAACATCAGATAACTTGCCCACAACTTGCCTACAACCCCCCACCGATCATGTGTTCAATATGTGAGCAAAATTAATTGCAGCTGGGGGCATGATGCCCCTAAATTTATGCCGCCCTAGGCCTGGGCCTTTGTGGCCTCTTCACAAATCTGGGCCAGCCTAGGGTTTTCTGAATAAGAAATCTATCCATAATTTGGCTCACCATACTAATAAACATTTAAATATTAAATAAACCCAATAGGCACAGTTTTATTATTAGAGGAAAGGTACATTTACCAGGACATTGCTTGGTGCACTCACGTTTATAGTGAGGATGTCCTAAAATGGCCACCGAACAATACAATGAATATAGGTGTGTGCTGGATCTATCTGAACTACATTGATTGACAGGACAATATGTCAGGGAGTCCCACCACCAGAAGGTAAAGCCATTTACAAAATCTGTAGAAGACTTATCAAAGTTAATTGCTGATTGGTTTCTATATGCTGAGTATTAGTGAATGAGCCCCTGTGATGTTAGAAGGATACTGTCAGAGCTACAGTCAGTCCAATGGAGCTGGCCCGAGTGTTAACAATAATAATATGCTTTAGAACCTCAGGCAGCAAGTTTTATTACATTTTCTATTTAATGCCTGGCTTACTATTGGTACGTGCCATTTTTGTAATGCATGCTAGAACATTTCTGTAGCCATAATAGATGCAAACTGCCAGAAACAATCACAGCAAACAATAAAGAGAAGGTAATATGATTAAAATGTGCTTATTGACAGTACTGAAGAATTTAGTGCCAACAATAAAACAAAAAGCATTTATGAATAGAAACGTAGAGGAGACAAATCACTCCAGCAAAATATACATTATAACTGTGGTTAGTAAAGGTGTTGCTTGTTGCTATATTTCCTCATTAATGTCAAATTCTGGTTGCTTCTTTACTTGCAGTTGGAGGAACTTCTTTAAGAAACATACATCATTGCATAGCCACTCAAACAGATGCTGGAAGTACACAAAGTGTACTTAAAAGTAAATCATGCTTCATAAATATTACGGTTATGCATTCTTTTGATGTCGCTTTGCTAAAGTTTGTTAAAATTGGTTTCAGAATTAATAATCATGGTTAGTAAGGTTTTGATAGAATTTGCCTTGTGATAGCCACCATTTCTTTGTCATGTTTACTTTACTGACAAATTGCAGTTTTTTGGGGTAAAAGGTAGAGATTGAGCAAACAACTTTGCATTAAAAAATTGTGAGATTATTTTTAATTAGTGCTAGTCTGGGAATGAGTTTAAAACTGTCCATATGGAAGTCTTTTTTTCCTTATAAAATGCAATTGTAGCATAGTGGTGCTCTGCATTAGGTTTGTTGTGCTGACTCAGTTCTGTAGTATCAGTGATGCTGCAGAATGGGCAATATTATAGAATCATAGTCAGCTTTTATGTGCCTGTCTTTTGAAGAAATACTTTGAATTTCTTCTTCTCATGCCAGATAACCCTTCAAGCGCCTTTTTATACCTTAAAAAGTGGCATATTTATACCTCAATCTCAATATAGGGGTGAATTACAGAGGAAGCAGGGGGATCTAGTAGTGTATGGGGTCCGTAATTAATGAGCAATGTGAGTAAATCTTGGTAGAATTGATCAACCAAGCTATGTGGCCCAGTAACATCTAATTATGTCATTGTCCCAAAACATTTCAACTGGCAATTGTTTATAATTGCACAAATAGGGCCCCTATTTGTGCAATTATAAACAATTGCCAGTAGAAATACTTATTATGTGGTGTTAAAAACCGAATTTAACAAACAACACATTAAGGGCATAAAATCAGGTGTTCGGACAGTGAAATTTGCCATTTATTTTACACAGCTTTTTAAACATTTTTTTTTGTCGAATTTCATTTTACGCAGCATAATAAATAGGCCCCATAGTGTAATAAATATATCAATTGTATTAATATTGTACTAAAACTACAAATGTGAAGCTTAGGAAAGCAAAAACTGTTGGCAAAAGTGCTGCCCTGCAAATACACCTTACTTTTTTATATATATCTATAGATTTTTTTCCTTCTGATTGGCAGCAGGCTAGTTTATTAAGTCTGAGCTCAATTGCACTGAAATATCTTACAATCAGAGCTTCTTAACTGTTCTGCTGACCTGGGGTCACTATTATTAAGACTCGGCACAGCTTTTTCTACCTGCAACAGCCGGTTTCTATCAGCAACGCTCTGCATTATAAGAAAGCTGAAAAGGAATGATTTCATTAGACACTTTATAAAAATTCAATTGGAACTTACTGTACAACTTGTTTGCACAGTGTGTTGGATTCATTATCTATTTGTTCACATGCAGGTAGCAAATAGCAAATGCAGGTAGGTCAAACTGTAATTTCTCATATTCTTTCTAAAATATTTTCTGAAATATATTAAAATATGAATATTACAGCTGTGAAAGTAGCCTTGATCAAAGCACCCTGTAAACCATGGAACCTAAAGGACTACATTCCTTTTCCAATGAATCTGACTAACTGAAGTATTAAGAGGCTAGAGCTAATTAAATATTTTTTCCCAAGGTTTCTGTTAAGGTATTATTGGCTCAACCAGCAATTTTAGCCTTGTCTAAGCCTGTAGCCATAGGTCTTTTACATAGATTAAGCCCAGAACATTCTGTCTAGAGCAGGGGTCCCCAACCTTTTTTGCGTCACGGACCGGTTACTATCAGGAAAATTGTTCCACGGACCGGACCGTGGGAGGGGGAATGGGGGGGTGTGGGTGCAGCACAAATTGCAGGCGCAGATGTGTGTTTAATCGTGCCTCTATGTGCGGCGCGTTCGTTTTACGTCTTGAGTTGCGGGGCATGTTCGTTTTACGTCCTGAATTGGTTGGCACTTGCTGCTCCAGGGAATGCCGGTGGCCCAATCACATGCAGTCCACGGGCCCGCACCGGTCCGCGGCCCCGCGGTTGGGGACCTCTGGTCTAGAGGACTTCTCTATGAACATGCGGTTCAAAATTGCATCCATAAGCTACCAATGCACATATATAATAAAAAGCAAAAAGGTTGTCCCTATTCAGTAGCTCATAACAACCAATAAGATGTTTGCTTTTAAACAGGTGACCATTAAATACTACCTACTGATTGGTTGCTCTGGGTTACTGCACCTAGATTAGCTTAGTGCTTTTTATTACATAACCCAAGGCCTGATAATGATGCAGAGCTTTGGCTTATGCCTGGCACATGTAGCTCAAGATGCAGAACACAATAATCACAGCAGAAGAAGTAAGTATGGGGCTCAACGCCAAAGTAAGGGGGATGTGTATTGGGCTTGTATGTGGACACCTATGGGTCACCCATAAGGACATCCTTTAAATGGCTGGTTAGTTTGCTATAAGGAGAGAGTTGAAAAACCTGGCAACATTTTACATTTCTGACAGTGGAATAAAGAGATCTCTCAGCTCTAGGTGCCGGAAAGAAATGGGAAGCTGCATTGTGGGCATAAAGAGGGGGCCGACCTCCCCCTTTTTTTAAAAAACTTTTCATGCCTCTATAATTAAACCCTGCTGTCCTGTGCAATTCATTTTTACTTTTATCTTTCCAGTTGCGATAGTCAACTGCGCTTCTTTGAGATTAATAAGGAAATACAGTAGTAGCTTGTGTGCTCGTTTCTGTATTCTGCCTCTCATTCTTTATTTCATCTACACATAAGAGAGGTGACTGTGAAGTCTAGATTAAAGAAAAAAATATATATATATAATTCTTTAAACACAAATACTCACATAGAAGTGCAATATTATGAGAAAAGGGATTGTTGGATTCCAAAACCAGAGAATCACTATAACAACAGATGTTGACAGGGATTAATGCATTTTTAATACTCTGTTAGTCACTGCTCTACTGATGCTTTTCAAGCTTAAAGCACTATGTGAACCTGGCAAACAAACAAACAAAAAAGAGTGAAATACTACTGTGATGGTCACTGTTAAAGTAATGGCAATAATATATTATGTAAAAGGGCAACTGATGGGATATTATGGACTACAGAATGGAATCCTGTAGAATTAAATTTGTGTGTATTAGCAAATGTATTTAAAAAGAATGTTTCATGAAAACTCAATCTATTCTATCTCACACTTCTTAATATTAAGTAAAATTCTGATGGGATTGTGGACACTTCACATTAAATACTTAATGGAAGTGCTCTTTTGAAGTAATCTATCTCTAACTCCAGAAATGTACCTTTAAAGGAGAAGGAAAGATTAAAACTAAGTAAGCTTTATCAGAAAGGTCTATGTAAATATGCTAAGTTACTCTCACAGAAATGCTGCGTCATCTGTGACTCTCCTTCTATTATGCACACAAGGGCTTCTATCAAGATTATCTATCTCAGCTCAAACCTCCTGGCCTTGGCGAGAGACTGTGCAGGTTGTTCTTCACTCCTCTCTCCCCCTCGCTCCTCCCTTCTCCCCCTCCCCTTCCTGCTGTAATCTGAGTACCAGCAGGAAAGACTCAGGTATGGCAAAGCAGTCTACAGAATAAATATAGCATTCTACCTTGCACTATTATGACTAATCTACTGGCAATAAACTACCTCAGTAGGTTTCCTACTCCTTTAAATGGGGAATGGTACATTCTGTGATCTGACATGAATTGTAATGAGAATAAATGAACTTCTTTATAGAATATATATTGTATATGTGTTCAAAAAATATTCCAAGACTAGCACATCCTATAACAACAATCACATCTTTATTGTCAACACATTGCACAAAAATGTATCCAACGTTTCAGTCCTCAACAGGACCTTTCTCAAGGATCCTTGTACCTAGTCATGTACAGTAAGGGGCTTATTTATTATGCTGTGTAAAATGAAATTTGGCAAAAAACAGTTTAAAAAGCTTTGTAAAATAAATGAAGTTCACCATCCAAACGCCATATGTTGTTATTTTATGTTCCGGTGGAAGAAAAACACATAAAAAAATATTTATGCCATTTTTTAACACTCCAAAACCTGACATTGTGTGGCAAATTTTGCCACCATTTTTTACACAGTATAATACATCTGCCCCAAATGTATTTTCTATTAATTCATATGCATATAGGAATCTGCACACATCACTAATCTAATGGCTGTTAAGTGATGTTTTAATGATAACCACAACATGTGCTTTAGTAAATAAAAAAAATAGTAAATACAGAACTCTAGGAATTGAACCACCAAGCTCAAACTTTTAATTGATGGGTTCAAATATATTATCTACTGTACAAAATGAAGAGTTATATTCAAAAAGTGTTTTTTCAAGATAAATGTCACTGGGTCTAATGCATTGCAAAGTACATATGACTGGAGTATTATACAAAATATATTGATGATTTCTCTCCACTTACTATTGCACCACCAATTTGTAGATGTCTTTGGAACTAACACTTACAACTGTGTGGCTTTCCAGCTATGTTTCAGCTATTAACTCAGTGCTGCAATCAATGCTCTCAACAGAATGATGCAAGTATTAGAAATAGATCACTGGTTCTTGAGTAGTGATGAGTGAATCTGTCCCATTTACCTTTCTCCAAAAATATACAAAACTGCTGAAAAATTTGCAAAATGTGCTACTGCATGATTTTTTTGACCCGACTGTGGCCTTTTTGACTTGACCACGACTTTTCTGTCATGACTGCGACTTTTTTCTCTTTTTTGTGTCAGTTTTACGACAAAATTCGCCAATGGGGAAATGCAGAAATTGGCAGAGAATTCATGCGTGATGAAAAAATTCGAAACTATTCTAAACAAATTGAAAATATTGATTTGTATACATAATCCTTTAAAAACATATCAAAAATTGTTCCTCTATTTATTCAAACAGATTAGGCTGAAAATGTCTGAAGACTGACATGCGATTATAACTCATAAATGCTCGTGGGTGTATTGTCAAGTGATTACTGCCCATCACAAAATGAATGGGCACTTTCAGGCAATTCCAAAACAAATAAACAGAGGGATGATTCTGAGCATTTTGTCTCTGGCCAACTAGCTTTAAAATGCCAGACCAACCAAATGCTCAGAATCACTCCATTGCTGTTTGATATAATTTATCAGGATTAAAGCTTGACCAGCAGTTCAGCAAATCAGCGACAAAATTTTTTTCCATGTGACGAATTTTCATGGAAGTTTTGCGAAACAATTAAGTGAAATGCGAATATTCGCTGTGAATCCATGCCTGCCAAAAACATTCACTCATCACTACACACTAGTGATGAAGAGCATTTTGCTTGCAATATTTCTGCAATTGCAATACAAGGTAATAAACATTTCCTCTAAGTGTTCTTCATAGAAAAAAAAATTGTACTAAATTGTCTAAATCCTTTCTTCCAGTTGCTCAGTTCAGAAATCAAATAATGTTGTTTGTGTTTCTTTTACCAGCCCAAAAGTGTTTTTTTCCTGGTGAAACAGACCACATTGTGAAATTATTTCACAGATTTATGAAAAAATTTGCTACTCCAAGTATGGGATATATTATCTGGAAACCCATTATCCAAAAAGCTCAGAATTACATGAAGGCCATCTTCTATAGACTCAATTTTAATCAAATTAACTATTCAAGAAGATGTAAAAACATATTCTCTTTTTCTTTGTAGTAATAAACCAGCACCTTGCACTGGATCCCAACTAAGATATAATTAATTCTTACTGGAGGCAAAACAAACCTATTGGGTTTAATTAATATTTACACTAAGGGGCCGATTCATTAAAACACGAGTTCGAATCGCGAATGGGAAAAATTCGGATTGGATACGATAATTTCTGAAGATCACAAATATCACGAAAATGCTTCCGAAAAAATCAGATTAGTTCCGATAATATCGTATTGGCGATCCGAAAGTCACAAAATATTCAGACCGAACGATTGTAAACAGCAGCAGAATCTTTCCGAATTTTTCGCGCAAGCGTACGAAAAAGTCGTGCAAGTGTACGTAAAATTCACATAAGCAGAAGAAAAAGTCACGCGGGCATACGAACAAGTTGTGCAAGCGCAAAAAAATCAGCGAAACCCAGGTCACAAGCATTCTAGATAACAGGTCCCATGTACTAGCAAAATGGTAAATTTCACAGTAAAACTTGCGTCATCATCTCTTCATCACACCCACCCTATACTAATTAAGATTTTCCGTCCATTGTTACTGCATTAACCTAATGAAGATCTCATTAAGATATCATGTCTCTTGATAACTTGCAGACTACAGTTATAGTGTGTTGACTTGAAATTATGTAGTACAAATATAGAAGAACGAATACAGATTATTTCAACACAACAATGCCTATTTTATAATAATCATGAATTAAAAAACTGTATAAAAACACATGATATGATAGAATAGTATACTACATCTATAAATTAAATCTAATTCAAGTAATCCCCAAACAATTACTTCAAATTAAGTGTCATAATTGTCTGAGTATATCATTTTCTTTGGTATGAGTATTTTTTTATTACATCTGGAATGTCATAGCAATTTAAGCAGTATGAGCTAATGCAGCCTGGAAACACCACAGTGTTTTATTGACATACCAGAAAATGACATTCTTGGAGCCTTTGGGTCTGAACCATTAATTATATGTTTATTGAAGCTGGGAACTCAGTGATAAACTTCTTTTTTTTAAATCCAATGTTTTCATATACAGTGCTCATATATATAGTTTACATAAAAGTTTTACTTTTAATGCTTGCAGCCTGTCTATGGAGGCATTCAGATGAATTTGCCAAAATTGCTAACGGCAGAATTACTACAGTAAGTTGGCATAGCAATAGAAGCTCACAAGTATATAAACACACACATTACTGTAATGTGGTCGCCAGCATTTAAACAATAAAAGCAGGGTGTCTACAATATTAAATGTTGACACAGACCATAGAAAATCTTAACTAGGTAATGCTAAAATCTAACAAAATAAATAATCCAAAATGTGGACAAAACAGTTGGAAATCTTTTAATATAACATATCAATATTATGCTGATCAAATGTTTCCAAAGATACAAAACAAATTGCTTATGGTGGCATATGAATAATGAGAGAAAAATCACCTCACTATATTTAATAAAGTATGCTTCAGTTCAAATCCATCTGTTGGTCTCTGAAAAATTTAGGGATACATAAAAAAGACAAGAAAAATTTTACCATGACTAATGTGTTATTCTCAAGGACATATAATGGCTGATACAAGTATGTATGCTCTTATCCCACAAATGTTTTCTCTTTTCTAGCCATCCCTGCACAGTTCCCTTCAAGGGGTAATATACAACTGTGAGCACAGTTAAATAGGTATACCTCTCTTTTAACTATGCTTGTCACTAAAATGTACAGTGAAGCTTGGTGAAAACTGATTTTCCAGAGCTCAAGGTGCTAGGTTGTAAAATTTCCATAAGAAGTAATTTTTGGCGCAGGTAGGCTATTAGTGCAGTGGCATGGCAGCATCAGTTTTGATAGGCATTTTGTTTATATGCAGCAGACTGCCTTCAGATCCATTAAATATTCTCTGCTACTTCATTCCCTGCTTTTTTTTTTACAGTGGAGACAGTGAGGCAGGGTGCAGAGTGCAAAAACCAGGTGCATTGTGCCATTTGTTCTTGTACTATGTGCTCTGGAGCTTGAAAACCTGCTTTCTGTGGTCAAAGGACTGTACCCCCTGTGAATACAACACTGCTTGCATTTGGCATCACTGTTTTCATGAGGGGCAAGCACATATGTCTCCCCCTCACTTTTCCCCTGACAAATGAGTGAGTGCAACAGAACCCCGTACTTACCAACTGCATTATGTGCTGTAGTAGGGAAAGGGCTGCCTTGCATACACCAGTGCTGCTCTCTGCTAAACATTTGGGATGAGGGCATGTGCCCTAGTAGATGGTAATAATCATAATGCCAACAGGAAGAAGGGGATGTGTAAGTACAGAAATAGGGGATTATGAGCAGAGCATGTTTGGTGGAGTATTTGTCAGCCAGGAAATAATGCAGAATTGGAATGGTATTTTAGTTGTAATCATGGGGAATAAAGTATAAGGCAATTTGCATGGTAAGTCCATGGTTAAATTGTTAGCTGTGTCTGAGTAAAAAATACTATTCTAAGTAGGGATGCACCAAATCCACTTTTTTTTTGATTCGGGCGAATACCGAACCGAATCCAAATTAGCAAATGTCATGACATGTGAAGCACACAGCGAATAAACTGCTGTGTTTACGTGACAAGAAGTCACTTGATTTTTAGGATTCGGATTTGGTTCGCCCGGGAGCGTGGATTCGGTCGAATCTGAATCCTGCCAAAAAAGGCAGAATCTTGGCCAAATCCTGAACCAAATCCTAAGTGCAATGATTTGTTAATAATGATAGAGAATAGCAGTTTAGCAGTATAGTAGATCATATTTAAGAATTTCTTATCGAGAATAGTTCCTAAAATATATTTAAGGATATTTAAACATTTTATAAAATACAGGTACTTTGGTTTCACTGATTTTTTTGCAAATAAAAATAAAAAATCCAATTCTGCTTTTGCTTTCAAAGTGTTCTATTTACATATTGCAAAGGCTCCTGACAGAGAGGCACAAATGATTTTTTGCATGAAGTCCATTAATCTTAAAGATCTGACATAAACAGTACATATATTTCACACTAGGGATGCTTTTATGTCATTTGTATTAATGACTTAAAAGCAGTATTTGAAAGCAATGTTTTAATGGTATATTTATCATAAAGAAGAGAACATGCTCCAAAAACCAATGTACATTTATATGTTTATGTCGTATTTTGTAAAATTTTCTACTGAAAATGTTCCCTTTATGCATGTATAACTTTATGTATAAAGCGCTACAACAATGCAACAGTTTACAACAGTACACACAGGTAGTGATGAGCGAATCTGTCCCGTTTTGCTTCAGCAACAAATTTACAAAACTATCAAACACTTAGCGAACGCAGGTGTCACGCACAGCTTATCTTGATGTGACCATGCCTATTTTACGTGACCGCACCCAATTTTACATGACCACACCTATTTTGCTGTGACCATGCTCATTTATTTGCCCGCACCCAATTTTCCGCAACCACAACTTTTTTGACCTGCAACAAATTTTTTCAGATGGATTTTTGTGGAAGTTTTGCAAAACAAATCCACTGCAAATCCATGCTTGCTGAAAAAATTCGCTTATCACTACACACAGGTTTAACACGTATTATAATAAATACAATTATACTGTATGTATGTAATTAAATGTATAAATACACAGATTAAGAGCCATGTGGTATGAGGCACAGTAGAAAGGAGGTCTTTGCCATAGAGCTTACAACTCCCCTTGCACTGGGTGAAAAAAGCAATAGAGTAACAGCTATATCTATAATATTTAATCTACATACAGGTGGGTTTAGAAAATGATTAGAAAGATAGGTTTGCATGGCTATGGTTGCTGTTTGAAGATCATATATTAGTACTTATGACAACTATAAGAGGCTTATTTCCTAATTTTGCTTTTCTGCCTTTCAGTGCAAGAAAGTCACTTTACAATGAAAATGATGCCAATTTGTGAGAAGAGCAGGAAAAAAGGTAAGGAAATAAAGATTATTTTAATACATATTTTCAAGCTCTAGCATTAGTTTACACTATGCCTGTTCTGCCTTATTTACTCACCATTTACTCACCTTTTAAATTGTTCAAATTGGCAGTTAAAGGCATCTTCTCTGCTCAGGTGACATTCAGGGGAAGAAATCCATCAAATAAACACAGTAAAAGTCATGATGGGCAATTCCTTTTGAATTGTGTTCTTGTAAGTATTATTGACATTGGCTATTCATCAAGAAAGAAAGAAACCCGGTCCATTAAAAAAATATTGATCAGGATATCTGAACCTGTACTGATTGATGACAAAGTTTTGGACTGAAGTTAGGAAAAACAAATCTTCGAAAAAAATATATAAAGAACGCACTTTTTAAGATCGTATATTTTCAAATATATTTCTTTGGATTTTCCACAAAACAAATAAGCTCCTTATGTCCTTATAAGACATGCAGAAGACACAAAGATTCCTTTACAGTCTGACCTGTACCTTTTAGTACCTGACTCAAGGGCCCACCGCCACTCACACTCCTGCACTGCTTACTTACAAAGAAAAAATAAAGATGAGTGTATTCCACTTTGGCCCACTGGGTTTTTTTTCCAGTAGCCTAGTGCACCAGTCCAACTCTGCATAAGGGCTTAAGAACACTATCAATCGAGAGAGTGTTTGCAGAGACCTTAGCACAGTGCTTCCCAAACTGTGGAGTTAGCCCTGTGGAGGGGGGGTAGAGCAGAGGCTGTAGGCGTTTTTAAGGACATCTTTTGCAAATTAGAAATAATCAATGTTAGATCTTCTGATGAGCAAATCAGTCCCATTTCGCTTCGTTGAAAAATATTCTTTTGTCGCACATCTATTCTTTTGACGCATAGCTATTCTTTTGTCGCACCGCTATTCCTTTGTCGCTTGGCTATTCTTTTGACGTGCGGCTATTCTTTTGTCACCTGCGGTTATTCTTTTGTTGCACGGCTATTCTTTTGACGCCCACGACTATTTTTTTTTGATGCGCGACTATTCTTTTGACGCAGGCGACAATTTTTGGATGCGCTGGGAATTTTTCCATCCGTTTCACGAAACAATCCGCCAAAGACGTGGAAATTCGCTGCAAATCCATGCCTGGCGAAACATTTCGCCCATCACTATTTCTGAATACTCCTAGAAGCTCAGACTGAAGGTCAGCAACCTGTAACATGTAACCTTGTTATGAGCTATGGGAGGCTTGTACCAAATGTTGTTCCACAAAGAGGGACTTGGATATAATGGGCCAGATTCAGTTCAGTAAGCAAAAGTTATCTCATGGTTTATCACATGAAAACTAATGGATGAGATTCAATTCAAGGAGAAAAGACTTTCCTCCTAATTTAGTTCCAGTTTTTCCGTTTGATAGAATTTTCATGTGATAAACAGTGAGATATGTTTTTTTTCTGAACTGAGTGTCTCCCAACTTCTTTCATCCTTTTTGACCCAGAAACACCAGAGCTCCACAGGTCCAATTCCAGATACCATACCTTCCTAACAAATGGGTTGGTACCATCAAAGGACTACCACCACTTATGAAGAGTCTGTGTTTTTCCTTGGTCATGTCTAAGGGGCACATCTGGTTTTAGGTTAATAAATAGTAAAGTAAGTTATTAAATGTTACGATAATGGCCGATAGAGATGTAGCGAACTGTTTGCCGGCGAACTAATTCGCGCGAACATCGGGTGTTCGCGGACGCGGAAATTCGCGAACTTTTGGCGATGTTCGCCATTTTGGGTTCGCCGCGTTTTTTTTGCGCCGCGTTTTTTCGCCTTCGGTTTTTCGCCTTTGCGTATACATAGGAATAGATTGCGGTTTTTTTTTTGGCGTTATTTTTTTGCGTTTTTTTTTTTTTTGCGTTTTTTTTGCGTTTTTTTTACAAAGTATTTTTCAGAGAAATTTTTGCTTGATCCCCCTCCTGCATGCCACTGTCCAGGTCGTGGCACCCTTTAAACAACTTTAAAATCAGTTTTCTGGCCAGAAATGGTTTTCTAGGTTTTAAAGTTCGCCTTCCCATTGAAGTCTATGGGGTTCGCAAAGAGTTTTGCAGAGTTTTGCTGAAAGTCCGCGAACGGGTCCGCGAACATTTTTGGCGATGTTCGCTACATCCCTAATGGCCGATAACGTACATATTTGTTATGGAGACAAAGTGAATATTTCATTGTGTGACAATTTCAGTCACAGTGTGACGAACATATTCAGTATCTTTTTCAGTATAATATTAAAGGTGGGGATTTGCTTGTAGCTACTGTATTTATTAATAATTCATGAGATCTTGAAAGACACAGCCAATTAGCTGCAGTAATTTGCATTTTTATATTTCTCTGATAGTTTTCAAGGTCTGCTTTGCAGTCCAAGAAAAGAAAATTCCATCTTCCATAAATGACCAACCAAGCGATAATTCTTCTCTAAAATACAGAAAAAAAAATTAAATCCTAAATTGTCTTGTCTGTTTTTTGGATGTCTGTTTTTTTTTCCAATGTATAAATTTCATTTTATGAGATAGCATATTAAAACTGCCTGCTTGTGTGTGAAGATCTTTTTTCATATTTAAAACCAAGAAATCTGCTGCAAAATACTACAGCCTTTGTGAATATTTAAAAGCATCAGTTTGTTACTTCTCTTTCATACAGAACAATCTGGGTGTCAAATGTTGGCAATTCATATGAATGAATTGCTAAATCTTTTACGTTATTAAAAGGATTAAAGAAAAATGAATACCCTACAAAAATAACCTATATTTACCATGTGCAGTTGTTCTGATTAATGATAAACATTGAATAATATTTACATTTTATTCTGATTCATCTTCAGTATGCAGGTATGGGATGTGTTATCAGTAATGCTTGGGGCATTGGTTTTCTGGATAAGGGGTTTTCCCATAATTTGGATCTTGATTCCTTAAATCTACTCAAACCATATTTAAATATTAAGTAGGATTGTTTTGCCACCAGTATGGATTCTTGCAGCTTAGTTATCATCAAGTACAAAGGAAATTATTTTTTAAAAATGTATAATTATTTGTTTAAAATGGAATTTCTATGAGATGGAGCTTAGATAAGGGGTTCCAATACCTGTACTATATTTAGTAAATGTCTAAAGTTCTCCCAGAAAAACAAATAGAGAGAGAAAGAGCTGGGGATCACTCCGAGAAATAAGGGATCCATAAAAATGGCAATAAATAAGAACTAGCTGTATACCTAGGGTATAAGCAGGGGCAGAGGAAAAAATACAAATATTTATACAGTGTCAGATGGAAGCCAAGTCAAAGAAAATCCTGGAGCGATAAGCGCAGGGGCTGCCTGGCAAGGGATCTGAATTACCAGCAGCCAGATTACACTGGTTTATGTTTAGAGATTGGCAAAATTTAGGTGCAACCTTGATAAAGTGAGGCAGAAACATCCTATATTTACAAAAGGGAAGAAGCACACCAATCAACCTGAAGAAGGGGTTACCCCCCGAAAGCTTGTGCTATTTGTTTCTGCAGTAAATGAGTTAAAGGCATTGCCGGCATATTGGTGTGCTTCTTCCCCTTTGCAAAGATACATGGAAAAGGCTTGGGAGCAGCTGAGGAAGTCAAGCACCCTCTGAGAGTATGTATGTAAGTGGTGTGCTGACGATTTTTCTTTATGTTGGAGAAACATCCTACCCACCCTCCCCATTTCTGCATATTTTACAAAAATGTCAGGCGTTTCCTTCTTTATGTTCTCATATTATCTCATATTATGTTCTCATATTATCTATAAATAACTGAATGTGGATGTTTTCCCCAAATGCATTGTTATATTGTGGTTTCTGTATCTTCATACAGTGTAAACATGGGAGTCAACTTTGTATTAATTCATGTTAACTACGATTGCTTGATAAAGGGAATTTTTCTGATCGCTCAAGGCCAAGGGTCAATTGAGGAGTCATGATATGAAGGAGAAAGTCTGGAAGTGTCGGTCTCTCTATTGTATCCTAGCTCCTGACAGAAAGAAGGAATCCTTTGCCCTTTCATTAACAAAAAGCCAGTAGGGCTGGTGCCAGTATAGGTTTCCGGACTGTCTGTTTTCTAGACTACAGCCCCCATCATTCCTGATTTTTTGGCCTCAATTTTGCATGGTTAACAGCAAAATTGATCTGTAGTTAGTTTATTTACCTCTAAAAATTATGAACAAAAAGTTGCTTGCTGTGCTGGTCTTACTGCCATTCGACAAAGGTCCGTGGAGGTCTATGATTTTGGAGGTCCACGGTGACTCTCACACTCATGAACAATCAGGCTTCACCTTAAGCCTTGCTGACTCTTCTCAGCTTTCATCCGCCTGGTCACAACTCCCTCTGCTCCTTGCAGTGGCAGGAGGCACCCCCAGCTCCTCTGGGAGTTTCTAACACCGCCAGGCAGCCTTCCTGCCCTGTGTCCCGCTCTGAGAGTGAACTACTCTGAGTCAAGAACCAACTTCAACTCATCCCCCTGTGTAATCACACAGCCCTTTTATTTGCTGCTCACCTGCAGCCTAGTCAGGCAGCTCCCTACAGCTGGCCAATTGAAAACAATAAACGGAGTGTGGAATGGAAGGTCTTTCCTACTCTCCCTCCATTCACTCCATGGACCTATTAATTTGGCTTTTCTTAAGCATTACCTGCTGCAAAACCAGGCATTTTACCTGGTGCTACTTGTATCCAACCTTTTTTTTCCTGATCATTTAATGGACCATTCGATGTGTTGCCATTGTATAAGATATGACACAAACCTACAACTCTGATACTTACCTGGGTTCTGTCCCCAGTAACTGATTCTAGGATTGTGCATCTATGGCCATATCTCCAGTATTTTTGTGTGCCTGAATTCTTGGTATCAGCAGGATGATAACTCATTTTCTGTGATTGATGGCTTGTTGCACCAGTGATTGAAGACAAATTGAGAATATTGACAGTTGTTGAGAACAAATTATTGCCTGATGACATCATTTTCAAGTGTAACCCAGGCTGTTATTTCTTCAACATTCTCGTTTGATTAACCGCATGGACAGCGCATCATTGAATGACCGCTATTATTCCACGGTTTCAAGGTGCTTTATTTGGTTTTCATGTTTTACTTTCACTTTCCGTATTTTGGGCAATTGCCTAAACCGTATGTTTTTTCTTTTTGCTGTTGCCAGCAAACTGTTATTATTGTCTTTTTAATAGATATTCTAATGTTTCATGGCCTATATATGTTGTAGATGGCAATTTAATACATGGCTGCTTAGATATAAATTGCACAGATTCTGATTTTGTGCAGCTGTGCATCCACTTTTCTTGTAAAGGTTAAGATGGAAGGAAATTACAATCAATAGGAAAATATGCAGGTATAGCATTCAGAGATGCCAGTTAGAGCGACTCTTATACGTTATCTTGTTTACACTTTGAAAGCTGACTGATGGAGGTGTTAAGGGAAAACTTATCAATCTTAATAGAAGTCAGCAGTAATAGAGAAACTAAATCTTTCTGCAATATTGCTCTCACAGCTCTTCCTATCTACCTATATACATTTATACCTTTATACCTAGATCGAGGAAAGGCTACATTCCCCAGAACTTTCTTTATTGATCAGGTTGTTTCTTTGGCACCAGCCTGACTGAAACCATAAAAAGATATGTCCCCAGTGCAAAGGAATAAGGTAAAAGCAGGACCAAAACCAGGGGCAGGCAGAAGGACATGTTCCTAGGGTGCAACAGTGTGGGGGGGCTGACCATGTACCTCTCCTGTCTGCCTTATGCAAGTTCTTGTCCTTCTGTAGTTTTAATTGTGTTTTAAGGGTATCACGGCAGCATGGGAAATTTATTGTACAGAGGGGTGGGGAGTTGAAGGAAGGGGTGATGAGTTGTGGGTCCTTTTTTTATAAATTTTTGAGCAAATTCGAGTTTGTTTTTCTTAATCGAATAAACTCATCAAATGCTAGCTTATTTATTAATTAGGAAAACTTGCGCAAATAAAAAAAACTTGAATACCTCAAATGTTTGAGTCTACAAACTCTTGAAAACTTAAATACATTGAAGTGAAAATATGGCTTGACTTTGCCTTTGACAAATCCCATTGACTTATAGAAATGTCCAAGATTTTAGATGACAAATTTTACATTCCAGTTTTGGGTTTTTGCACTTAATAAATACCAGACATTCAAGTTTTTCAACCATAATTCAAGTTTTTTTTAGCATCAAAAAACCTTGAACTGCAGAAAACAAATCAAACTCAAATGTTGATAAATCTCCCCCTAAGTGGTAGGTACATCAATAATTTTCCATCAGTTTAGGGGCTATTATCAAGCTGCGAAAAAAAAAAATAGCAAAACATTGTTGCCTTAATGCATATATTCCCATATATTCCCACATAAAATCAGGCATATTTACAAAGCTGTGTGTTGATTAGGGATGTGTGAATTTTTTCACCTTTTCACATTATGTTTAGTTGGAATATATTTCGGTTATGTGAAAAAAACATGATTTTTTTTCCTGTCAAAACACAATGCACGGCAAAATTATAGTGAGATTTAACCACTTGGATGTTGCTTCCAGTGGCTTCAAAGCAGATGATTATTTTTTCATTCCTGGCTTGAAAGCAAACTTTAGTTGCATCAAAACCATGCCTCCTGGCTTTTAGTCTACACAGGGGCTTCCATTAGCTAATCACAGCCCTTATTTGGCACTTCATGGACTTTTCTCATGCTTGTGTTGCTCTCCAACACTTTTTACATTTTAATGTGACTCACGAGTAAAAAAGGTTGAATGCAGGGGCGGACTGGGCCAGCGGGACACGGTGAAAACACCTGGTGAACTCCAGACCCAGACTGCTCCTCTTGCTCCTCCCGCTTCCCTCTTCCATCGACCTGACGCACATGCGCCAGTGCTCCGACCCAGATCACAGTGGGGTACAGTAAGATGTACGGGGGGAGAGGGGGAGCAGGAGCTTGTGACTGGGGTAGGGTGACCCTCCATGCAGTACACCCCGTGGGTCCCTACCACCCCAGTCTTACACTGGTTTGACACCCCTGGGTTACAGAATGTCTAGGGTGATGTACAATAATTAAAGTGATTAGGTATACATCTATTAAAAATATCTGCATCTGGTGGCATATAATCACAGTAAAGAGAAATGCCTGTATACTGAACCACATTTTACAGAGTTTCCAAAAATACTGTTATTGCAGGTGCTGAATGAACAGATAAAAACTATGAAAAAATAAAAAAAAGAAATTCTGCTTTATGTGGTTACAGGTCCTTTAAGAGCAGCAAAATGTTGGCCTCACCTTCACTAAATTGTTTGTGTTTTTTGTTACCAAGATCAATGTTTTTGGATGAAGGTTGTTATTTTTTATGGAACTGACTCATGTTTTTTCACATGTTTATATTATTATAAACATATCATATTGAATCTGAAAATTGTTCAGCCATCCATTTAATAACTTTGCTCCTGCTTGCAAGTGACAGGAAGGTTCTGCCTGAAATGCTTCATTGGTCTACGGGCAGAGAATATAAATGAAATTACTCTGAATGAAGGTGTTAAGAGGCACTAAAGGCAAAAATATGTTATATTTCAAATTTTAGACAAAACTAAAGATTTTCCTAATGCATTATCTTTATTGATTTGTTTTAGTTTTAATGACTTAAACTTCCTTAACTCCGCCTTCTCACTCTAGTCAGTACCTCTTCACTATTAAGCATGCATATAACCTAACCAATCACAATCCTGTCTATTTAGCCCTGCTTTGACTCTTTGTTCCTCTGTTCATCCCTCACTGCTGTAATCCCTTGTGTGGAGCAATATGCAAACTATGCCATTTTTCTCTCCACCTTGTGATAAGTAGTGATGACCAAATTTGTCCAGTTTCGCTTGGCCGAAAAATTTGTGAAATGCGTTTGTCGCACAACTTTTTTGTCGCCTGTGTCTTTTTTGTCGCAAGTCTTTTTTTCCACAACCGTGCCTATTTTTTATGTGACCACGCCCATTTTGCTCTGACTGTGACTTTTTTTGATGTGCAACAAATTTCTGCGGAAGTTTTGTGAAACAATTCACCAATGACGAAATAAGGAAATTTGCTGCAAATCCATGCCTGTCGAAAAAATGTGCTCATCACTAGTGATAAGTGATAAAGTTTGTTTTTTCCTCTCCCCATTTTATCCTCAATCCTCAATGCACATTTCATAAATAATAAAATTATTTAGACAGTAGAATATTAATTTTAAAAATTGTCTATTTTCTATTTTGTTTTTCCTTTTCCACAAGGCTAATGGCACACATTGTCTAAAAAAACATCGATCCCATGAAAACCTGATCTGCTACTTTCCACCCCTGTTTGTGTGTGCTTTGGCAGGTATGGGATCAGCCTGTCAAAGCACACAGTGAGGATTTTGACATGGAAACACTAAAGGATGCAATGTGCCATTGGCCTAATTGATTCAAAGCTGCATCAACCTTCATTCATAAGGTAAAGGCATTTACAGGTGTGGGACATGTTTCCTGAATGCTGGGGACCTGGGGTTTGCCAGATAAGCAATCTTTCTATGATTTGGATGACCATACTTTAACCGTAATATTTTAAGGGTGTCAGGGAAAGCCATCACATGTTCTGTCTCTTTTGTTCCCCACTTGATGGAAGAAGAAATGTTCTAAAGGGTCTGGGTGGTAGTAAGTGGTAGGAAAGCTCTGCAATTGTTTGTTTTAGGAGTGAGATTCAGGGTCAGGGTCTATTTAGTAGAGCAGCCTGAGGCTTCAACAAGTAGGCCAGAATGTTTTTTACCCTGTGGTTTCACCCCCGCAGTATACAGACTTAAGTTATAAGGAATAGGAGATTCATGGAGTAATATACCACTGTAGCACCCTTTAGCACTGGGGATCATCGATCTGAGTACTACTTTCGGGGTAAAAACTACAGCTCTATTTGTATCAATACCAACAGCAAGTGCCCACCCAACTTAAAGAGTTGCATGTAACACATGCTGTACTGGGAATTGCAGGTAGTTGCATATGGTCAAAGTGAGTCTGGGCAAGACCAAGTAAGAGACAAGGTATTAGTAAGCAAACCATTTCCGAACAGGTGTTACAGATGAAAAAGATGTCTACCTACCAGTCTTTAATTTATTAAAAAAGGTCAATACTGCATTTGATAAGAAGGCAGATAGAAACATGACATTAGTGCCTAAATGTATGGTTTAACACGCATGGCCATCCAAACAATGCCAGATATTAAAAAATCCTTAAAATGGATATCCTCCTTATATCTCTTACAGAGTGGTACCCTGCTGTTCTTGTAAAGTCTCTTAATATCAGGGTCACTGAGACTCTAACTCTAAAAAGGAATGACACATTTAGTAATCTTATTTTAACATAGTGTCCACCCTGTATGAATCTGGTTCTGCACTGGAGTCTCATTTTTGTAGCTGGAAGAAAAAAAATATTTCTATAACCCTGCGACTGTATGCTGCCACTGGTGGCTGAAGAGTGGAAGTGTCAGCTGTAAGCACCAAGCTATGCAAAACTCTTTTCCCAGATTCAATCCCATGCACACCGGTCTACAAGGTCTACTACAGTGGTCGCTGGATGGGTGAATATACAAGCAGCTGCACATACCCAGTTAAAATAAACGCCCTCTAATAACATTACCTGACTACAGTACATTAGATAAAAGGATTTTACTAATACAAATGTCTTTCTTGATTTTGTATCTAAAGCTCTTTAGAGCAACATAGTAGATTTGCTTCCTTTTTAAAAATGCCCATTATTCCTTGTATCTTTATTCAAGCAAGGTTTCATTTTTAAACCAAAACACTTGAAACAATGAAAGTGTCTGATAATAATGTCTCTGATTGGAATTCTAAAGATTTAAACACATCTTAACATTTACCTCTCCCCATTTATTACCAATAAAAAACAATTTCCCAAGGTTTCAGAATCTATGATGTGATCAATAACTATAGCTTCAGAAATAAGGTCATTAATATACATTCTAGCGTCACCTAAATTGAACTAACAAAGATAAGTACTGCAGTTACACTTATTAACTTTCTGTAGTGGTAACAAGGCTGGGATGTTTGCCAAGGATTCAGAAATAATTGCTCTATACTTTAGTAGTGTCATTTAAAATTCAGCTCGCATTATCTTACTTTATCCATGCAACTGAAGAAATAGGGCCTTTTGCACTTGATAAGGTTGACAAAAACTTTTTATGTTTCTTAGGTTTGGGAGTCTGTTAATTAAACCTAGCTCCTATTATTCTCTAATGTGAAGTGTTTATATGTACTGTGTGAAACAATAATATGCAAACTTAGCTGCTTTACATACACTGTATTTCAGAGGATTACATAAAGTAATGCTTCTTCTTTATCAGTACTCAATGTGGCATTCCAAAGGGCAGGTGAAATTTCCCTACTCCCTTCCAGTCATTTTGTGGAGGCTAAATGTAATTCCTTTTGGTTGGCTGAAAACAATAGTGCTACCAACATGTGCAACATTTCAACCTATTAACTGTTTCAAAAAATCCTTTGGAAATTGTATTGTTTCAAATGCTCCAGATATCATTACAGCCTTCTTATTACTTCTAACATTGCCAGTCATTGCTAGGTATCACCTATATAAACCCTTTCCTTTTCTCACTGTTGGTTTGAGCATTGAGGCTGACTCCCTCCCTGATTTTTATATTCCTATCTTGTTGATCAGTGATCCCAACCAGTGGCTCTTAAACAACATGTTGCTCCCCAACCCCTTGGATGTTGCTCTCAGTGCCCCAAAACCAGGTAGTTATTTTTTAAAAAAACATGATTTACTACTGTAAGCTGATAGTGTGCAAAGAGGCTGCCTAATAGCCAATCTTAGCCCTTATTTGGCACCTCCATGAACCTTTATGATGCGTGTGTTGCTCTATAAGTCTTTTTAAAATGTGACTGTGGCTCATGAGTAAGAAAGGTTGGGATTCCCTGTTCTAGATCTTTACCCACGCTGTCTCTATCCAACCATATTCCCCTGCCCCCATTCCCCTTTTTGAGCCCCTACTGTCTCTTGCATGAAAGATTCATGCCGTTCACCAGCTTCAGTTTCAGGGATCATTTTAGTCCATAACATAACTATAATTTTCTAACAATTTACAAATACATCAGTCTCTTTATGAGAGTTATGCAGATTCAGCCTTTTGGGTGATCCCACCTCAAAACAGAAACCAAAACTGGAACATCATGTCAGTTTACCTGAAGATGCTTATATAATTACAAAGCAAATCCATATTGTTCTTGCTCTGATAAGGTCAAAATACTGCCTACTGTTCATTTATGCCTGTATCTGTACCAATAAGTTTTTATCATATTTCCATGCAATTACTAAAGGGAGATTTGTTTCTAATATTTATCTTTTTGAGACACAGTACAATAAGTGTAACATAATGTGCATGTGAATACCTTGTGATTAAATAGGATTTTACTGTATTTTATTTTTTTGCAGGGCAGCGCTTTTTGGTTTCACTTACCCCCACCAACTAGTTGGTCAATAATTTAAATCTAAAACATATTTGCAAAGGCTGATAGCATATAGTGTAATGTTCTCCTTGAAAAAAGAAATTATGGATCCCATCTGTGCCTACAGAGATAAGGAAACACAGAAAATGGTAAACCATACATTTCCTCTGTTCATGCACTGTTACTTTTAACTCTGTAAAGTAGTGATAAACAAAATGATCCAATGTTATACATTTTTTGCTGATTTGCCAGAAAATTTGATTTATTACTGCAAATCTATCTGTACACTACAAATCACAAATGGATTTGTAATTTAATGCTTCTGAATGATTTTTAACACTGCAAATTCACAATTAATTTTAAGAAATGTGATTGCTAAATGGTGCCTTATTAGTTGGCCGTTTGTGTGCTCTATTTTGCGTAGATTCAAAATTCATGTTAACTCTGAAAATGGAGTTGGTCAAGAATTCAAAATTAGGAATTAAACTGCAAATCCAGGCCTGGCAAAGAAATATGCTCATCATTAGTACTGAGCAATATTTCTCTGTTTTTTAAAAAAAATCCATCCATGACCTTGGTTATAGAAATGTAGCAATCCTTTTTCTAAAATAACATCTATACCACCGTCTCTATCAAAATTAAACCTATCCATGTTTTTTGACTCCTCTTCATGTAATCTTTTGAATTATGGCTGCAAATAGAGCACCTTTTTTTTTCTTACTAAATGTATTTTATTTTACATTTGCAAATAGTGTTGATACATCCTCATAATGTAACACTGTATTTTTGACTAATAGAATGCAGACTAATTAAAATTACTGTTGTTTTATGGCATATTATGGCATAAATTTTGTTTCATTTTATGACGTACATTTTATGACGTTCATCATCATTACAAAGGAAAATTATGTTTATATGCTGTATTATATTGGGATACATTATGCAAATAGCTAAAGTAGATTTGCTGAAAGGTGAAATAAAAGTTCAAATGGGTCTCAAGATAGGGCTCAGCTTCAACTGCAACTGCAGGTACAGGTACTTCAGGTAATTCAGCTTCTGCACCGCTGCATCTGTTCTGCCTCCTTAAGTGAATTGAGTGTAAGTGTGCCTGTTGACCCTTCAGCTACCATGGTATCCTTAGGGTTCCCACAGCAGCCTGCGTCAATAGATGCAGTGTGCTCGCACTCAAAGAATCACATGTAGGCCTTAATATTGACCCACTTTGCTCACTGTACTTATGGTCTTTATTTGTTGAAGGGGCCAATGAATTGGGTTTGTTTTTACCTTCTTTCCCTCTTGGAATTCAGCTGGCTGGCTGCCCGATGTCTTCTAGCGTGCAGTCCCAAAACAGTATAAAAGTAATTTGTGTGTCCAAACTGGCAGTCTGCCAGAGGGGCTGCCAGGGCCAGAAGAACTATTTGTAGGCGGAGTAGGCAGAATCCTTGGCTGCACTCTCATTTATTCTCACATATACAAATATACAGTATATACTACAAATATGGTACATGCATTACTCAAGGAGGTACCAAGCAAATGCTACAAAATAGGGGAATAGTGATCCATTCTCACTCCAACAAGCATTCCCCTGCCAACCCACCTGTGACAGAAGCCATAAAAGCCTTCACGCTACTGACTTGATCTTACCATACCTCTGCTCCAAGTTACAAGGGTATTAAAGTGGGATGCTGCTCCAACCACTGCTTAAGACAGACTGAGGGTTTTTCGGCTATGTGCTTCCCCTTCCACTCTCGCTAACCACTCCACCCTAAGCCACTTACAATTTCCTGAAGCCCTTCCTCCCTAGCCTTCCTAACCTGGACAAAGCCACTCTACCTCCACTTTATATCTCACAGGAGGCCTATTTCTCAAACAGTTGAAGTTGTCTTCAATAATATATTTTTGTAAAATTTCAGTTCTTACCTCTCACCCTTGTACTGACCCCTACAACAAGAAAGCAGAGCTCAATGTTATTTGACTGCTGTGTGCCCAACATTGTTTGGGTTTCTGGCTTACTATACCTTTATACAGTGTAAATGTTGTATCCCTGATAAGGAATCTGCTTAGTTATACTTATGTAAAACGCTTGGGTATTGCACCAATTTAAATTCTGTTTGTCTTACTACCCACATTAATGTACATGTAATTGCTGGGAGTTTACTGGGAAATACAGAACATTCACATTTGATTGTTATCTTTGTCTTTCCTGCTAGAGGATAATGAATACTCTGCTACAGGCATTTCCATCGATAGATTTTTGCACAATGGTACTTTTTGTGTGTAATACATATGGAGTGTTGCTTGATGTTCATATATAGATTTTACCTTCGACTTACACTGATTACATTAATGATGCACAGAGTCAAACTGGACAAGAGATGCAGTTTTCTATAGCTTTAAAAGCAGAATGACCAGGGTACTGAATCCCATTTTCCCCATATTTACAGCATAATTATTTTAAAGCAAGATACTAAGATGGTGAAATGCTTTAGCGTGAAATCAATAATAAAAACCTATCATTTTCATCATGTGAAGAATTGCGAGTGACTGTGCTACTGAAATGACCTTTTCACACCGCTTCATGGTATTTAAAAAATCGCCGTGACATTAACTGTAAAAACATGTCAGCTCACAGACAAATTTGAACATATCAGTTCCTGGGATTCCTGTTTTTTCTGCATTAAAACAATACAGTTAAATATTTGCAGTTTCTGGTGTGAGCTCTCAAAATACTGGTGCCTACTGGAATTTTGTACAGATTTTAACTTAATTTTTTACATTTTAAAACACCTGTAACATTGAAAGGTGAAACAGTTTTGTATGCATTTAAATATTATATATAATAATTTTCTCATATAAGATGCTGTATAGTTGCTGTATAGTCATGGGGACAACCATTCAAGTTAAAATTGGACTGTAGGGCACATGTATGCAGGTTGAGGGTGTGGCCCCATTGAGTTATAGTAACAATATGGTTACAGCGGATACAGAAAAGGCAGATGTGCTTAACCAGTTCTTTTCTTCTGTGTATACAGTAGAGGAGCCAGTGGGCCAAGTCCCACCCAATAGCTGCACTGTTGCCTCAGCTCCAACTATACAGTGGTTGGCACAGGATATGGTGCTTAAAGGGTTACACACGATAAATGTAAACAAGGCACCTGGGCCAGATGGAATACACCCTCGGGTACTGAGAGAGCTAGGGGCAGAATTGCAGTGGCCCTTGTTTCTGATATTCTCAGACTCTCTTTCATCAGGTATGGTACCTAGGGATTGGAAGAAGGCGAATGTCATTCCCATATTTAAAAAGGGAGTAAGATCTCAGCCTGGCAATTATAGGCCTGTAAGTTTGACATCCGTGGTGGGCAAGTTATTTGAAGGCTTGTTAAGGGATCACATTCAAAATTATGTAGTGGAGAATGCCATTATGAGCAGTAATCAGCATGGCTTTATGAAGGACAGGTCATGTCAGACCAATTTAATTGCTTTTTATGATGAGGTAAGTAAGAAGCTGGACAGTGGGGATGCAGTAGATATAATCTATTTGGATTTTGCCAAAGCATTTGATACCGTTCCCCACAAACGACTGCTTTCTAAACTAAGGTCTATTGGTCTTAGTGAAGCCGTTTGCACATGGATAGAAAACTGGCTACAGGATCGGGTACAGAGGGTGGTTGTTAATGGCACATTCTCTACTTGGAGTAAGGTTCTCAGTGGGGTCCCTCAGGGTTCTGTACTGGGTCCACTTTTGTTTAATTTGTTCATAAATGACTTAGGGGAGGGTATTATGAGTAATGTATCAGTGTTTGCAGATGACACAAAACTCTGCAGACCAGTCAATTCTATCCAGGATGTGACATCCCTGCAGCAGGATCTTGACCAACTGGCAATCTGGGCAGCTAAGTGGCAGATGAGATTTAATGTGGATAAATGTAAGGTCATGCACCTGGGATCTAAAAATATGCAAGCCCCGTATACCCTTAATGGGACTGCACTAGGCAAATCCATAATGGAGAAGGACCTTGGAGTCCTTGTAGATAATAAACTTGGCTGTAGCAAGCAATGCCAGGCAGCAGCTGCAAGGGCAAACAAGGTTTTGAGCTGTATTAAAAGGGGTATAGATTCACGGGAGGAGGGGGTTATTCTTCCCCTTTACAGAGCGCTGGTAAGGCCCCATCTAGAATATGCTGTTCAGTTTTGGTCTCCAGTGCTCAAACGGGACATTATTGAGTTAGAGAGGGTCCAGAGAAGGGCAACTAAGCTGGTAAAGGGTATGGAAAGTCTCAGTTATGGTGAAAGACTGGCCAAGTTGGGTCTGTTTACACTGGAGAAGAGGCGCTTAAGAGGTGACATGATAACTATGTATAAATATATAAAGGGATCATATAATAACCTTTCTAATGTTTTATTTACCAGTAGGTCCTTCCAACGGACACGAGGGCACCCACTCCGTTTAGAAGAAGGGAGGTTCCATTTAAACATTCGGAAAGGATTTTTTACAGTGAGAGCTGTGAGGTTCTGGAATTCCCTCCCCGAATCAGTCGTGCTGGCTGATACATTATATAACTTTAAGAAGGGGCTGGATGGATTCTTAGCAAGTGAGGGAATACAGGGTTATGGGAGATAGCTCTTAGTACTAGTTGATCCAGGGACTGGTCCATCTTGGAGTCAGGAAGGAATTTTTTCCCCTCTGTGGCAAATTAGAGAGGCTTCAGATGGGGTTTTTTGCCTTCCTCTGGATCAACTAGTAGTTAGGCAGGTTATATATAGGCATTATGGTTGAACTTGATGGACGTATGTCTTTTTTCAACCCAACTTACTATGTTACTATGTTACTATGTATAGAAAGTGGATAACACATAAGTTATGCAGACTAAAATGGTTATATGTGTTTTATGTGGCTATATATCACCAGAGATGCTTGCCTTGGGCTCAACAGTTGGGTAAAACTGGGAATGCACCTCTTCTACTTGCAATCCCTCCAGGTTTGGCACTTCCTACACAAAATCTCCACTACAATGCTGTCTCACTTCAGGAAGGGGGGGAATTCAGTGCACAAGACATGTGGCGTATGGTGTGTAGTGCAGAAAAGGGCCATGTTGAGCCAAGGTGAAGCCTTGGGTGCCATCACCTGTAGGTCCAGCACTGACTGTCAGCTATTTTGTTTGACAAGGTCATCAAAGTAGTATAACTGGTCTTAATTTGGCCACTCACAAATCAGGCTGACCTGAGCAATCATGTACTGGGGCCTAGGGAAACCCCTTGGATGGGAACCGCATCAATGCACTGATGTGTTCCTCCTGGCAGGACTCAAACATGTCTTATTTTGGGTCTCCAGGCTGGCCTGTTGGTGGTCAACCATACAAGGACCAAAAACCTGCCAACTTGGCCTGGAGTTCATTTTTATCGGCCTCTGTATGGCCAGTTGTCAAGCTTTTCACAGAGAGTGAATACCTCTGTTGTGTAAATTAGAACGTTTGTTCCTAATATTTGCAGGTGCTGGATAAACAAATACAAACTTTAAAAACTACACTACACTACGTTGTCATTACTGGTCCCTTAAATTAAAAGGGACTGCTATGCCTATATTATATTCCAAGTATTCTCTGTAAATGGCACAGTGCATGAGAAAAATGCAGGCTATAGCATCAATCTCCAGTCAATAAGAATATAATTTCTTTTTACTGAAATCCAGCAGATGCAGCACACATTACTGCAACTATTTGGCATGGACTAACAGATGCAATCATGGACAGCCCAATCCCTTTCCACTAATATTTTGTTATATATATGTCTCTCCGGCCGATGCTTTTTTTGCATTTCCCACAACGACAGGCCAGTGGGATTAATAAAATGTGTTACATTCGTAGCTTACTGTGTTTTAGACATCTGTAACATATAGTGCTTATGTATTATCTCCCATGGTTTAACTAGCAAAGTATTGGAAATATCTGTAGCACTTTGACTACGGAGTTAGGATTTTTATTCCCCATGCCCACAATATGCTATAAATCTCTAGCTGGATTTATGTACTTTTACTTAGCAATAAATATATAGATGAAGTCAGCAGAACCAAATCATTTATAGTGGCTGTCAACTCTTTTTTTCAAAAGGCACTATAGTGTATCTAAATTATACTTTCATAAAAAGAAATAATAATAATAATATCACACAATTAAAAATAAGCAAGCGACATGCCTTTGTGTTTCCACAGCAGTGTTATGGTCAACAATGAAGTAAGCCTTTTTATTGGGTGGGGTGTACACTGTAATACTTCACTATAAATAAATGATATGGTTTACATCATGCCATTTTAGATACATCATTGGGAGTGAGTACCACTTAGACTGATTTAATTAATGTTAAAAGCCATTTTACTAGAGGGTTTCCTTTCTAATAAAATACACTGGAAGGTAAAATAAAAAGTTGTACTTGCGAAATGTATTTAGTAATGCAGTTGTATCTTACATTGCTGATATGCTTCCCATATGTTTTAGCTTATGATGAAGCTTTTATTGTTGGTAAACTGAATGCGAAATAAATTTGCAAAAATTAAAGTGATTTTGCAGACTGTGGTACTGAACAAAAGCTTATATCTTCCTTTCTAATTGTTGAGGATAGTGAGGTTGGGGAATGCCCTTCTGAGTGATGTTGTGATGGCAGATTCTGTTTATGCCTTTAAGAGGGGCCTGGATGAGTTCTTGAACAAGCAAAGAATCCAAGGCTATTGTGATACTAATATCTACAGTTAGAATTGCTGCTGGTATATATGGTTTATGCATGTGAGTGTATAGATAGGTCAGTATGGGTCTGTATGTGAGTGTATAGATAGGTCAGTATGGGTCTGTATGTGAGTGTATAGATAGGTCAGTATGGGTCTGTATGTGAGTGTATAGATAGGTCAGTATGGGTCTGTATGTGAGTGTATAGATAGGTCAGTATGGGTCTGTATGTGAGTGTATAGATAGGTCAGTGTGGGTTTATGTATGTGAGTGTATAGATAGGTCAGTATGGGTCTGTATGTGAGTGTATAGATAGGTCAGTATGGGTCTGTATGTGAGTGTATAGAAAGGTCAGTGTGGGTTTATGTATGTGAGTGTATAGATAGGTCAGTATGGGTCTGTATGTGAGTGGATAGATAGGTCAGTATGGGTCTGCATGTGAGTGGATAGATAGGTCAGTATGGGTCTGTATGTGAGTGTATAGATAGGTCAGTATGGGTCTGTATGTGAGTGTATAGATAGGTCAGTATAGGTTTATGTGTGCTGGGTTGACTTGGAAGGGTTGAACTTGATGGCTTGGTCATTTTTTCAACCGTATGTAACTATGTAACTATGTAACCCTTATGGTGGCACTTGCCAAATACCAGTATTAACTACTGTAGCTTGGCTGGGTGGCATAGGTTGCATTTTTTTAAAATAAAAAAGTACCCTCCTGCCTCTTCCAAAACCCTGTCTTTCCAAAACCTGCATGAGAGGCTACCTAGATTGTCACTTCTGTTAGCACCTACTGCTTTAGAATAAGAAGGTTGAGAGTTAAATTACAGATACTTCCAACATTTGTCTTTTTAGGATGGTTTGGTTATAGTTGTCTTGGTTCTTCATGAAGAACCATTTGCCAGCCAAGCCTGAGTCTTCAACAGTGTAGTGGTTTGAAGGGCAGCTTTTCAAGAAGTAGCCAGGAAGTATCACGCGCTGCTGGCAAAGACTAGCTTGGCTTGTAGTGTGGCATAGATTGCATGTTCCAGAAAAAAAGATACCTTCCTGCCTCTTCCAAAACCCCCTTTCTTTCCATTATTCAAACAGCATGTCTTGTTACCCTTCAGTTACTGCATAAATAAATGTATTTTCTAAAAACTTCCTAAAAAGAAAATAGGAGCATACGAATATAGAAGTATGGGGTTATAGAAATATGAAAGCAGGGGGGTAGAGGAGTATAAGGGAATTAGCTAAGAGAATAAAACTAAAAGCATTCGGGTTGGGATAACAATAAGGGAGTATTAAAGTACAACAGTCTATGATTCTGGAAGTATGGTAGGATAAAACACAAGAGTGTTAGAATATTTAAACAATAGACTATATAAGTATAGGAGTATGTAAGTTTATAGCAAAATAATTTAGGACTAATGGAATATAAAAGCTTAAGGGGTATATTTATTATGCTGTGTAAAAAGTGGAGTGAAGCATTACCGGTGATGTTGCCCAGGGCAACCAATCAGCAATTAGATTTCAACAGTTAGAAAATCAAAGCAAAGTATCTGATTGGCTGCTAAGATCAACATCACCGGTGATGTTTTACTCCTCTCTTTACACAGCATGATAAATATACCCCTAAGTGTATGACAGTTAGAGATGTAGCGAACTGTTCGCCAGCGAACAAATTTGCATGAACATCGGGTGTTCGCGCACGCGTATGTTCGCAAACTTTCAGCGTATGTTTGCAGTTTGGGTTCGCGCCGCGTTTTCCGCCGCGTTTTTTATCGTCGCAAAAGTATTGTATAATACGCCGCACAAGTCACACATGGCGTTTTTCCGCAAATCCCGTTTTCATGGTGTTTAGCGCGACATATATATATATATATATATATATATATATATATTTCATTTTGGGGGGAAAAAGTATAGGATTTTTGAGAATTTGGGAGCATAAGTGTATGGGAGAATAAGAGAGTACTTGAGAATACAATAATAAAAGTATGGAAGTATCAGAATATGGGAGTAAAAATGTATAAGATCATAAATGTATGGGTATATAAGTGTATATGAAAGGAAAATATAAGAGTCTGGGAGCATACAAGAATAGGTGTATAGGGTATAGTATATCTAGCATGTGGTGCTTACATAGTGTAACGTACTAATCAATTAGTGTATGGATATATTTTTGTGGCTGTGTGTCAATCTGGAAACAATAGGCTTTGGATGGAGGAGGGAATAATAAAAGTTGGTAACTGAAAAATATCTAAAATGTATGTTTCTGTGTGAAAAAATTTGCCTTTGCATGAATTTAATATCTCTTTTGTGAACATGGAAACTGTTAAGCAACCACTTCCAACATGTTTGCTTCAAAAGTTTACTCCACCTTCAAGCATGCCTTAAAAAATTGTCAATTCAATAACAGTCTAATGAAGAATATTACATTGCGAAAATAGAATTTTTATTCTTATTAATGTGATTTTTTTTCCATTTACAACTTATGAGCAGAATCCAAACTGGAAATGTTTTGCTTTTTCATTACTACCACCTGAAAACATGTCCAGCAAAGAAAAGCAAAAGAGAAAAAAATATCAAATATTTTTAGGATATTAGTTTTTTAGTCTTCAGATATTTTATAGTTTTACTTGATGAACAGATCAAGGCATACTAGGCACAGAGGCTGTGTCCCCTGCCAAGAACAGCTATTTTTCATGTATTATTAAGCTGGAGTTTTGATGTTGCAGTGTTATTATACTTCTCATGTAAATCACTAAATCTTACTGAAGCAAAGCTTGGAAAGGAAATACTTTACATGCTCTTCCACTGTTCATATTTACTCTGCAAAATAGGTTTCATATAACTAGCCCATTTTCTCTATCGTGGCCTTGTGTGTTTAATACAACGTATTTCCAAAGATTTCCTAAGTGACTTCAGTAAATGCAGTAATTGTTTTTACTAGAATGGAAAAGCTTTTCACCCTTTTCTACATATAAAATGTAATGTTTTATTACAGGTAAACTTGAAAAAGTGACACTTAAGCACTACAAGAGATATTTTGTTAATGTGTATATTATATATGCAAATACAAATGATCATTTACTGTAAGCCACACATCCTATAATTATTAGTTCAACCTTAAAGTGATACTGACACCAGAAATCAAACCTTTTTTATAACATTGTCATAACATTGCCTTTGCATGCTATTTATAATTTTGCCATAAAAGTATTTGTCCAAGCTTTTACATTCCCTATCTGATCCCCCATGTTCCTCTATGAGGGGGCTGCCATATTTGTCCAGCAGGGGGCCGTTAGCATTAGAAGCTGTAACTGTCAGGCTGAGAAGGGACAGTCAGGCTGGCAAAACAGTCAGGTTTTGGGATTTCAAGTAACAACCTATCAGCAAAAAATGATCAACACGACCTATAGGCAACTTTTTATGTAGATTCATATTTTAAAAAGTTTTTTTTCGTGTCAGTATCACTTTAATGTTGTTGTATGCAGCCAGATCTACTTGTTTGGTGTTGTCTGAGACTGAGTTGGTAGCTTTTGCTTGCCTGTGTATGGCTCTAAAGTCAAGAGACCATAAACTCAGTCTTGGGCAAATCTACATACAACTGCCATGGATTGCCAAACAAGCAGCATACACCTATAGCATGTATCTTGACCTCAGGTTAATATGGTTTGTTCTTTATCTCTGGGGCCAAATTATTACCCTTCATTTTCTGCCTCTGACCTGCAACTGAAAACAATATCTGGTTGTAGGGGTCTCTGATCTGGCTCTGACCTCGATTCTCCTGTTGTGCCCACCTTGAGGGCAGAAAGATCAGATTACATTTATGGGATGCAGGCTGACAGGGAAAGCATCACTTTAACAAAAAAAATTGCCAATGATGAATCCAGACCTGGTGAAAAAATTCACTCATGACTAATTTTCAGCCAGATATTGGCCCATACATGGGCCGATTAGTCGACTGTCAGCAGCTTTGATTGACACATCTTAAGGCTTTTATTGTTAATCTTATTTCATGGTCCATTTTGACCTCCAAACTTCTGATTGTTTTCTTGGGTATGTATTCACCCATAGGGTTATATGCCCTATGGCATGATATCCCTACCTCTTCACACATTCCCTTGTTACTGGGCAGAAGCCTTTGTAACAGTTTACAGTTATACTTATCCTTTATTGGCCCATATGGTTGTTCACACCTCTTGCAGCCTCATATAGTGTCTAGCAAGGAGGTGTGGCTTCCTCTTTGGCCTCTTTGGCCTGTCTGCTATCCAACAACAGCTCCACTGAGCCTGGGCACAGCAACAGGACCCAGTACAGCTTTTATCACCCCAGATACCAATATCTTATCTGAAGAAGTCGGGGACAGGGCCTCGTGAACGAGGCTTAGACAGAATAGCAGTACTTGTGATAGCACCCTCTAGGAGGAGTGAGTTCAGTCAGATCTATATAGTAAGGGCAGCTCAGCCCCAACTAGAAAACATCTGGGAGTATTTCTTCCTCTAGGCAGTGTTGCCTTAGCTTAGGGCCACGGACTAGTGACAGGATACAGGTTAGTATAAACCCTGATCTTAGCCCAGCCATAGGGCCCACAAAGGTTAAAGGTTATCAACCTGGGGATTGACTTAACTATCCAAACTGCCTTCCAAAGTGGTGCCAAGCTGACAGGTACTTTACTCTGCCCAGACTCTACCAAGAGGTGGGATAAACCGGTGGTACCCTCCTTTGCTATCATCAGTGGGTTCTGCTATATCTGCATGTCTCCGTGAGTATTGATTTATCCCTGTACCATTACCATCTGTCTTGGACAATAAAGAGTAACCAGTTTGATTTGCAAGAGCTCCTGGCGTCCATCTTAATTAAATTGAGCTAATACACTACACGGTACCTGTGGGAGTTGTAGTACAACAACACCGTCCAGCCCATTCCTTCCACTTAGTGAAGGCCCATTCCTTTGAAAGAGAGTCCCAATGTGCTCCATGCTCTGTCCATAGCCGTGGTTTGTCTAATTATTGCCAAAAAGGGGTTACAGGTAATTAATTCCTTTATATTAACAAAGACAAGGAACCCTAATCCCTTTATATTTACAAAAGCAAGGATGCCCAACCTTTTATTATTTGTGAGCCAAATTCAAATGTAAACAGTATTACTCTCACTCTTTAGAAGGCAAGCAGTAAAGGACGTTCTTTTCAAAGTACAGTATCCAAATACTGCAGTCTGTAATATACCTTGCTCTGGCTTATAACACAGGCAAGATTATCTTGCCAACTGCTATTCATCTACCCTGAATTCACTTTATATATTCTACAAAAAACCCACATAGGCGCAATTACGACCACAAGTGCTGTGAGTAAAGTGCAATTTTGAGCACAATCACCATTTTTTTTTTGACAATGCAGTGTTTTTTTCCCACACAATTCTGATGTCCTTTTGGATGCAAATAGGTGGTTCTCTTGACGCAATTGCACTATATCTAATACACCAAAATTAACACAACTGCACATGCACTTCATTGCAATGCATGTGTAATTGTGCCAAATATTTTCAAAAGTTTTTTTGGTGTGCGAGTGACGTGTACATCCTACTCTTTTGGGTCAAGTGTGCTGTGCCTGCTGACAAAGGGTGCTGTGTGAACCCTAAAGCTACTGCCTGGTCTGGGGGATCCCCTGCAGGATCCCCTGCATCAATAGATACAGCAGCAAAAACAAAAGGCAGGGCCGAGAGGCGCCAATCAAAACTATAGGAAGGAGCAAGGACACATTTTTTTAATGAAAGTGTAAGGTTACTCACCAGCGCCGAGTCCCGGGTTCTAGCGTACGGCGGGAGCGCACGAGCCGCCTTGCGTCCCGGCGCGCAACGGCGCCGTGTTTGACGCACTCACGCAAGCGGCGTGCGCGGAGCGCGTGCGCGACGCGCGCGCGGTTTGACGCCCGCGTCATTACGCGCGCGCGACTAACGCAACGTGCGCGCGATTTGACGCCCGCGTCGCTACGCGCGCGCGCCGGCGTCATGACGCCGCGTCACGTCGCGGGACGCCTTAAATAGCCCTTGCAACAGCCCATCAGTGCTCGGTTATCATTTCGGTGTGCCTAGCGTTGTTACTTCTGAACTTTTCTGTGAATTTGACCTTACGCCTGTTACCTCGTCTTGAACCTCTGCAGCCTGCCCTTGACCCGGATCCGTTTGACTACCCTTCTGTTTACTCCTCTGGTACTTCGCTGTTCGGCCTTCCAGCCTCTCTCCACTGCTGTGCTTCCTGTCCCATCTCCAGGTTAAGCCTCCAGCCTAGTGCGAGGTGCTTGTGGGTGACATTACCCGTCGGACCAGCTTGGCTTGACAGTATAACCGAGCCATGGATCAAGAGGAAGATGCATCTCCTCTTACGGCCCTCACGCAACAGATTGCAGCCCTCGCTCATGCTGTGAGAGAACTCCGAGCGGACTACAATGAAGTACAGGAACAGCTACAGGCTATCCAGTATCCTGCCCCGCCTCCTGCTCCTATGGCCTCACCTCCACCTTTGGTGGGTGCCACAGCCAGTTTACCGGCTCCTGAGCCCAAGATCCCACTCCCTGACAAGTTTTCTGGAGATCGCAGCACCTTTAGAACCTTTGTGAATGCCTGCAAACTTTTGTTTATGCTCCAACCACAGACCTACTCTACTGAACAAGTTAAGGTGGGAGTGGTCATGTCTCTCTTACGGGGACAACCGCAGTCGTGGGCTTTCCGGTTGATGGAGCAACAAAATGCATGCCTCCTCACAGTGGACGCGTTCTTTCAAGCCATGGCGGTGCTGTATGATGATCCTCATCGTGTAGCTACAGCCAAAGCTGCCTTGAGAAATCTTCGACAGGGTACCCGTCCTGTAGAGGACTTCACTATGAACTTTCGAAAATTTGCGGCAGATACAGACTGGAACCAAGCGGCTCTCAAACATCAATTCCGCCTTGGTCTTTCCGCTACTCTTAAGGACGAACTGGCAAGGGTAGGAGTGCCTGACTCCTTGGAGGAGCTCATCCAGTTATCCATTCAAATTGATCAACGCCTTAGAGAGAGAAGGCTGGAGAAAGCTAGCTCATTCCCCGCTTCCTGGGTATTGCCTAAAGCTTCCCCTCCGATTCGGGTTGATCCTGAAGTCACCACTTCCCCTGAGCCGGAACCCATGCAGTTGGGCTCACTTCGACCTTCACTGTCCTCCGAGGAACGTATTCGGCGTAGGAGACTCAACCTGTGCCTTTACTGTGGACTATCTGGTCACCTACTCAGCACGTGCCCAACTCGTCCCTCTCCTCCTCGTAAGGTCCCTTCACTAAGTACCACCGTACCCAAGCTTCATTTTTCCCCACTGCTCACTTTTTCTCTCTCTCTACAGTGGGAAGACAAGGTCCTGGTGCTTCCGGCCATCCTGGACTCCGGAGCTAGCGGTTGTTTTTTGGACTCTAAAGTTGCGGACTGTCACAAGATTCCCCTACTGACCAAGTCACTTCCTCTCCTTATCAGAGTTGCTGATGGTTCACCAATTAGTTCTGGTCCCATTCTAAAAGAGTCCATTCCCCTACGTGTGTGTATGAATAAAATCCACTCTGAAATGCTAAGTTTTGATGTGGTGGCTTCTCCTCTGTCGCCTATTATTATCGGCCTACCCTGGCTACGCAAACACAACCCTATAGTGGAATGGGAAAGAGGCAAGATTACATTTTCGTCTCATTTTTGCCGTACCAATTGCCTTTCGTCTCCCCCTTCTGCTTGTCAGAAATTGTGCTGTGTAGCTTTTGAAAAACCGTTTGAAAGATTTCCTGGTTTACCCTCTGAGTATTACGACTTCCTCGACGTATTTGATAAGAAAGGAGCCGATTCATTGCCTCCACATCGGAAGTACGATTGCCCTATTGACCTTCTTCCGGGATCACAAATACCTTTCGGGCGCATCTACCCACTAGCGGAACCTGAACTGAAGGTGCTACGTGACTATCTGGAAGAGAACCTAACCAAAGGCTTCATTCGTACTTCAACTTCCCCAGCCGGAGCAGGGATTTTCTTTGTGGAAAAAAAGGATCACACTCTAAGACCTTGCATTGATTACCGCAATCTGAATAATATAACTGTTAAAAACCGGTATCCTTTGCCCTTAATCCCAGAACTTTTTCAACGACTTAGAGAGGCGACAATCTTCTCAAAGCTCGACCTTAGGGGGGCCTACAATTTGGTCAGAATAAGGGAGGGGGATGAATGGAAGACTGCGTTTCGTACCAGATATGGACATTTCGAATACCTGGTCATGCCTTTCGGCCTATGTAACGCACCTGCAACTTTTCAACATTTTGTCAATGATGTCTTCAGAGATTATTTGGACATTTTCGTTATTATTTACTTAGACGACATCCTAATTTTTTCCAAATCCCTGGCTGAACACCGGCTCCATATGAAGAAAATATTTTCTCGACTCCGTTCACACCAACTATTCGTCAAATTTGAAAAATGTGAGTTCGATAAAACCTCTATTGAATTTTTAGGCTTTATTATCTCTGCCAATGGAGTCCAAATGGACCAAAGTAAGGTCTCAGCCATCCTGAACTGGCCAGTCCCTGTCTCCAGAAAAGATGTCCAACGTTTCATCGGTTTCGCAAATTTCTACAGGAAATTTATTAAGGGATTTTCACAGATCATTCTTCCCCTCACTCAGCTAACCAGTTTAAATTCCAAGTTCATTTGGACTTCCCAAGCTCAGACAGCTTTTGAAACTTTAAAAACTCTTTTTACCACAGCGCCTATTCTTCAACACCCTGACCCTACAAAACCTTTTATTTTAGAAGTGGATGCCTCCGAATCTGCAGTTGGAGCTGTACTTTCCCAGAGGATTTCCACATCTGGCGCTCTCCATCCAGTGGCCTATTTTTCCCGAAAGATGAACAAATCTGAACAGAATTATGACGTGGCAGATAGAGAACTCCTAGCCATCAAACTTGCTTTAGAAGAGTGGCGATACCTCTTGGAAGGAGGTTCTAACCCTATCCTGATCTATACTGATCATAAAAACTTAGAATACCTTCGTGTCGCTAAGAGACTTAAACCTCGTCAAGCTCGTTGGGCGCTTTTCTTTATGAGATTTAACTTTCATCTAACCTACCGTCCCGGCTCTAAGAATGTTAAAGCAGACGCACTATCCAGGATCCACTCTCCTCAAGAAGTCACTCCTACCTTACCAGAGACTGTTCTTTTGCCACAAAATTTTTTGTCCATCCAGTGCTCCTTGATGGACCAAATTAAACAAGCTTCAGTTTCCACTCCCTCTGGTTGGGAGCTAACGTCTAGAGATGGACTTTTCTTTTTTAAAGACAAGATCTTCGTACCCGAAAGCCTGCGCCTGGAAGTCCTTCGTACCATACATGACTCTAAGTTAGCTGGCCACCCTGGCATTAAAAAGACAATTATATTAGCCAAAAGACTTTTTTGGTGGCCGAAAATGACTACTGATTGTGTCAATTATACCAGGTCCTGTGATGTCTGTGCTAGGTCCAAGGACTCCCGTACCAAGCCTTTAGGCTTCCTTCTTCCGCTTCCAGTTCCCTCTAGACCATGGGGTTCCATCTCTATGGATTTCATTTCAGACCTACCTCCGTCTTCCGGACAAACTGCCATTTTTGTTATAGTGGATCGACTAACTAAGATGGCCCACTTCATACCACTTCCTAAACTCCCTTCTGCCGCTTCCACCGCTGAATACTTTATAAAAGAGGTCGTGAGATTACACGGGGTTCCTGACGATGTTGTTTCTGATAGAGGAACCCAATTTACTTCACAGTTCTGGAGATCGTTATGCAGAGCATTACAAATCAAGGTGTCTCTCTCCTCCGCTTTTCATCCTCAATCTAACGGACAGACTGAGAGGACCAATCAAACCCTGGAGCAATATCTAAGATGCTTTACCTCTTATCGACAAGATGATTGGGTTTCCTTATTACCTCTTGCAGAGTTTGCCTATAACAATAATTTTCACAACTCCATCCAGCAATCTCCTTTTTTTGCCAACTACGGGATGCATCCTGCTATTTTTCCTTCTTCTCTCAAAGAAATTTCTGTTCCTGCTGTGAAGGATCGTTTATTGTTTTTAAAGGAGAATTATAAGTTTCTTGAAGAATCTATTAAGAAAGCTCAGCAGAACTTCAAGACGTATGCGGATAAAAGGAGACGTAAAGATCCCGAGTTCAAGGTGGGTGACAAGGTGTGGCTTTCATCAGCAAACCTTAAATTGTCTTGTCCTACACGAAAGCTTGGTCATCGCTTCCTTGGGCCTTTTGAAATTACCAAACAGGTAAATCCTGTAGCTTTCCAGTTAAGACTCCCTGACTCCTGGCGAATTCATTCAGTTTTTCACTCTGCCTTATTGAAACCTGTGACTGTTAACCCTTTTGTTGGGCGAGTTCCCATTCCACCCTCACCCATCCAGGTTGACGGCCAGGAGGAATTTGAAGTCGAGAGAATCCTTGACCACAGACTAAGAGGGAAACAACGCCAGTATTTAGTCAAATGGAGAGGTTACGGTCCAGAAGAAAATTCCTGGGAGCCAGCTTGTAACATCCATGCACCTAAACTCTTAAAAGAGTTTCACCGGAAAGATGTTCCTAAAGCTAGAGTTCGCGTCCGGAGACCGCTCCTAGGAGGGGGGCCATGTAAGGTTACTCACCAGCGCCGAGTCCCGGGTTCTAGCGTACGGCGGGAGCGCACGAGCCGCCTTGCGTCCCGGCGCGCAACGGCGCCGTGTTTGACGCACTCACGCAAGCGGCGTGCGCGGAGCGCGTGCGCGACGCGCGCGCGGTTTGACGCCCGCGTCATTACGCGCGCGCGACTAACGTAACGTGCGCGCGATTTGACGCCCGCGTCGCTACGCGCGCGCGCCGGCGTCATGACGCCGCGTCACGTCGCGGGACGCCTTAAATAGCCCTTGCAACAGCCCATCAGTGCTCGGTTATCATTTCGGTGTGCCTAGCGTTGTTACTTCTGAACTTTTCTGTGAATTTGACCTTACGCCTGTTACCTCGTCTTGAACCTCTGCAGCCTGCCCTTGACCCGGATCCGTTTGACTACCCTTCTGTTTACTCCTCTGGTACTTCGCTGTTCGGCCTTCCAGCCTCTCTCCACTGCTGTGCTTCCTGTCCCATCTCCAGGTTAAGCCTCCAGCCTAGTGCGAGGTGCTTGTGGGTGACATTACCCGTCGGACCAGCTTGGCTTGACAGAAAGGTTGCGCACTGCACTTGTTGGTATAAATGAACCCTATAGCCCATATTAAATTAAAAAGATTGTGTCACTTTAAAGCGGACCTGTCACCCAGACATAAAAAGCTGAATAATAAAAGTCCTTTTCAAGTTAAACATGAAACCCAAATTCCTTTTTTTAAATAACACATCCATACCCATTATAAAGGCTTTTGAAAATCCCAGCTGTCAATCATACATTGTCTGCCCCGCCTCTATGCCTTAGGCATAGAGGCGGGGCAGACAATACCTTTAGCTTTCCATTCAGCACTTCCTAGATGTCACTGCACTTCTCACTTTCCCCTCCCTTCCCATCACCTAATTATGTAGCCAGTGCATGGGCATGGGCATCTGGTCCTCCAACAAGATTTTGGGATGATACAAAGCTTGCCTTACTAACAGTGTCCACAAAATGGCAGCTGCCTGCTTGCTGTGATTGAATAGTTCCAAGACTGAAGGAAACAAGAATTATACTATCTGTATAGTGTAAATGAAGTTTATTTTGCTAAACTAACATGATAGAAAAGAATTTGGAGTTTTTTCTTGGGGTGACAGGTCTCCTTTAACTAAAAATCGATAACATATACGGTATTACTTTTACTTAAAACATAAAAGGCATAAACTTTAAAAGAAATGCACAAATTACTGTTTGATTACTTTCATTAAAGGTGTTTGGCATAGAGAGGAAGTGAAATAACATTTGCAGGTGAGCAGAATTTGTGAATATATTTCTATCAGTTTTAATCACACAGAGATCAAATTAACACAGCTGAACATTGTAAGATTTGGTTCATGAAAAAGAGGCAGACATACCTCCCGCTGTCGTAATGTTATTAAGGTCTGCTTAATCACACCTTCATTTATTTTAATCTTGAAGTGAAATCTGGGTCAGCAGGGAAGGAACTTTTTTTTTTTTTTTAACATTACACAATGATATTGGAACAGCCTACAGGTTACTGACAAGCTGTGGTAGGAAAATGTATTTGCTGGTTATATGTATGGCGGCAAAGAAAGTGCAATTCATCATACTTTCCATATCAAAAAGGCCACTTGCCCCTACTGAGTGGCTAAATTTATTTACCTGCTAATTGGATCAGGTCTGTATAAAATAGCTGATTATTTCAACACTGCTGTAGTGTTTCTGACTGTGGAGTTTAACTATCAACAAAGACACAGGACACACTCTTGCTGTTCTACAGGGATCTGTATTACTATCAGGCTGCACATTTTAAGATGGCTACTGAACCTCCCCCACCAACAAGTTGCATTCTCTTATGTGCAAGCATTATCATGTTATAGCGACATCAAGGGGCATATTTATTATGCTGTGTAAAAAACGGCGAGAAAATTCGCCACACATTGCCAGGCTTCGCCGTGTAAAAATGGCGTAAAAACGGCGTAAAATCAGCGTAATGGTTTTACACGTTTTTTCTTCCACCGGAACTTATGGAAAATAACGGCGTAATATCCGGCGTTCAGATGGCGATCTTTTCCATTAATTTTACACAGCTTTTTACTCCGTTTTTTCGGCGAATTAGTTTTACACAGCATAATAAATATGCCCCCTAGTGTGCACCACATTATATTACAACTGCGACAGCCATATTTAATAAAGTCATCTAGCTCACCGCCATTTATGTTTTACACATACGTCCCTGATGATGATTAATTATGCACTGGATAGTGATGAGCGAATCTGTCCTGTTTGGCTTTGCAAAAAAATTTGCGAATCTTTCAAAAGATCTGTGAAAACTTCAGAAAATTCGTGAAACGCGAAAATGTCGCACATCAAAAAGAAACTATTCTTTTGTTGCCTGCGGCTATTCTTTTGTCACACGCCTATTCTTTTGTTGCCCACGGCTATTCTTTCGTTGCGTGGCTATTCTTTTGTCGCCCGCGGCTATTCTTTCGTCGCGCAGCTATTATTTTGTCGCCCGCAACAATTTTTTGATGTGCGGCGAATTTTTCTGCAGCAAATTTTTTCATCCGTTTCGTGAAACAATCCGCCAATGGCGAAACGCGGAAATTCACCGCGAATCCATGCCTGGCGAAACATTTCGCCCATCACTAGCACTGGACAATAAATAGTGCCTACACTAGTCACAAGTCAGTGTATTAAGGGATGTAATAGTTTTACAGAGACCATCAGGATACTAAAATTCTACATGAAAGAGTTCCATGTCCCTTATGCTGTTAGATAAACTACAACTCTGTATGGCTTATGATTAGAATTATTTAGCCACACATTTAGGGGCAAATTTATCAAAGTGTGAAATTAGAACTCACAACATTAGAACTCACTTTTTTATTCATTCCAATTGGAGTTTTAGAATTGTATTTATCAATGGGGGAAAGTAAGAGTTTGCCATTTGATAAATCAACTTCTAAAAGTCCCATAGAAAAGAACAGAAAGTGAGTTTTTTGTGGTGAGCTCTAATCTCACATTTTGATAAATCTGGTCACTGTAGTTATATTGTTCTGTTCCGAGGCCAAAAATCACATTGGCCCATCTGAATCTTTACCTCAAGTTTCATATTTCCAAAGTCCCTATGTAACCCTTGCCTTAAACTAATTTCATTTCTCATACTTTTAATAACGGTCATTTCACAACAGTATCCATAGTGTTCCAATAACGCAATCTCCATCAATATAAAAAAGAGTGATCTAGCCAACAGTTTAAATGGTCAGTTCTATCAATAATTCACTGCTATTTCAATTCTATTCATTTCTATTTCCTTTTGGTGTTATCTAAAACATGTGTTGGGGAATAATTCTCACATTAATCTACATGTAATTACAAAAGCATTGCAGTTGGTTTGCTTTGTGAATAACAAATGAAACTAGATTTTCTTGTGTAATTAAGAATAGACAATAAATCTTCATATAAATACACTGTATTTAAATGACCATAAAGTGACAAGATACATTTTAGCAGAAAATACTTTGTTTTCATTTTAGCATAATTTGCAGTAATTTAAAGGGGCAGTACATCTTCTTTTTAACATCAGTTCAATGAGTAGGGCTTGTGCCAAACATACTTTTTGTCTATTGCTTTAATTATGAAAAATCTATGTTTGTATTATTTCTTGAGGCAAACTGCACAAACAGGGAGATAAAAGCTACTCCATGTTTCTTCCTTGTGAGGTAGATAATTATATTACCAGTGCATAGATAACCCCTGCATAATTAACTTCTGATAACAAAAAAGTTTTTTTTGGGGGGGGGATGGTGGTGGACATTATATACTGGTGATCTAATTATCTATCTTGCAAGGACCTTGGAACTTGGAGAAGCTTCATACTCCCTGTTTCCCTGCTTAGCCCAAGAAATAACAAAGAAAGAACATAATGATGTATAATATATATCAGTTGTCTTCATGTTTTTAAGTGAAAACTGGAAAATGCAGTGCAAAATATGACATCCTAACCTACTAATACTGATTCATAGGATATTGCAGGTTTAATGTTCAGTGAAGCCTAAAGGTGGCCATACACGCACCGATATTATCGTACGAAACCTCGTTTCGTACGATAATCGGTGCGTGTATGGCATGTCGGCGAGTCGACCGATATCGCAGGAAGCTGCCGATATCGGACGACTCGCCGATCGGACAAGTTTGAAAATTTTGATCGGGCGCCATAGAAGGCGCCTGACCAAAATTCTCCCTTCAGAGCTGAATCGGCAGAAGGAGGTAGAAATCCTATTGTTTCTACCTCCTTACCTGCCGATTCAGTCCTGAATGGTGTGTGGCGGATCTTACGATGTTTCGTGCGACCGATGGTCGCACGAAACATCGTCGGATCGCCACGTGTATGGCCACCTTAACTCAAAACTTCATGACAGGAGCATCATTAGGACTTGCCCTGCCCCATACCAACCAATCCCCCACACTTTCCATACTTCCAATCCCCAAAAACACCAGACACCAGTTTTGGGATGAAAAGGCCACAGAACATATATTATCAACTGAAGTTTCAATTTAAAATGTACCATAAATAACGAATGGCATATCATAATCATATCATGACATGTCATAAACATACCCCAACATAACATGAATGTTTGTATAACAAAAAATTAACTCTTGAACCACCATGTACCGTAACAACCCAATAACTGTGCAACCCAAATAGCGCTGCCAGCTGCCATTCTAGCCCAGAACCACCTACTCCCCAACAAAATTCACTTCCTGAAATGCTTCCTTACCCCTGAGGTGCCAGGTGTGCCATTAACCGTGCAACTACCTTCTTAGCATAACCATTGCTTCCCGGACTCAACCACCCCACCATCAACACTCCAGTACAACACACCTGTATAGGGAGGGGGGGTGAGCATTTTCCTGTGCTGCCTCAGATGGAATAGGAAGCAGGGAAAATTCTTATATCACTTTTTATACCCCTGATAATGCCTTGTCCCTGTGACTTCCAAAACCACCAGTCCCCCACAAAATGGGAGTGGCTTCACAACTCCCACTGCTCTGTCATGCCCCTGCTTCCCTACGCTCTGCTACGGGACATTGTGTTACTTTACTGTTACACAAAAAAGCTTGTATTTTCCAAAGAGCTACTCTTCAGCTTAGGTTAATTTTTCTCTGCAAGATGATTCAGCATCAAGTTCAACACTTTTTCTTATTACAAGGTGGAGTGGAAAGTCAAACTGTCTGCTTGAGGCTCCATATAACAGATGACAGCAGTGAGCCATGGGCAAAGGGCCAAAGTACCAGAGCAGGGCTGTAGCTGTTAAGGAACCAGACCAAGAGGCGTTAACTAAGGTGAGCAGACATTGGTATGATGAACTTTGAATCACTCTTGCCCATTAATTTAAACAAATGAAAAGATAAAAATGAAATGAGTAGTGATGGGCGAAATAATTCCGCGTTTCTCCATTGGTGGATTTTTTTTTGCTGAAACGAGCAACAAAATTTGATGTGTAAACAATTCGCTGTGCGACAAATAATTGTCGAATGCATCAAAACAAATTGTTGCATGGGTTATAAAGAAATGGCTCGCATCAAAAAAATAGTCGTGAACATCAAAAAAATGACACGCACAACAATTTTTTTTATGCACAACTTTTTCGCCTTTTTCTGAATTTTTTCAAAGATTCACTAATTTTTCAGCAAATCGAAACAGGACAGATTCGCTCATTACTAGAGATGAACAATATTTTTCAAATGCCCATAGACACCAAAGTATTATATGCATAAAAAATTTCCCCCCGGAGTTACCCACCCACAGACTCTAATGTATTTTGCACAAAAAAAGTTGCCACAAAAACCTGCCCACTTCAGTGTGATTCCATTTTGTTAATTTTCACTAATGATAATGAATTAGAAAAATATGGTGTTTTGTCTAAAATTCAGACTAAACCCCTTTAGGGCTTAGAGATTTTTTGAGATTGTACCTTACACTTTAGAGGTTATTAACCCAAAGCACTGTACTATAAGGGTTTGTATATTTCACATGTGCGTAGAACCAATACACTCTTTTTACCTATTAAAGGGGTCCTCAAACCAATAACTAATTTTTTATCATGGAAAAAAAATGTAATTCTAGGCAACTCTTCAATAAACATTTCACATTTAAGTAGTTGTAATTTATTTTAAATGTAATTGTTATAGAAGTATCTGAATGGCTCTTTACATTCTCCCCATTATTTCCAGAGAATAGAAAGTGGTATAAAAGCACTGCTTTCAGCTGCAGTTTTGCTTACAAATAACTTTAAACCCATTAAAAAAAACTAATGTACAGTATACTGGAAAGTGATATTTTTCTCTCTTTTTAAAATGAAGACATGAGACATATAGTAGTTTGCGACCAATTGTATCTTTATTTACTTGCCAATGCTTCTTTCTTCACAATTAGTGATGGGCGAAATGTTTCGCCAGGCATGGATTCGTGGCAAATTTCCACATTTCGCCACTGGCGGATTGTTTCTCGACAAAAGAATAGCCGCGCGACAAAAGAATAGCTGTGGGTGACGAAAGAATAGTTGCGCGACAAAAGAATAGCCGCGGGCGACAATTTGTTTTTTTGACGTGCAATATTTTCACCGTTTCCCGAATTTTCTGCTGTTTCGCGAATCTTTTGAAAGATTCACAAATTTTTCGGCGAAGTGAAACAAGACAGATTCGCTCATCACTATTCACAATACTTTTCCTTTGTAAACTGAAAATTCTCAGTAAAGGCAAGTTGAAAAATATATTTTCTTTAATTATGCACACATAAGTTTGTGGTTGGAGGACCTCGGGAATGTAGAACACAAATAGGGTATATTTATCATGCTGTGTAAAAAGTGGAGTAAAACATTAATGGTGATGTTGCTCACAGCAGCCAATCAGATGCTTTGCATTGGATTATTCTTGCTTTGCATTGGTTTTCTACCTGTTGAAATCTAATTGCTGTGTGCAACATCATCGGTAATGCTTCACTCCACTTTTTACACAGAATGATAAATATACCCCTAAGTCTCAGAGAAGAATCACAGTTGTCATCACTGGTGTAAAATACATGGATCTCCGCAAGCATTTGCATTTGCAGAATGCTTTCACTCCAAAATTCAGTTGTTGCTAGTGATGAGCGAATTTTTTAAGCAGGCATGGATTTGCAGCGAATTTCCGCATTTTTGCCATTGGCAAATTATTTTGCAAAACTTCAGCGGAAATTCACAGGGAAAAAAATTCATCACGCATCAAAAAAAGTTGTGGTCGCCACAAAATAGGTGCGGTCACATTAAATTGGGCATTGTCGCAGCAAAATGGGTGCGGTTGACAGAAAAGAAGAACCAGGGGACAAAAAAATAGACGTGGCAACAAGACAAGACAAACGTGTTTCGCGGATTTTCCACCGAAATGGGACAAATTTGCTCATCACTAGTTGTTACCCTATTAACCAAAGGGCTTCAACTGAAAAAATGCAATTGCATTAAGTTTTGGGATAAAAACTAGAACATAACAAAACACTATATTGTTCCATATGAGAACACCCTCAAAATTATAAGAACTTAAATATTGAAAATACACTACTTATTGAATTCCGTGAAAGCATGAAAGGTTTTAGTTTTCAAAAATGTAAGTTACAAATATTGAAATGTGCATTGTTTGCCACAATAAAATCTAGGCAAATGTTTTAATTCTTTTTCTTTCCAATTCAAATGAATTTTTCCTGTAGTGTTGGTGTTCTTTTTAAGATAATTTTGAACAGAAGCAAGTACCCATACTGCTAAAATATCAATTAACATGAAATTATTGTTTGGTCTAAATTATTCATTTAAATTTCCTGAGATGCTCCTGAAAAATTAATAAAGGCAAACATTTTACCAAATACCTGTTGGTTTATGACAAATAGTGGCCTGCTCGGTGTGCACGTACATGGCATGTGTTTCTCCTAGTTCAAGCAACAATTAAGTAAGGCTTTTGGCATGTCAGTGCTCTATCTGCTTTATAATGATATCTCAGAGAAACAGACTCTTCCGAATGCCAGTGTGGTATCATTATCAATATGGTTGAAATACTTTGGGTCTGAGTGTTTAATCTAATAAAAGCATTCTTTCAAAAATGGAATGTGACTATGCCATTTTGTTTATGGTAACCATGCACCTATCAGCATTCCTGTCTACAGTCTTGTTTTACATAGTTCAAGATTTTGTTAAGAGCAACCAAGATAATGCCGAAAACATTCCATTGCTTACTGGTATTTAAAGATAACAATGATGCTATTTTATTCACCCTGGGTCAGGATTATATAAGGAAGCTAGAAAAAATAGACTACATGTATGCCAAATTGTAATCTCGTTTTAAAGGAAAACTATACCCCCAGAACCAAAACCAACATATAGGTTATATCATATTAAGTGGCCTATTAAAGAATCCTACCACACTGGACTATATTGATAAATATTATCCTTTTACATCTTTTCACTTGAGCCACCATTTTGTGATTGGTTATGTGATCCCTCTGAGGTCACCTGACCAGAAATAATGTAGTGTGATGAGGTCTAATAATTGTCTTATGTGACCAAACATGTACAGGTTTAGCCAAGTTCCTTTGCCATGATGTTGCGTTATGTCACCACCAGGTGGTGCATGGTTTATGACATTTTCTGTTGTGTTTTGCTGGCAAGTCTTTGCATTCTAGCACCATCTAGAGGTAGGATTTAACACTCAAAATGATGTCTGGAAACAGTAAGACAACATGTAAAAACTTTCTGGCTGCATCTCTATGTGTGCCCTTGGTATGTTTGCTTGCACCAGGGGTGACCTTTTTAATACTTAAATGGCAATTTTATATGTAGGATTACATAGATATATTTTTTTAAAAGCCTAAATTGTTGGTGTTGTAGTTTCCTTTAAATCCTTAGGACAAAATAAACAAAATTGGCATACAATCATAGGTTGCTTTACCCTTACAATATAAAAAATATATTATTTTGTATTATATTCGTCTCATATGGTTACATAATTGAACAGGAATTGGCCTTTTTGCCTTTATTCTTTATGAAATGTAATCATATAAATCCCAAAAATGTCATAAGAAGAATTTAATATCTCTACAAGGAAAGTTTTCTCATGATGAGAGACCAAAGTGTTTTTTGTTACACTTATTTCCTAAACTGACCATAATGACTCAACTGTAATCAAAATGGCAAATGTGTCGGCTAGGGGAGAGATCACACCTCATTTTGATTCTACTGAAACTAACACTGAACACACCCAAACAGTGCTTTATTGTTTTAAAATCATAATCTCTGGAGATAGAGTGGCTACATTAACATGCTAAATAATGCTCTAATAGGAATCCCACCTGATTTGTGTAAATCTGGCTTCATGTTTTTAGTTCCTGCAACTGGAGTTGCACAGTTTACAGTGAAATATAATGAAGCCAAAATAACATCCATGTGTAAGATAACAGCAAGATGACTTCTCATCTGGGAATTCTCTTGAATTTAGAATTATGTTTTTTTGGTCAGTAGAATTCTTCTTGATGAATTTTTTGCATGTGTAATTAGGTGTATTGTCAACAGTTATAGAAAAGTAGGGGGGCAGTGAGATAACTTTTTTGTTGGTTTTAAAGGAACAGTAACACCAAAAAATGAAAGTGTATAAAAGTAACTAATATATAATGTGCTGCTGCCCTGCACTGCAAGTTGTGTGTTTACTTCAGAAAGTCTACTATAATTTATATAAATAAGCTGCTATGTAGCCATGGGGGCGGCTATTCAAAGGAGAAAAGGCACAGGCACATAGCAGATAACAGATAACACACTATTGTATTCTACAGAACTTATCTGTTATCTGCTATGTAACCTGTGCCTTTTCTCCTTTTTTCCAGCTTGAATGGCTGCCCCCCGTGGCTACACAGCAGCTTATTATATAAATTATAGTAGTGTTACTGTAGCAAACACACCAGTTTTACCAGTGCAGGGCAACAGTGCATTATATTTTTATTACTTTAAAGCTCTTTCATTTTTTGGTGTTACTGTTCCTTTAACTCTCCTTTAGTTGTTGGTACTAGACCCTCTGTAGGCTTCTTTCTTCAAAACATAAACCCTACTTGCACAGCAACATCAGGCCGCCATCTGCCAGCACTATGACAGCCATAGCACTTCAGTTTGAGCATAAAACATGCATCATTTTAATTGATCTACCTTAGTTGATATTTAACAACCGCTAATCTTGGAAGGAATGTTGGGGTTTTCATAATGTTTCCGTGAGGTGTATCCTTGTACTCAGTAAGTAGCTTCCCAGAAATCAGAGCATAACAATATCAGCTCAACAACATTTTTGTAAAACATTTTAACCAAACTAACTCCTGTATTATTTTTTACAGGCAGAAATAAAATACTTATTTTATTTCTATACTACAGGTATAGGATCTGTTATCGAGAAACCCATTATCCAGAAAGCTCCAAATTATAGAAGGGCCATCTCCCAAAGACTCCACTTTAATCATTAAGATTTTTTAAAAATGATTTCTTTTTTTCTCTATAATAATAAAACAGTACCTTGTACTTGATCCCAACTTCGATATGATTTATCCTTATTGGAGGCAAAACAATCACGATGAGTTTCATTAAGGTTTAAATGCTTTATTAGTAGACTTAAAGTATGGAGATCCAAATTACAGAAAACCCTTATCCAGAATACCCAAGGTCCTGAGCATTGTAGGTAACAGGTCCCATACCTATACAGTATGTATGTTGTATGCTTGTTTATTTATTTATTGTTATGTAAATTGGCTTCCCTGTACATTGCATATTGTTGCCAATACACCAGGGGGCACATTTACAAAAGCACGAACGCTCGAGCGTTCATGCGAATGCTCCGAGCGTATTTTCGCCATTTTTTCGGGCGTCCGGACGACTTTTTTGTTCGCCGCACAAATTTTTCGTACGCCGCACGACTTTTTCGGATGTTTGCACAAAAAAAGGGTTTTACCGCTGTTTACAATTGTTCGGTACGAAAATTACCTGACTTTCGGATCGCCAATACGATATTATCGTGACTGATACGATTTTTTCGCAAGCATTTTCATGATATTTGCGATTTGCAAAATTTTTGTTTCCAATCCGATTTTTTCCCATTCGTGATTCGGATTCGTGGATTAGTAAATGTGCCCCCATGAGTCGCAATTTGTTCTCTATACTTGTCAAATGGGCATAAATCCTCATGAATTCCCACTCGCCAAGTGAAATTGCATCTTTGTAAGAGAAATAACAAAAATATCATCATTATATACAAGTTGTTTTTTTATATATAAAAACTTTCAGTACTCCAAAAAAGATAGTAAGTCTGAGGCAAGTAGAAAGTATAAATGACGTTAAAAGTGAATGAAGATATGATGTTGAATGTAATACTCTGCTTGGAATGCAAATTAAAAAAAATATATAATATTGTAAGTGTTACCTTGGCAACGCTATTTTGTTCACACCAGTGGGCCATTGTCTGCAAGGTAATAGCTGGCTCGCTAACATCCTCTAATCAATCAACATGCTGGGTCCTGTTTAGAATATCTGGAAGAAATCCCACAATATAAAACATCCTACTGGAGGCAAATAAGCACAGATACATTTCCCCTTAAATAACCCTGTTTAAAAAAAAGACAGAATAGCCAAATAAATATTTGTTGTATATGCCATTTATTACTTTTATCTTGCAAACTTACTAAGTACAGGTATAGGACACGTTATCCAGAATGCTCAGGGCCAAGGGTATTCCGGATAAGGGGTCTTTCCATAATTTGGATCTTCAAACCTTAAGTTTGTTAAAAAATCAATAAAACATTAATCAAATGCAATATGATTATTTTGCATCTAGTAAGGATTAATTATATTTTAGTTTGGATCAAATACAAAGCAGTGTTTTGTTTTTATAGAGAAAAAGGAAATCAATTTAAAAAATCTGAATTATTTGATTAAAATGGAGTCTATGGGAGACAGGCTTTCCGTAATTCGGAGCTTTCTGGATATTGGGTTTCCGCATAACGGATCCCATACCTGTACTCATACTTGATTTTAAATTGCTTATATCTAGCGATCCTTATTTTATGATTTTGTATGCCTTTAGCCTAGAGAACTGCAGTTACCCTTTAGGCAGGTGAATATAATAACTGATTACAATATGTTTATATGTTTACTACATTAAATACATTATCCAAAGTAAAAAAAAATTCTCATAGAGTCTTTGCTGGTTCAAACTCATTGCTATGGTTACTAGGGATGAGGCAATTATTTTGTCAGGCATGGATTCGCAGCAAAATTCCACTTTTCTCCATTGGGAAAGATGTGTAGTGAAAAAGGTTGCAGAGACAAAAAAGTCGCTGATACAAAAAAGTCGCTGATACAAAAAATGCCCATTGACTTTAATGCATTTGGAGTGAGAAAAAAACACCCATTGGGGCTGATTCACAAAACGTTATTCTTAGCATGCGTAAAAAATAGTATCACTTCTTATATTTTTAGAATTAACGATTGATTCACAAAAAGGACACTTGTCTGAATTAATAAGCGATTTTATTGTTGTTATTTTTCGTGCAATGACATATTTTAAGCAATATTTTAAAGCATGTAATATGATTATGTACGATTTTGTGCGTGATTTCAAAATCAGCATACAGTATAATCCCGACTGCTTCAAGATGTAAGAATCATGTGAGGAGCCTGGAAATCCTGACACAGTACTTATGATATTCATCTTACTGGCACACACGACTTGGATATTCAGAGAATGGTAATTTTTGCGATTACGGAAAATATGCTCTTTGTCTAGTAGGGATTGAATGCCACACGCTCTCTTTTTATAATGTTCCAGTCATTTCTATTGATGGGAAACTTGATATTATCCCCAGACACTGAACGTATTGCATCCAGGACCTGCCCAAGGCAATGTGAAAATGTGGGCTGTGACACTCCCCCATATATCCCTCCAACTTTCTGAAAACTTCCATTTCCAAAAAAATGAAGGGAGCACAGAAGTTTCACTATGCCAGGAACAGCATGGCTTCTGTGTGTTAGTGGCTGCAGGTAAGACTCTAGTACCTCATACAGGCTACAGATTGCTGCTCTACTTAATCTATAGCTCCTCACTATTTCCTCACTATCCCTCTATTTCCCTGAAAACTGGAGGACACATCACTCTAGGACAATCACATACTTGATTATCTTGTTCACATTCAAGAAAAAATCCGATTGCAACTTCATCTTGTCACCACAAACGCTCAAGAACCGCAATGTTGTTTAGTAACGCCCACTCCTAGGAAGTGCTAATATTCCCAATAATTATCGCTATATTTCATGTTTTCAACACTTAAAATGTCTTCGAATTATGCGTTAGGACTATTTCTATTAGATAATTATCGCAAAGTGATGAACATAGCGCTTTGCGATAATTGAGATTTTTGCACATGCGATATGACTAGTAACGCATGCGAAATGACCTTCACGAATCCTTAATTAAAGATCATTTTTTAATGCATAGAACTATGCATTAAGTGATAACGACCTTTTGTGAATCAGCCCCAATGACTTTAATGCATTTAAAGTTAAAAAAAATTGTCTTGTGAAAAATTTGTTGCACAGAAACGTTGTCACCGATATGCATTTCACACATTTTTCGGGACGGATTTGCTCATCACTAATGGTTGCTAAAGTTTCCTTTATTACCCCTATATTTGTGCATAATGTTTATATAACTGTATTACGATGGACTAAATTCATTGAGTAAGATATGTGGGAAGGAACAAACCTAAATGCAAATTTGAGCATTTCCACCACAGCACCTTTGTTTCAGTAGATAAATATCTAGGGAGGGTTTGGCTGTAAGTCCAGTCTGACAAGCTGACAAGTAGGGCTGCTAATTAGTATTTCCCAAAGCTAAGGCATAATTGGGCCTTTCCTGTACTTGGGTTGTAAGAAATTGGTATATTTTTTAACAGTTGACCTTGAAATGTACTTTTTTGTAGAATATAGATAATGGTATTCCAAGACAAAATGCAAATTTCCAACTGCTAGCATCCCACTTACCTGGGCAACTACAATGTTGTTTGGAAGATATGCTCAAAGTTGTTTTGGAAGCATGACCTCTTCATATTCCATGCTTTGTGGATCAAAATCTCAAAAGACATGATTTCAGCTTTAAATGATTTGTACAGGAATAATGTCACAACAGGTGCATTGCATTTCTAAATTGATTTTAGGTAATTTGTATTGTAATGGCCAAACAGACATTATTGCACTTGCATCTTGGCACACATCAAGTGCAAGTTGCACCTAGCATTTTCAGAGCGGGGGGGTTGTCACTTCCAGAGCACTTATTCAAAATGACATTTGCAGGAATTTCATTGGGTCCAAGTTGATTTGGACCATTGATGCAGCCTGTAAGCCAGGTTCAGGGTGGTGGTTGTTCCAGGGTTTCTCAGCATCAATAGGTGCAGATGCACACCAAGGCAGTATGGATGCATTAGGGGTCATGTACAAACACATCTAAAAGTGCAGGTGCTTTAAAATGGAAGCAATTGAGAGTAAAGATTGACATAAGTTATTAAGATATCCAAACAAGCTAGCATGCTATCCATGCCAACATGCTGTCCAAACATGCTATTGCACATCACATGTTTGCCAATGTGTCCATGCTGGCAGAAGCTCCAGGTTTCCCATAGTGGGTTGCACTGCCCATAGTTGCAACAAACTTGTGCTCTATGAAACACATGCAATGGCAGCTTTGAAAACATCCTCCGGAAGAAATGAAACCCCCATTTTAAAAAATGCTACATACCCAATTTGCGTCATGACTTGAACATATTTTCAGGGTACATTCGAGCGGCTGCAATGATGATGGGATTATGAGGAAAAACACTGTATTATAAATAGAAAACTTGGTGATTTGCATCCAAAATTTCACTTGCATAGTGCACTTGCATTCATAAATGACCCCTATTGGAAACCATGTAGATGAGTAGAACTGTGTTTGGAGGCAAGTAGTGGGCAGCTCACCTTTAATTAACCTATAGGATGATGTAGACAATTTATTTTTTGCTAATTGTTTTGTAATTATCTAGGTTTTTGCTCAGCAGCTCTTAGCAGCTATAGAGTTACAGAATTGAAAAAGCACAAACAAAAAAAAAGACACGGAAAAAAACACAAAAACCTTGACTGTTTTATTGTGTTGCAGAAAAATCAAAACTTTTTTATACTGTTGTACAAGAGCCAGTGTCAAAATAACCCAAAACCTCTAAAATCATGGAGCAAAGAAAGATATTCCAATTGGAAAAGGGACATCTGCCATTGATTTCTACATGATCTCAACAGGTTTCAGATGGCGTATTTTTCCATTTGAATTTGTTGCGGTTTTGTTTTTTTCCCAAGACAAATCGGATTTTGGCATCAAAAAACCCAAACCAAAAAAATTGTACATTAGTAAATGCCCCCCTAAAAGTTAACTAAAACTGAACTACCTCTTTAATTCATTGCCTCAATATGCAATCCTTATTGCATTCAATTTAGGTGCAAATTACAATTGTAAAATATAAATAATTCATATCAGTCCCCGTGACACTGCAGCTTAAGAGCAAACTTCTCTACAATCTTCTTGTGCAAAGACTTCTTGTAGATGGAGCCCTAGGTGGAATTAAACCTGCAGTGCTGTAAAGCAGTAATACTTACTCTAAGCCAGAATGCTGTCAATTATTTACAAACATTATTTAGAAAAATTGTATGAAAAATGTATGAATGTGTGTAAAATAAAGTTAGAGTCATGGACATGTCTATGGGGAAACCTGCAGGCTAAAGCAAGTAACCATTTACTAACATCTTGACCAAAAGGAGATTACATGAAAATGTTCTGTTACCAAGGGGGTTAAGACAAAATTTTGTAGCTACAGAGCAAGATTTCATACATTGTGCATCATTTTATATTACATAATACAAAAAAAAATGAACAAGACCCCTGTGGCAAGATCAATATGATACCTTTTGACGAATCAGAGACTGAAACAGGGGCTTAACAAAGGAATTTAATTGCATTTTGATCTTGGGTTTTTGAGATCCGCCGCTCTGCAATTATAGCAGCATTGTGCTGAGATAACAGTTGGCTGAATTTGAATGTCTGCGAGATAAGAGGTTCAACTGCATAAATATCCTTGAGCTAAGATTTCAGATATTGTGTTGCTCATCTCATTGAATCGGGGTTTATTTATAACACCACAGGACATATCCATCTGAACAGCTTTATCTACAAAACACCTGAAATTATGAAAATGAAACATTGTTAGAGATACTCAGTGTTTTCCCTCGTTCCCAAAGGGCACTTTAACTTCACAGATACTACCTTTTAATTGTAAATAAGGAAATAAATTGAGAAATTGCGACATGCCTCTTGTTGATAGCTACTTAGCTATATGGTACTTTTGTGGGCATTAATCTGCAGGTCTGAATTTTGTTGAATAAAACAACCTGTCAAATAAAGTGTTATTTATACTGCATTCGGCAAAGTTGAATGTGACATAAAATTCTGTAATATATTTGCTCGTAGTCCATTTAGCTGCTGGGTTTAAAATGCTGTGAAAATCACTAGAGCAGCTGCAAAACACCTGGTAAACGCAGAGGTTTTCTAATGTTTGTGGGGAAAGCAATCATATACACATTATACATTTGTATTTGATTTGTTCAGTGTATTTTAATAAGTAGTAAAAGCACTGTATTCAGTTACACCTGACTGTGTTGAAGGGAAGCGAACACTCAAGACATTCAGTTGTTTATACAGCCTCTAGTAAGGTAATGCATCCCAGTGGCTTCTTAAGTTCAACTGAGAGGTAGGGAATTGCCCAGCATTCAACCCCTTACATGTAGTACAGTTACAGAGAAGAAACAGCTCAAGGATAAACTGTTATACCAAGAAGAAATTAGCAGACACCCACAGATCCCAGGGACTGAACTGCACACTTTATTTATGCAAATATAGGACACAACATGCCATTATGCACATATTTATCAGATGTATAAATACAGCCATAAGCACCCACAGAAACGATGCACCACTATCAAAAGAAACAGAGGATTTCTTGTCTTCTTTTGTGTACGCATGTATCGGTATCAGATTTCTTGCTTTCAGAAAAATCCTTCAGGGCACAGGCACCAGTCTGCTCAGTTTGCTAACTCTCCTTCCCTTCTCCTCCTCCCTCACCCATCAGAATTTACTCACCCTCCAAACTGTGCTGTGTAATCTTAGCTACCAGCAGCTAAAGCTGCAGCATGTATGCTACGGAGACCAAACTAAAATGGCAGCTGCTATCTTAAACAAAGGGGCTGTTTACTCATGTATGGTAAAGCTTTCTGCAGAATAAATATAGCATTATAACTTGCACTATTGTGTCAAAATGCCTTTCCTTTTGCTTTAGGGGATGTGCCTAATCCACTAGTTTGGGATTTGGCTGAAACCCAATTCCTGCCTGAAAGATTTAGCTGAATCCCGAATTGGATCTGAATCCTAATTTGCAAATGCAAAGCAGTCTTTGAAGGGATCACGCAGTAAAAAAATGTGTTGAAAAGTCATGTGATTTTAAGGATTCAGACTTGGTTCCACCAGGCACTTGACTAAATCCTGCTGAAAAAGGCCGAATTCACTCCAAAGGCCCAAACCAAATCCTATGTGTGGTGCATCACTACTATGTTTGCATAAATAAAATCTGCTGTTCCTTTACTACACCTGTAGACATTTACATTTTGTTTTCTAGATGACATTTTACTGATGTTTTTTTATTAATTTGTCTTTAGTTCTTATTAAATCTGTCGGTCTGACATCAAACCAAGTCCTTGTAATAATGATTTTGCTAGCAGGGTTTTGCATTTGCTAGTCATTTCAATTTAGGGGCATTTCCTGAAGGGGAATTTTAGTTTACCTAGGAAAGATATACATAGTTTTTAGGACAATCTGGGCTTTCCAATTTTTTTCAGAAATGGTTCAGTAATTCCACAAGATATAAGTGTATAAGTCTAAATACCCAAAACATTAAGACATTGGTACTTTGCATAATATGGGAATATATTTCACAAAAATGGTTTATTTTATGAGTGGAAATATGACTGATTTAGAAATCTGCATGTTTCATGAATGTACCGATACCAAATATGTATAGTTTTATGGACATTTCGGACTTCTATAAATAAAAAACTCTGTACACTTCAAAGCATTTCAAAGCAGATAAAAATACTGTATATACTCGAGTATAAGACGATCCGAATATACGCTTATTGACTCGAGTATAAGCCTAGGGTGGGAAATGCAGCAGCTACTGCTAAGTTTCAATAATCAAAATAAATACCAATAAAATTACATTAATTGAGGCATCAGTGGGGTATATGTTTTTAAATATTTATTTCAAAGAAAAACAGTAAAATAGCTCTGTAAGTGGAGAAGAAGGTCAACAAAAACAATAGGCACTGGAGGGTCTGGTTGCGGGTGGCCTAATTTGTACACAAAGGACAGAGGGTGCAAGTCTGGGGTGACCCATGGCACCCAACTCGAGTATAAGCCGAGGGTGACTTTTTCAGTGCATAAACTAGGCTTATACTCGAGTATATACAGTACATATATTTTTGGAAATACACATGAGGAATAGTGATGAGCAAATTTTTTGTCAGGATAAATTCACAGCGAATTCTCGCATTTCGCCATTGGTGAATTGTTTAGCAAAAGGATGTCAAAAGGTGTATTGTACAGGAAACCCCCTCATAGTGATTAGCATTTGATGGTGCCATTGTGACTGGATCACACTCTATGAGTTTCAGCCAACACCAAACTGAATACGTTTAATAGAAGTATTGTGATTGGATGTCTGTGATTGTACTACCCTTTCAAGTTTAAATGCCAGGCAGTTCCCTACCACTCAGTTAACTGAAGAAGCTGCTTGGATGGTGGTGAAACATTTTCAGAAAACTCAGAAATTCCAGTTGCTTTAGACTAAATCCTACTAGATACTGCATATAATGGCCTGGATGAATGAAAATCTTTATAGACATTCAATTGGATACTTATTTGGTTGCCACTGAGTGTAACTAAACAAAGGATCTAAGTACCTGGAAAAACTAAAGTAAGAAAAAACATCTGATTGCTTAACCAGGTTTCACCTTTATTTTCTGTAGCCTCCTAACAACAACAACTTGCACCCAAAATGCCTCAAACTTTTCTCTCCCTGACTCTCACACTGCCAAAATGGCCACCTCACTTCAGCTTCCTCCTTCCTTTATCCCGCTCTACTTGCAGCATTTCTTTTTGTCCCTCTTTGCATTTGTAGAATGTTGGGAGGTGTGCATACCCAGTCAAAGGTCCTGTAGGCATGGCACATAATGGTATCCTGCTGACCTTTGCTATATCTGTTCTCGTGGTTTCATGAGTAACAAAAGCAAAGACACAGTGAGCGCGTACAGTGCCTCACTCAGGCATTAGGGAGAAAGGCAACCAAAATATGAAACATGAGAACTGCTTGTAAAAATTCAGACATGGACCTTCCCTGTCTTAGGGCTGCTGTACCTAATTTGTGGTATAGTAAGTACTATGCAGAAAGGCATAAGATGTACTGTACATGGTTACTTTGTCACACTGTAGTTCTCCACTAGCAAACCAGTGCTATTTTAGTTCTCAAGTGCCCCTTGTAGAGAAAATGTTGCATTTAAAACAGCAAGATTTTTTTTATTAGCATCTAAATGCAAAATATAATGAGTTTTCACAATTAAAGCTTTTAGATTCACTTTTCATGCTATACAAAGAAACTATCAGGTGGGACAGATGCATAATCTGACCATATGAAATTGAACTAAGAAGAGTTTAATTTGGCTTTTACATATAAAGAGCCATAATAATTGCAATTATGCTTTGTACATAAATGGTACTTGTAAGCTAAATTCACTGATTTTGTTGATAGAATTTTGCAACGTATATTTGCAAATGCATTTTCCCAGTAAGATGTTTCTGGGCTGACAAACAGCTTAATAGACTTTAGTGTTTGCTAAATAAATAGAACCCGCAAATGAAAATAAGCAATGCTTCTGTATATATTGTTTACTTGAGCAAACATACACAATTACATAAATAGGGGATATTGCTCTAAGTATCTAAATAATCCATCTATTTATATATTTGCTACCAATCATTAACAGGTATGCAATAAGACGTGCATTATAGTCTATCTAGAAAAAATGTTTCAGTCTGCATATTTTGATAATATAAATAGACTTTATCATTAACATTTATTTATAAAGCGCCAACATATTCCGCAGTGCTGTACAATACGTGGGTTTCATACATTGGACAAAGTAACATATAAAGCAATCAATAACCGATACTAGAGGTGAAGAGAGCCCTGCCCAAAAGAGCTTACAATCTACAAGGAGGTGCTTTGATGCATCCTGCAATAGTGAGGAGCGAAAGTTTTTGGCAGGCATGGATTCGGGGCGAATTTCCGTGTTACACCATTGGCAGATTTTTTTTGTGAAACAGGCACAAAAGTTCCTGTCTTCGGTTCCAAATTGAGCACTGCTGTGTCTATTGACACATAAGGAAATTTCTAAAAGGAAAGGAACATTGCAGAAACAAGGAAATACTAAAGTTAAAGAAGGAATGCAAGTCCATATAATTAGCTTTTTGAATACTTATGCTTAAGTAAATCTCCTCATAAGAACACAAGTAAGTGAAATTGAAATTACACTTACCATCATATCGTAAATTCCATTTCTTCAAGTCCTGACATGCCACCATTTAAAAGGACAGGTGGGTAGTATTGCCACTCCCAAACAAGGAGGTAGGACCTATAACATAGCCAATCAAAATGAATCTTGACTTATAAGAGCACTTGACTTCCTTCTCAACACTACTATACAATAGGCATAGCAGTACAGGACATTGCAATATACTTCAAGCTGGCCAACTACGTCAAAGTCATCCCTTCTGGCCAGTCCTACCCTAACTGACCTATATAAGTAATTTAAGATTAGTACTGAGCAAAGGGACTAAGTTTTACCTGCAACATGCTTGCGTATAAGGTTAAAACTCCCATATAGTTGCCCTTTTATTAGCTCCATTGGGATCACCTGACTGTAGCTGGGAATAGTGGGGGCTACAACATGGAGCTGGCCACTGCTCCTGTATAAACAATAACACAAAAAGGGAAAGTTGTGCTCAACCACTAAATTGTAAACCATTAAGCGGGGGTGCAATGAGGCTGTGACCATAAAATACATATAAACAACCGCAAAAAATCCTCTGCACTCACCCATTATCAATATGTAGAAATTGGACACTAGGGCATTTCGCTACTAAGAAATGCCTTCCCTCCCTCCATGTTGTAGCCCCCACTATTCCCAGCTACAGTCAGGTGATCCCAATGGAGCTAATAAAAGGGCAACCATATGGGAGTTTTAACCTTATACGCAAGCATGTTGCAGGTAAAACTTAGTCCCTTTGCTCAGTACTAATCTTAAATTACTTATATAGGTCAGTTAGGGTAGGACTGGCCAGAAGGGATGACTTTGACGTAGTTGGCCAGCTTGAAGTATATTGCAATGTAGGGACAAACAATCCCTCTTTTTGAGGTGGGGAGGGAAGGCATTTCTTAGTAGCGAAATGCCCTAGTGTCCAATTTCTACATATTGATAATGGGTGAGTGCAGAGGATTTTTTGTGGTTGTTTATATGTATTTTATGGTCACAGCCTCATTGCACCCCCGCTTAATGGTTTACAATTTAGTGGTTGAGCACAACTTTCCCTTTTTGTGTTATTGTTTATACAGGAGCAGTGGCCAGCTCCATGTTGTAGCCCCCACTATTCCCAGCTACAGTCAGGTGATCCCAATGGAGCTAATAAAAGGGCAACTATATGGGAGTTTTAACCTTATACGCAAGCATGTTGCAGGTAAAACTTAGTCCCTTTGCTCTGTACTAATCTTAAATTACTTATATAGGTCAGTTAGGGTAGGACTGGCCAGAAGGGATGACTTTGACGTAGTTGGCCAGCTTGAAGTATATTGCAATGTACGGACAAACAATCCCTCTTTTTGAGGTGGGGAGGGAAGGCATTTCTTAGTAGCGAAATGCCCTAGTGTCCAATTTCTACATATTGATAATGGGTGAGTGCAGAGGATTTTTTGCGGTTGTTTATAGCAGTACAGGAACCCAGCTATTGAGATGGGAACCCTACATGTGCTTTATCTGCCCAGAATATGTTTATTTGTACAACATTTTAAAGCCTAAATATCCCTTTGTCAAATATAACTGTATACACCACAGCATTTGGAAGGTTCTACCACTTTGAATAATTTTGAATAATAATTGGAGTTCCAAGCGATACTGTATTTGTAAATTTCTTTACATTTACTCACTGTGCCATTTTTACCTTCACCAATTTGAAAGTCTTGCCCTAGTATTAGAATATGGCTATTGGTAATGTATACAGTTTTTTTTATTATTTTCTTAACAAATGCTATTTTGGAATTTCTTTTTTTTTTTACCTTTACCACTGTATCATTTATTTTTGGAGATGTATAATGTAATAACTAAGGACATTTTTATTCCACATGTACGTCAAGCTACAAATCTATATTCTACACAAAAACTTGTTGGACTTTCTTCACACATGAAGTTTGGACTAAAATGAGTTTGGAACTGATGTGAACTGTAATTATCCAGTTATGTCATTCATTAGTTCTGTTATGTTTCCTTGGGTATCCCAGGGTTCATTGCATAAGGACCACTTTTGTAAACTTAAAAATACTAATTTTATTTTTCAGTCCAGTATTTTCAGTTTGATAATGATTCATCAAAACTAGCTTCTGCTGTAAATGGAAATGTCAAGTCAGTTGGCTCATCACATTAATAAATAGGAGAAAGAACATACAGTACCTCATCTGCTATTTCAATTTTTATCTCAGTTAGCTCATCTACAGTACAAAATGCACCTTGACCAAAAACAAAATCCAAAATACATTCTCCTAATTTTCCAGGTAGTTGTCAGGCTTCAGCAATTAACATCTGATGTAGTCTAGCAAGAGATAGCTTGTAACCTACATATTGCAATTAAATGATCTAATCATAATTACGCCTGTCACTGTGCAGCAAACTCAAAGCAAAATAAGGACAGAACAAAGATGAGCACAGATGATGTTGATTTGCACGCAGCTGATAAGAGAGAAACGAGAGAAAGCCTAAATGAAAATAAGATTTCAACCAAACTAATTTAATTCCCCTTACAGCTTGCTCACCTTTCTTTTGTGAATATCTAACTTTTCAGATAGGTGATTACTATACATTAATTACATAGACCGACTGTGGATACGCATGTACAATAAAAAAAACAAAAAAAACAATTCAACTGGTTATTATAATTTTTGGACTTGTCCCAAGATTTGTTAGTCTTTGTTATGTGTGAATTACAATTATTTCCATTAGTTCTACAGTACAGTAATGATGATATAACGTCAACTTTTATACATATAGGTGCAATATTAAGGGCAGGTGATTGATCACATTTTCTGGTGCCCTAATTCACTAATAAATTGGCATATAGAAAAAACAGACCACAACAAGCTTAATCCACCCCTGCTTGCAGCTTTTAAATAAGAGAGACTTCCCAGGCCAATGACCATTTTACAAGGCATAAGGCCACCATTTAAAGGGACAGGTGGGTGGTGCACACATGTAAGATTGGCCATTCAAAAATACCAAAAAAGTGGAGCACTCCAAGGCTAAGTAAAAATGTATATAGCTCCTTTAAAAGCCACAAGTGGGGGAAGATTAAACCTCTGGAACCAATTCTGTGGTCTTTGCAAACTTTCTCCTATTAATGAGGCACAAATGTATCTGTGTTGCCTGTGGGGAGTTGTTTTCCCCGCAGGTGATAAAATTACCAAAAATACTTTTTGATTGAAGTGCAGGAGAATTGCAGAGTGTAAAACACTTGAATTAAAGGTATCTGAGTACCAGAATGTTCATACAAAAGGGAAACAATGCCGACAATGCCAAGACTGTTGTAAAACTGAGAGTTAGATTCCCCTTTAAGAGATGACAAATATTATAGCATTGGTTATTTGTTCAAAGGTGTATCGGACTATTTTTGAGATTTGTACTGAATTGCCTCTAATTGGTGACTAATATCATCAAATTTGTATAACTCCATCTGGGATCCTTAACAGACCCTTGCAGCCACTTGAAGAAAATGATAATAGTACTTTCCCTTAAGCAGGTGAAGTTAAATATAACAAGGCAGGCAATTAACAAATGGTCTTTGCATACTGAAGTAGAAGTGGGGTCCAGGTGCACTATTCTGGACCAACAGCCTTGGGAGCCTTAGTGCATAATTACTAAAAAGGACTTAATATAAAAAATAATTCTTTTTTAAAGAACATATACATAGTTATGTTGTAATGTAGAGCTTTCCCTGTAAATGAAAATTAATTGTCTAGCATTGCTGGCAGATGGTGGGTAAACTGGGAGGCCCTGGTCAAATCCCCTTTTGACTTTTCTGGAGTCCGAACTCTACATCATGTATATTTTTTGTGTATGGAACTGTTACCGCTTCACCATTCATTAATTACAGACTTGGTGATTTGAGGTTTCCATTTGTCAATGAAGTACTAAGACGAGGCTTCTTGGATCTAGAGATCTGGAATCAGATGAAAAACTTGTGTCAAGACCAGAAGGGAGTGCAACAATAGATTAAGCAATTGGAGCAATTGCTGATTATCCATTGTTGAGACCTGGGGACTGTTTTTGCATGCCTATAAATAAAAGCAGTCTAATAAGTCTAGTCTCAGGTGAAAAAGAAATGCAGTCACTGGATTGTAACTGCGCAGACCCGGTGACTATTCCTGTTGGTAACTTCCTTTGTACTTTACTTGAAAAATTGCGGCACCTGCAATTGCCTTGAAGTCAGTTGCACAGAAAACCACTTTCATTACAGGCACAGTTCAATCCTTCCTGCTTTTAATGCCGAATAGAATGCTTCTGCACCTATTGCCGCAGAGAAACCATGGAGATATCGCTACACCTGACCAGGCAGTAGCTTCAATGTTCTCATCGTGCTCAGCATCAATAGGAACAGCACACTTGCATCTAAAGAATCAGTCACAGATGTCACTCACATGGTGAGCACCGAAAATGACGCCAGATGGGCTTCCATGCAAATGCATTCGATTTATAGTGAAATGCATGCACAATTGCCATAGTTTTTCTAAATCAAACACAGTTGCATCAAGAGCATTGACCCTGCATTGCACTTGCAGACATACATGAGCCCTAGGATGTGAGAGAGTCTTCGAGACCCTAGGCAACACGGTTTTCACAGCACAACCCATCAGCCCATAGTGACGTGTCTCAGGTCTTAGCAAAATTGCATTACATATAGTTACATAGGGTTGAAAAAAGACCAGTGTCCATCAAGTTCAACCCATCCAAGTAAACCCAGCACACCTAACCCACACCTACCAATCTATACACTCACATACATAAACTATAAATACAACCACTAGTACTAACTGTAGATATTAGTATCACAATAGCCTTGGATATTCTGATTGTTCAAGAACTCATCTAGGCCCCTCTTAAAGGTATTAACAGAATCTGCCATTACCACATCTCTAGGAAGGGCATTCCACAACCTCACTGCCCTCACCGTGAAAAACCACCTACGCTGCTTCAATGCTCTGTTCCTCTAATCTAAAGGGGTGACCTCTGGTGCATTGATTGTTTTTATGGAAAAAAGAACATCCCCCATCTGCCTATAATCCCCTCTAATGTACTTGTACAGAGTAATCATGTCCCCTCGCAAGCGCCTCTTTTCCAGAGAAAACAACCTCAACCTCGACAGTCTCACCTCATAGTTTAAATCTTCCATCCCCTTTACCAGTTTAGTTGCACGTCTCTGCACTTTCTCCAGCTCATTAATATCCTTCTTAAGGACTGGAGCCCAAAACTGCACTGCAAACTCAAGGTGAGGCCTTACCAGGGACCTATAAAGGGGCAAAATTATGTTCTCCTCCCTTGAGTCAATGCCCTTTTTTAATCAAGACAGCACTTTATTTGCTTTAGTAGCCACAGAATGACACTGCCTGGAATTAGACAACTTGTTATCTACAAAAACCCCTAGATCCTTCTCCATTAAGGATACCCCCAACACACTACCATTCAGTAGATAGTTCGCGTTTATATTATTTTTACCAAAGTGCATAACTTTGCACTTATCAACATTGAACCTCATTTTCCAGTTTGCTGCCCAGTTTTCTAATTTTGTCAAATCGCTCTGCAAAATGTGCCTGAATGTCTTTTAGGCCATTGTCCTTGATTTGACCTCTTTCTATGTGAAATGAACATAGGTTGGTTCTCTTTTGAATGCGTGTTGGACTCCAAAATGCTCTTATGGTCCCTTGTGGCTTGTCAATCAGGGTTTGTAAGGCAGGACTAAGATGCTTAACTGACAGGAAGAACCTGGCAGCACAGTTGAATAATGTTGTCAGCTTATATCATGAGTTCAAAGCTTTCTTATCACAGTGCTGCCACTTCTTTTCAAGTTCAGGTATGAGACTATACAATAATGATCTTATAATGATATTCCTTGTGTTCTTTTTTTTTGCATGTTGCATGAAGTGTCATAAGAAATATACAATATGTTTATTTGCATTAAGGCTAGGTTATTGTCTGCAAGTATGCTAGTCAGTTAAGTTCACTTCTTAGTATATTTTTATCTCTACATTATAACTTTTTTCGCTTCACCAAAAAATTTGCGAAACTGTGAAACAAAATTAGTGAAACAGCAATAAATTTGCAAAACACGTTTTTTACGCACACATCATTTTTTGACGCTTGCGACAATTTTTCTTTGATGCACATCATTTTTTTTGACCTGTGCAACTTTTGCACTCCGAATTTATGTAACCGTTTCTGAAAAATATCCACCAATGGAGTAACACGGAAATTTGCCCTGAATCACACAATAGAACAGAGGACACTGCTAATTGCAAAAGCCATGTAATTTGCACTATGCACCCTGCCCCACTGTATTTATAATAGGGCTATTAGGGTTGATAAATGGGTAGACACCCCCTAGCTCAGTGATCCCCAATCAGTGGCTTGTGAGCAACATGTTGCTCCCCAAACCCTTGGATGTTGCGCCCCATGGCCTCAACACAGGTTCATTTTTGAAAGTTTTGGAGGCATAAAAACCAAGTATAATGCCAAACAGAGCCTTCTATAGACTGCCACACATATGGGCTATCAAATCACCAATTATAGTTCTTATTGGCACCCGCAAGAACTTTTTCCATGCTTGTGTTGCTCCCCAACACTTTTTCCGCTTGAATGTGGCTCACGGGTTTAAAAGGTTAGTGATCCTTGTCCTAGCTTATATGGGCATGTTAACTGAATTCAACTTCTCATTGCATCAAAGGACAACACATGTACCAAGGGATTTTCAAAGGTGATGATCATCAGTCTGGAGAAAAGAATATGAACTCCTATACACAAATCCATTACAAGTGGCGTCATTTTTGGGCAACCACTCTTTTTGCCACCCTTGGAAACTTGTTAGGGGCACTGCCACCTGAGGAGACAAGGTTCTCACCTTGCCTCATGGCACTGTGCATTCATAAATGAGCCCCAAGGGTCTTATTTACTATGTATGATATGTGACATGTTTTTCAATACAAAAAGGGCATTCCTAGTAGAGGTCTATTACACAGATTTTTCATAGAAAATACTTTCTGGGGCAAAAGATTTATAAAATTAATTATCTGTAGAATGTGAAGACATTTGAAACTGTCTACTGATATAATGGTCTACACCTATTTTTGGCAGGTGACCTCTTTTAAAAATAAAAAGTATGCAAAAATATTTCAAGCTATGTGTGTGAAAAGGAGTAAACAGTGGGATAAACTGGAAAAATTGGGCACTTTAAAGAAAAGTTCAATAAACATGCTAATAGTTATTCATAATTTCTTAAATGTGTTTTTCTACCTTAAATATTAAGCCAGATTTTAGCAATGCACTGAAGCAAAAGCTTTACCTTATGATCACGACAATAGCACATTCAAGGTCACCATTAGATTTCTGCATTCAGCTTGTGACTAATGCAACAGGTCAATCCCTAGAGATGCAGCAATGATTTAAACTTGCCATTTTGTTACCACATAATTGAAAAGCACTGTGACAGGAGGTAGAGCTAATCTTGATCTGCTCATATGGTGAATCACTCTTCCCAACATCTGTTACTAGAATTAGTACAATAAAAGTATAAAGAACAATAAATCAAGAAAATGTTTGTACCTTCATGCCAACACAATATTATGTGTCCAGTTGTAAGCTATCTTTCTATAGAATACTAACATGGAATGTAATTGTTCTTTTATGAACGCTCGCCCCTTAACAATATCAGAGCTATTCTTATAACTTCCAAAATGCTCTTTCCTTTATTGTTTGGTACATATTCCATTATATTACTGTATATACTATTTAGAAAGTGTTTGAAGAGGCTGTATAGATATTTTCCCTTTCACAGTATGGTTTATTTTTTACATTAAATGAACCCAGACTATTATAAGGATTTGTAATCATCCCTGTATACTGCCCCCTCTACAGGGTTGGACTGGGCCGGCCAGACACCAGGAAAAATCCCAGTGGGCCCTGCTGAGCCAGGCCCAATGCCCATCAGGAAACATTGGCGCTCATCCCACCTACTCACCTCCCATGATTGCAGCTAGGTAAGTATGAAGTATGCTTGGGGTGGAGTTGGAGGTGTGCAGGGCCCCTGGGGTGGCCCAGTCTGACCCTGACCCTCAAGCAAAGATGGATGGAACATTTTGTCAAGAGAAATACAGGGGGACTTATGGTAGACTTATGTAAAAGGTATGGTCAGGTCACATTCCTTAGGGTATTTAACATTATAACTTCAGTCAGTGCATGTGCAAGTTTTGGGATGGAAAGTTGATAGTAAGCGGTAAGCCCATTCCACAATTACTCATACTTCTCAAGGCCATTTTTTATTGAAAAACAAGCAACTTAGAAAAACATACAAAAAGAATAATTACAAAACAAAAGCAGATGTTCTATCTTAAATATAAACAAAAATCCATAAGTGTAAACAAAATGTGCATCAATAAACTTAAACTTATATCAAATATTTATGTGCATTTTACCGACTTCAACCAAAGTATAAAGATAAATATGACGGTAGGATAACTCTGTATAAATATATATATATATATATATACATACACACACACACACACATATACAGTATTTACTCAATACAAAGCCCACCCCAACCCTAAGGACAAAAAGACAGACATGCAGGTTACTCACCTAAAACAGCATGAGCCCAATCATAAAAAATCTGTTAGAAATTAAAAAATCTAAAGGGAGTGAAAGGGACCAGCCCCACACCAGAGAGGCCAATCAGAAAGGGCTAGGTAAATAAAGGGTTTCAATGAGGCCAAAAACAAAAGCCATGCCATAAAGATGCCCACCTTGCTGCATCCATCCTCTGCCTCTCAAAAGGGCAAATCTTCCAAAGCTCACCCAGTATGGTACCCACCTCCTCTGAACAGGGGAGAACTTTGTGCCTAATCTGACACAGGAACCTGACCCAGTGCATTCCAAGTGGAAAAGCGGAGGACAGAACTAAAAAATGTGTGTTCAAATCAAAACCCTGGTGATGCCTCAATGCCCCGTAGGTCCCCTGTTTGTAATCTAAACCAGAGCAGGGAATGCCCAAGGCATTAAGACACTTTTTTGTATACTTGTTAAAGGGACAATGAAGCAGGAAGTGGTCCATGGTCTCCACCTTCCCAGAGCATTCCTTCCACGGACAGTCACGGTCATCGGCGCTCCTATGCTTCACATTTCCATTAACATAAAGCTTCCTGTGAAAGGAGCACCAGACGATATCCCTGAACATGGACAGAACCCTGTGAGAGTTTACTAAAGAGAACCCTACTCTCAACACGTCGTCTGGGCAATCTTTTAGGGCAAATGGTGCATGAAAGTAGGACCCTCTTGTCGATCTCCTTCCTAGCCAGGGCTGCTAATGGCAGTAGGAGCACCAGGAGTATTAATATTACAGAGAAGTCTTTAAGAACCCAGCTGCAGCTTCAGCAAGACAATAATACGGCATGATACCAAGGAATATGACTGGCCATAAGGTGGCTTTAGACAGGCCGACCTGTACAGTAGTCTGACTGATTGACACAAGGACCAAATAGATGGCTACTAAACAAGGGACAGTACATGTGTATTGCTACCATTGTATTGGCCCATTAATTCAGGTTCATTGTCTGAACAATCAGAACAGTAGCATAACATCCTGTGTGGATGTGAACCAGGAACTCACTGCTCACTGTGCAGTTTCCTTGTCTCGCATGTATTGAGCATGAAAGGCCCTCTAGCTGGCCATATACTGAATGCCCAGTTGGCTCAACAGTATGTGCTGATACAAATGAATTAAAGACTAGTCATAATCTTTATTGAGTGTTTTACTGAATATTCTGTTGAATGAAAGATATGTGATACAAACTATTTTGTGGGAACTTTTTCTATTCTACAGGTTCTTTATTGGTCATGCAATATTACACTGAATAAGACTCATGCTGAGGAAGATACAGGGCTGAATGTATTAAAGGGGTTCTCTATACTGTTTAATCAACCACATGCTACTGAATTGTTACTGGATTACCAAACTACAAAACATATTATTAAGTTTGAAGCTTGCTGAGAGCTGTAACCCAGAAACATCACGGTTATATTGTTAAAGATGCAACTTTTCTGCAGTTCTTCATGGTCACAGACACCAGTAAAATGCAGAAGCTTGAAATAGAATCCCATCTGATTTGTTTCAATCTAGCTATGTGGTCTTTATTTTTGCAACTGGAAGCTTTAAGCAAAGATTTTAACAACAACACTATGTTCTCTTTCCTGATGTGTGATTACTGGGCTACATCATCGGCCAAAAATGACACAATAATATCTGCATGCAAGACAGCGGTAAAATGACTGACATATGTACATGTAAGCTGCATTCTGTTCTTTAAAAGCTGGGAAAAATGTATAAACATTACTTAAAGAACACTGATCTTCCTGTGCTATATCTCCTAGCATGCTTTAACCCTTAAAGGACAAGGAAGGGTTTAATCACTTAACTGATACTCTGGGCTGGTGCTCTTATTAACAGAAAACTGCACCGGCTTGGGATACCTGCAAGTGAGCGATCCTCAAGGGGCATGACAAGGGATCCGAATAACCAGCAGCCAGATTACACTGGTTTATTTTTAGAGATTGGCAAAACCAGGTGCAACTGTGATTGGGTGAGAAGGAAAGAGTTAAGGCAGGAGAAGGCTGGCCTGGGGGGCGGAGAAAGAGAGGGATGAGATGTCAGAAAAAGAAGCATATTTTGCAAAATGTCAGGAGTTTCTCTTCTTTCTGTTTTCATATTATCAATTAATAACTGTGGACGTTTTCTTTAATGCAATGTTATATTGTGCTTTCTGTATCTTTATACGGTATATATATACCGTATTGTATTTAATTCATGTATTTAATTCGTGTTAACTACGATTGCTTGATCCAGGGAATGTTTCCAATAGCCAAAGGGGTCAGGAAGGAATTTTTTCCCTCTTGAGGCATAATTGGCACTATCTTCAGGTTGGGTTTTTTGCCTTCCTCTGGATCAAACCAGTGGATATATGATAATATATTTTACGTTTTATTTTTCACAGCAGTGGTAGGACCTTGCCAGAGTACTGCACAGGTAATTTTAGCAGAGGGAGAAAAGAGGTTCTCTCCTGTGACTGCACGTTGGATTGATAGATACAGACGCTACTACTGCTTGTGCTAGGTGACAGCCTGCTTGGATTTCCTATCATCGAGACACTGCAGATCCAAGACTGGCAGCAGGGCTGCTGAACTTCTCTCATGGTTGGTAATCCAGTTGCTGCTTGTAGCAGAGTTTGGGGCCATCCTCTCTGTAGGTAGAGGCAGTCTAATACTCATTCAAGTCTTCAGTAAGGAACGGCAGAGCATAGTAGCAACCTCTTATGGAATTATGGCTTTAGAATATTGCCTTGGTTAAGCTGGCAAGGTCCTATTTTTCTGATAAAATGTAAATAAATGCTGTGGCCTTTTTCTCCACCTCTGTTTCCTGGTGATTCATTAAGGTATGTAACAAGGGGGTTCAGTGGGGTGCCTCAAGGTGAAGGGTCAATTGAGGAGTCCCCTAGTCATGCGCAGTAAATGAAAAGCTGAACTTAAACAAAAAAGCTGTATTTTTCACTTTACATTTATAGAAAAAAGAAGGGAAGAAGAGGATTGCTTGCTCACATGTACCCCGGGCTGGTACAGTTTTCTACTTACAGGAGCACCAGGTAAGTGATAACAATTACTAGGGGGTGCCTAACATTTGTTAAATCAACCTTTCATTCTCCTTTAATGAAATACTTGGATTTGTAGTCCAGCAACAATTAAATAAAGGTAGTTGAACAACAACAATGTTTAAACTGCCTTAAAAGGGTGTAAAGTTGTATCCAGATCTAGCAACCCTCAGTAACCAGTAAGTAGGTATGGACCAGTTTACCGTTTAGTCTCCTAGTAAAAGTTATTTATTGTTATTCAGCACCATATTGTTTATTACAGTGATAAGTGCACTGGACTAATTACATAAATGCACATATTCCAAATTTATAGAGTGTGCCTGAAACGACTGAAAACGGTTTGCTGATATAACCCCTTGCAAAACCCTGGGTTGGGAGTGCAGGCAAGGTTGTTAATGGAATTAAGCTAGCATAAATTAGTTTCCTTTCCAAATTCTTTCTCTTGTACACATTATTTTAAACATTATTGTAAACATTCATTGCACAAAATTTGCCTGATAGCAAATAATGAGACTTTAATGTCATGAAAATGTACTTAGGAGATCTCTGTAGGGTCCTGCTGACAAGCCCTGTGGTCATTGGCCTGCAGATGAGTGAGTGACAGATTCATTCCTGCAATCAGTCACCTTTGTACATTTTCCCATCTTGCGCTGAGCCGTTTGATTGCTCTCAAAATTTAGGAATGTTATAATCATGGAGATAAAATGTTTGGTACAACAATTTCCTTGCTTCATTTCTGTTCTCTGCATGACAGCTAATGTAATCAGACTTCAAAAACGCTTTCTCTGTATTATATTGCTGTATTCTTTTTCTGTACATTTTCCAATTAGAAGCCTGTTGATACAAAACATTTGCTTTAGGCATGCCTGCTCGCCTCCACATGTCCTAAAAATTAGTGGGGAAAGCATCACTTCCAGTGTTTTTTATTTAAAAAGCCTTAGCATGTCATTCTTTGGGCGCAAGTCTGTTGTACCTATTGACACAGCCTGCTATGGGGGACCTTGGATTGCTGCCACATGGATGGATTGCTGCTCCAGGTTACCCTTAATAGGAACACTTGTGCATGATTTTAATATTTCAAAAAATGTGGGAGAGTGGTACATCTATCTTTAATAAATATCAATACAAACACAGCCATGCGTCTATTCAGACGCACTCATGTTTTTTAATGAGACCTGTTTTTTAATGAGCCCTTATATGTTGTGTGATCATTTTCTCATTAGAATTAGTTATTTGGTAGCACTCCTTTCACACCTAAATGCTCTAGAAAAAGTTTCTGAATGTACTTTTAGAAAGTGTACCATCTCTCCCATTGTTTTCCCTTTTGTAAAGATCAGGGCCGCCAAGTTTGATGCCTTGCAATGGATTAAGCTTCTCGTGGGCAGCCATCAATAGAGTCAAATATACAGAATGGCAACTGCACAGGCCTAAACCCTACTTTGATAGAATGACCTTTGCTGTAAAATAGAATACAGACCAATACATGGAAAATGAATGAGTTAGATGACCTGTTAGGTACCAATTAATTGATTGTAGCATCTGTAAAGATGGCAACAATACTTTGTGTGGTTTTCCTTTTACAAAAGGCTTCTTTACTTATTTTGTACAGTATAACATGCTGACAGTCTTATAAGGCAGAATGCCCTTGCTCATACAAGTTATTGATCTAGAAAATAGGAAATGTCTCTACTGGTTTATCATTTATCAACAGAGAAAATGTTTCCTATGAATTACACTTATCTGTTATCTGACCTGTACAAAATAATAGTACTAATAACATTTTGATACAGAGTGAATAAATTCTAGGTTTTATCAATTTTGCAATATCTTGATTTTTTGAGAATAAAATGTGCCTTTATAGAGTTTGTTTCCTAACATGATGATTCATGCAAATCAATATAATAATAATTACATTATGGCACTAAATATTGCCTCATGGTGCATTCAATTCCAAGATAGAAAAATACCAGAGGTTCCACTTTGCCTTTGTTGTGCTTTTTGCTGACATCTAATTTTAATACATTTGAAGTTTCGTGAAACAATTCGCCAATGACAAAATGCTGAATTTTGCTGTGAATCCATGCCTGTTAAAAAAATGTGCTCATCGCTAGTTCTAAAATGTCCTTGTCTAGATTTCTGGTGTAATAGATTTTTGATGGATACTCTAAGGGGCAGATTTATCAAAACACGAGTTCAAATCCCGAATGGGAAAAATTCGGATTGGAAACGAAAATTTCTGAAGATCGCAAATATCACAAAAATGCTTACAAAAAAATAGTATTAGGCACGATAATATTGTATTGGCGATCCGAAAGTCACGAAATTTTCGTACCGAACGATTGTAAACAGCGACAAAATCGATCCGATTTTTTCGCACTAAAAATACGAAAAAGTTGCAAAAGCGACGAAAAAGTTGCTCAAGCGTCGAAATAGTTGGGCAAGGTAGGAAAAAGTTGCGGAAAATACGATTGGCCCGATCCAACGAACGCTCTGAGCATTCGTGGATAAGTAAATGTGCCCCTAATTCTCCAGTCAGGTTTGAGGGAGCTTATAAATATAAATGTTGTCTGATTCTGTGTGTATATTGATAAAGAGCACTTCTACATTCTACTATTCTACATGTCTAGCACTTCTTCCATTCCAGGATCATTTTTAACTGTATGTACATATACTGATTAATGGAGCCAAGGTGTAGAGAGTTTAAGGTTCACATTAAAACAAATTAGCTGGGACTTCCAGAACACTTGGTTGAACCAGCGTCTGTGGTTATCATTTCTGGGAAAAAAATATATTAAGTTATATACTTTTTTCATTTTGGCAATTGTCTCAGTGAGGCATTTTTTCAACTATAGGCATAGGAAGGCCAGTGGTCATATATACCATGTAAAATACAGAAAATAATGAGCTTAGTTCACTTGCTCTTGATTCCTAGCTGATGCGGCTTAATTGTATTTGCTATTCCAATTACATTATCAAGGTTCACATTATCAGGAAAACTTATTTTATAATTTATTCTGTAAAAAAAAACATTATGGGAAGCTATTAACAACTTAGCTGCATCATCCTCTGTCGCAATTTGTTTGACAAATTCTGCATTTCATTCAGCTCCTTCTTATTAGAATGTGATAATCATTTCATTGAGTAAGGGAGGATTTTTAATCAAAGCTTCTGTGTGTATAACCAGTACAAATGTTAATACAGCAACAGTATTTATAACATCATAACAAGCAATGAGGAAAAGACTGACTAGAGATTTAATACAGGGTTTGTAGTTTACCTATTTTGCTAAATCTATAGATTGTTTATTATACAGACATAATACAACTCATACATTGCAGCTTAGCATAAATATCTTATTGAAATGATAATATTGGAAATACTGTACATAAGTAAAGGGCCATACAATTTCCCAGTCTTACTAACTAGAACTCTTCAGTAAAAGTCAAACCTTATTAGGCTATTTCAGTCTTATTGCTGTTAGTGAACTGGGCATGGAGTTAGAATTTACAAAAGGTGTATTGGGCCACTTGTTTAAGTTAGATTTTTATTTTGCATAAGGTAATTTTGTTCTTTTCTAACACTTCAAGGCCAATTTATTGAACTTTTAATCGAAAAAAAAGCAAAAAATACAAACACAAATACAGGTACAGGACCCATTATCCAGAATGCTCGGGACCAAGGGTATTCTGGATAAGGGGTCTTTCCGTAATTTGGAACTCCATACCTAAAGTCTACTAAAAAATCAATAAAACATTAATTAAACCCAATAGGATTGTTTTGCATCCAATAAGTATTATTGATATCTTAATTGGGATCAGTTACGAGGTACTGTTTTATTATTACAGAGAAAAAGGAAATCTGTTTCAAAATTCTGAATGATTTGATTAAAATGGAGTCTATGGGATACTGGCTTTCCATAATTCGGAGCTTTCTGGATAACTGGTTTCCCGATAAGGGATCCCATACCTGTATACTTAAAGGAGAAGGAAAGCAATCACTGGGGGGTGCAAAAATGTTAGTTTTCACCTAAAAGATTTCTCCTAACAGAAGCACCAGCTACAGTGTATGCAACAAAGTGATCCTCTTTAGTGATGGGCAAAATAATTCTCCAGGCATGGATTTGAAGTGAATTTCCGTGTTTCGCCATTGGTGGATTTTTGGTGGAAAATTTGGTGTGCAAAAATTCACTGTGTGTCAAATAATTGTTGCCTGCATAAAATAAAAACTTGGCAAAACTTGTTGCTCGCATTAAAAGAATGACACTTGCGATAATTTCAAAGATTCAAAAAATTTTCGGTGAATCAAGACGGGACAGATTCGCTCATCACTAATCCTTTGCCTTCTTCATGCATGCACAGTGGAGTGAAATGCCACTTTAACAAATAACCCAGCTCAACTGCGCATGCGCCGTCCCTGGGATCTCATTAAATGAGAAGGAAGGAAGGAAGAGGTTCGCTCGCCTGCATTACCCATGCCTGGTGTAGTTTTCTACTAGCTGGAGCCCCAGCCAGGGGTTTTAGGTAAGCGATTACAATCACAATCAATAAGGGGAAGGAAAGGTAAAAATCACTGGGGGGGTGCCAAATGTTAGGCACCCCCCCAGTGATTTTTACCTTTCATTCCCCTTTATGAAAATATATTTTTAAACCTCAAATAGTAGAAATTTATTAAAGAAAAAAAAAAGCACAAAAATTGGCCAAAAAAAAACTTGGCACGTTAAATCTGACTTTATAGAAGTTAATGGGAATTGTCTCAACAACAACATTTATTTACAGAAAAAAACATGCAGTTAGATTTACTCGGGAAGGCATATTTATCAAAATTTTAAAAATTGTGAATTATATATTTTTTAATTTGGAATTTTTTTTAAAACTGACCAAATTGGAATGTGCGTTTATTTATTAAAAAAACTTGAATCTCAAATACTTGATTGATTAAGAAATGTGAAAAGAAAGCTCAAACACAATGAATTTTCATTTTTAATAGTTATACCGACTTTAAATGAAAATGTAAAAAACTTCACAAATTTAAACTGTGAATATCTGTATTTTTCAACAAGCTAGTGCTTTTTTCCCCCTCAACCATGAAAATTAGTAAATTTATCTCTAAGTTTGCAACATCTACACCAATTTTAGATTTTTTTTTAAACTTTTTTTGTTTTGTCATAACATCTAATAAAAACGTGATGCAGGACAACTCTCATTGCATTTAAAATAAACTGCATTAGTTCAGCCCTGCTAGCCGGATTTTTTAGATGTGTCCTTGAATTTCAAGTGATCTGATCACCCTATTCTGTCATCTTATCACCCTTTTTCTTAATCTGCCATCATTAATCTTATCACAAAATAGAAAAAAATAGAATTAATGATTGCATTTTTTCTGACACTTTTTTATGATAATTACTGATATTTAATGACTTCTTTCAATTCACTGCAAGGTCACACATTTCCACAATATTGTTTTTATATTTTTAATGAGTCATTCTTCTGTATCTGTTGATTCAAAAGTTTGCCACTAAAATCAATAAATTTTTTACTCAATTTTTCACAGAAATGTTCATCTTGTGTTTGGTTCTGAAACAACACTTTGTAAAAAAAGAGATTATGAATTGGGTTCCATAAGATACCAGTTCCTGAAAAACAAAATGTTCGAATCTGTCCTGGTTCGCTTTGCCGAAAAACGACAGAAACGACACGAAAAACGACAAAATTTGCAAAACAGTGAAAAATTTGCAGAATGTTTTTGTTGTGCACAACTTTTTTTGACGTGACCGCAACTATCTTGATGCGACCGTGCCCATTTTGATGCGGGTGCATCTATTGTGACTCGACCAAGGCCAATTTGAAGCAACATTGCCTATTTTGAAGTGTCCGCACCCAATTTGACACGGTTGCACCTATTTTGATGTGACTTTTTATGACGTGCGCCAAATTTTTTCAGGCAAATTTTTGCTGAAGTTTCGCAAAACAATTCGCCAATGGCAAAATGCAGAAATCCGCTGTGAATCCAAACCTGGCAAAAAAAATTTGCTCAGTTCTATTCACACATTTGAATGATTTCCCATATCTTCCTTATCATGACCTACTAATAATTAGTCAAAGCACTTTGAAATGCAAGATTTATATCAAGACGTTTTATTTTTTAATTTGACAGTATTACGTGAAGTTAGGTTCTACCATCTGTAAGACGCAAAGCTCTTCTTTTCTTCTTTTGGAATCTGATTTTTAATATCTTTTCCTTCTGTAAAAATGTTACACATTACACAAAGGAATCAGAATTAATTTTAGCAAGAATACTTTTTTTTAATACATAACGAATATCTGTCTGACCCTGAGGCTTTTACAGATAGGCACAATTTAATAGTATTTAACTTCTCAAGTACATCATCTGAAGCATTAAGGGTTCATCATGGATCATTTTGGAAGTAGGTTATATTCTTAAAAGTAAAAAAGAAAATCATTCAAGGCAGCATCGTTAAGTTACATTATTAGATTAAACATGATTAGGTAAATATAGTAACATTTTCATGTTAACTAGTAAAATTTTATGGCAAGTTATAGTTTTGCAGAGAAAATTTGTGCCTAGTTTAACGGAAAAAAAAACCCCAAAACAAAAACAACCCTTGCGATATGCACACCAAAAAATGTGTATGGCATATTTGCCATCCTCATCCACCAATGGGATTTATACAGGCAAAAAAAAAGATTTATACCTAATTATATTGCACCATGGCCGTAATACATGAATATTGTGGCAAAAGCTAAAGGTATCGTGATTTTCTATATTTTAATAATACAAATGTGAAGAGATGCTCTCAACTCTTAGACAGAGGAAATTAATAAATTTATAGGATCTATTATCCAGAATGCTTGAGATGAAGGGTTTCCAGATAAGAGATCTTTCTGTAATTTGGATTACCATACCTTCTGCTAAAACAAATTTAAACATTAAATAATTCCAATAGGAATGGTGTGCCTTTAGTATGGATTCATGTAGCTTAGTTACCTTCAAGTACAAGGTAATGTTTTGCTATTACAGAGAAAAACTATTATTAAAATTTCATGCTACATAGTTCATCCAAGAGACAGCGGAGACTTCATAAGAAAACCTTAACCCAATTTACCCAGATGACAGAAAAGTCATAGGGAAACAGTTATGTGGGTGAAGGTGGGCCACAGCTTTGTTAGGAAATACATTGATAGTCCTTGCCTCACCTTTACCAAACATCTTAATGAACTTTATGGCCAAGGACTATCACCCGCCATTTGCTGTGACAAATTTTAACAACCGTAAAGAATAAACCATGCTTGAGACTGAAACATACTTGTGTAGCTGAACATAAATGTCACGAGGTAAATGTGTCTATACAATATATAAATATATATTTTTTGGGTTGTTTCTAAGTTTACAGATAGTGTATAAAAGAGTCCAAGATAGAACAGGGAGGGAGGGGGATGCGGCTCCAAACGCAGAGGCAAAAGGAGGGGGAGTGCAGCGCACGAGACTCCAGGAGGAAGAGGAGGGGTACTATCAGCTACTGGGCACCTTCTGGGTATGTAAACCCTTTCTGCGCGGAGGGAATTGTGCAGGCAGCTAAGCCCCACAGTCATTAGGCATTTCAGCGCTCTCCATACTTTATGCAGCTTGTAGTTTCAATACATCAGCTTTGGGGCAACTGCAAAATTGTTAGAAGTCCATGATTGACAATAAATTATATGTGCATTATTAATTCACAGTTTAAAATGAAATTGAATATTGTAAATCGGTATTTGAGAAACCTCAAAGAACACTTATTCTTTTGACATTCCGATTAAACATACTTTGTATAAAATGACATTCTAATTAAATGGTGGATAATTCAAATTAAAATTTCAATGAATACTAAAATATATAGTACTCTCCTTACCAGAATAGCAGGATAATCTTGAAGAGGACAATTTCAAATTCCTAATCACAAAAGCTTTGTTCCTCTGACATCCAATTTCTGCAGAATGCTGTTTTGGAGTTTGTATATTTATTGCTAGTGTTTTCTCTACGTGTGACAGCTGCGTAAGGCGTGTTTTGAAAGAAACCCAGTTAGTTTAAGACCATTCAAAAACAATGATTAAAAGTCAATCCCTACATTTACTTTCAGAATGATCCTATATAAATCTTTATGGATGTCATTTAAAGATAAGCAAACAACTTGTGGTGCATTTAGTCAAAACAATTTGGTTTGACATTAGAAAAACGTTGATTCATTAAAAAAAAAAAAATCAAAATTGTTTACAATGTGTGTTTTGCTGTTGTTTCAACACCCAGATTAACAGCATTTATTCAACAATTCAATGAGCAGGAGAAGCCTTTACAGGGCTTGCAAGTCTGTCCTGTGAAAATAGATGTCTTTTAAATATATTTATATATTTCAATATATTTTTGTATTTTTGTCTTTATCCCTTGCTCCCAACATCACTTGGTATTACACAGGTTCACTGGTTGCATTAAACCTGCTGTGTTCTATTTATTCTCTATATAGTTTGCTCGGAGAACATTTTATACAGGTCCTGTGGATTGTCAAAATAAATCTGTACTAATGTGTAATGGGGCTACCTGTAGATGGTAGACTCCCGCCACAGGGAAGGTGATTAGGCAGGGCTCTGCTGTAAGAAGTAGACATCTCACAAAATAATGCAATGAACCAAGGCAGACTTTATATATCAGCTTCTCACAAGGATTGCCATCCAGTTACAGAACTGGAGCACCAGAAGCTAAATGTTTTAGTGTAAATCAGTTAATCAAAATCACCACATCTCCAGAGGATCCTTTCACATCCTTACTCACAAACGTTCCCTCTCTCCTGGAGCCTCCATTACCACTATCACATAGAACTGCACTAGCAGAGTGCCATAAGCCATCGAGGGGCCTCCTTTCTAAAGTTTTCACACTAGTTTTCTGTTGCATCCAGCATACAGTACATGAGCTTCTCCCAAGCTGTCTCACTACAGTTCCCATAGATTTCCACTAACTATTACCCCTAACTGGCACACAAACACCTGGGGCTCTGCCCCAAACACTAACTCCTCACTAACTGATCTTCTAACTTGCCCGATCCTAGTAGGGTGCAGCCTCCCACGCTCCATATGCTCAAAAATTCCCCTACCTATGCCTGCACACGAATGAATGAAATACGCTCGGGTGCAGGCACATGTAGCTGATATACGCCGAAAATATGAAGTCTTGTGTTTTTTGGCGGTTATCGGCTACATGTGCCTGCACCCGAGCGTATTCCATTCTTTTGGGTGCAGGCACAAGGTAGGCTGAATTTACAATAGTGGGGCATATTCTCGGCAAGCGGTTTTCGGCTTGCCGAGCATTAGCCTTAAACAGTCGATGCTTTCTGCTGATTGATTGTCAAGGAATACTACACCAGGACAATCTTAGAGGCCCATTCAAAGATTAAAAAAACTTGAGTTAAAGAAACCATTACATTTTGATAGGACAACCCCCCATGAACTTCTACTTCCCATTGATTTAGAAGTTTTACATTCAAGTTTTTTTTTTTGCATTTTAATAAATCTCAGACATTTGGGTTTTGAAAACCCATAATTCAAATTTGTGAGTTTTAGAGCAAAGATATTTGAATCAAGTAAAAAAAAATAAATTTATTGAAATCAGCCCATTTTATTGCATATGAGGGTAAGAGTGGCAACATAGAAATGTGTTAGTATGTGTCCAAATGATATGCATGACATATGAACGCCAATATATGTACAAAGTGCTTTGTAATCAGGGTCTCATATTTCTTATAGCCTTCGCAGAGGTGTTCTATACAGATGTAGCCAGCAAGTTTTCACATGTTATCTCGCCATGTCCAGACACCATTTTTTGAAAGATAAGTCTTTTCTCTAGATGGTGCCGGAGTGCAAAGACTTGCCAGCAAAACTCAATAGAAACCGCCTTAGACTATGTGCCACCTGGTGGCAAATTTTTGTATTTTTTTTTCTTCTTGTGTTAATGGGATTACCAGTTAGAGACAGAATGTGACATCATAGTAAAGGAACTAGGCTGCATCTGTATAATTAAAGTGTTAATCCACTTGCACTTTGCCATAAGGGCTTTTTCAGTTGGTAGACTACATAATAGTGATGAGTAGTTTTTTTTCTATGGACAAGGGATGTAATATGTAGTTACCTTTTATAACTGAATTAAATAAGATGCAATTTAGACAGGGTAGTGTCTCATATTTTGGCAGTTACAAGAATTGCCCAGTATGTCTTTTGGGGTATTACATCTTTTGTCAAACCTTTTTAATGATTTTTGGCCATGGAATGATCTATTGGGACTTTACCAAAACATGCAGCAAACTTTGGGCTTTCCATACATAATATGTCTTAGAAATGCTCATTTAGTACTGTTAAATATCTTCTAAACTCCTGGTTTGCCTGTTTTATAGTTTGTTCATAAGTTCAGTCACATAGCGTTAATCTTCTCAACAAAAGGAAGAGGATTCTAAAGGAAAGGCAATTAAAAGACTTGGTGAATTGTTATTTCTATCTCAAATGATAGTCATAATTATTATGCTTTTCATGTTCACTGTGGGATAGCATACATTTAGTTCCATCTCTTGAATCTTAATTTTGTTCTCAGTTTTTCCCTACAAACGGCATTTGTCAGGAACTTAACAATGTTGCAAACATTGTAAAAGCTAAAATAATTTCCTAATAATATTCCAACTTAATATTTCATTAAATTACTACTACGGTTAAATATATCTGGAAATGTGAGCAGTAACTTGCACTTAATAGGCCATTTTAGTTTTAAAGTGCTTTATGATTACATTTTCAAAAGTACTCATTCAGAATAGCTTTCATCAAATATTTAGAGGCTTAATTTAACATTTTATGCTGTGATGTAGGCTTATCTGTTGTATTAACCTTTGCAGATACATATTAGAAGTGTGCAGGAATGCCTTCAATTCTGTGCCCTATGTGTTTTTTATGCAGTAATATATTAGTGGTTAAAACACAGCCAGCATCATTTACTAACACAAGGCAATCAATCAGAGATTTGCTTTTAGTATTCTACCTGCAGAAAACATATATAATTTAAATCCTGCTGGTTATTATGGGTAAGTGCCCTGGGCAACTTTGCTAAGTATTAGCTGAAGTATAGGACCCATTATTCAAAAACATGTTATCTAGACTCTCTCATAGTATCCTATATATACAGTATCCTATATGTATCTTCACTTTCACTGATTTGCAAAAAAATGGATGCATTGCTTACAAAGGCACTTCCCTATAGTTTCTCTCAGCAACTATTGGCTTCTTCTTCTGAACTGCACACAAGTCTACCTATTGCTAGTTATCAGCAAATCTGTTCCGTTTCAGCAAAAAATTAGCAAATCTTTCAAAAGATTTGTGAAACAACTAAAAATCCACAAAACTGTGAAAATTAAATATTTAAAAAAAAACTGGTGCATGTTTATTTGACACGTGCGGCAAATTTTTAGACAAAAAATGTTGTCTCCCCTTTCACAAAATAATCCGACAATGACGAAATGTGGATATTTGCTACAAATCCATCCCTGGCGAATTATATCGCCCATCACTACCTACTGATGCAGAGGAAACCCAGAGTTAAGCTTGTTGAATTTCATTGTTTTCTCTGTAGTGAACAGTAGTGATGAGCAAATTTTTTCACCAGGCATGGATTTGCAGCGAATGTCCGCATCTTGCTATTGGCGAATTGTATTTACGAAAATCCGCTGCGGAAAAATTAGTCGCGCGCCAAAAAAAAAGTTGTGGTTGTAGCTAGTGATGAGCAAATCTGTTCCGATTCGCTTCAGCGAAAAATTTGTGAATCTTTCAAAAGATCCGCGAAACAGTGAAAAATTCACGAAACAGCGAAAATGTTGTGCGGCAAAAAAAATTGTCGCCCGCGGCTATTACTTTGTCGCCCGTGGCTATTATTTAGTCACGCAGCTATTCTTTTGACGCCCCCGACAATTCTTTTTTGTCGCCGGCAGCAATTTTTAGACGTGCAGCAAATTTTTCCACGGCTAATTTTTTCATCCGTTTCGCGAAACAATCCGCCAATGGCGAAATGCGGAAATTCGCTGCGAATCCATGCCTGCCGAAACATTTCGTCCATCACTAGTCGTAGCAAAATAGGCGCAGTCGCAGCAAAAATAGGCACGAAGATTCACTCATCACTAGGGAGCACACTCAAACATATTAATAAACCCAAGAGCCAAAAATGATGCAAGCCCCTCTTTGATACTTTGGATGGAATTGTATCTGATTTGTCAAAACAGGGGATAAGCAGAAATTATGCTGGAATTGTAGGGAAATGCAACATTGCATATAAAAACGTAATGATTTGCATCTAAAATGGCACTGTTGATTGCATAAAAATGCTTTTTATGCAATTGCTTTTCCGTTTATATGTATTTAGAAGTCAGAAAAATAAAAATGAAATAAAATTGTGGATTGCAATTGAATATCATCATTTTACATTTATTACACCTTTTTTATCTGTGTGTGTTATACATTCCCTCATTATGTTCCGCATTATAAAACTTTAAAGCTTATCCAGGATACTCCATGTCAAACCCCATATAATTAATCTCAAATAAATAAGTCTTACTAGTTTGAGTAGTTTAAAGACCATTTACTATGTAACGCTTTTCTGACCCAATTTGTAATAAACCCAGGCTAGTAGTGAATAGGGAGCATGGGTTACATTTGCAACACTTAATACAAAGGGGTGAGCCTCCGCTATATGGGAGAATCAGGATGGAGCGAGGGTGTAGTGGAACTACAACTAGCTGAGGTGTGGTGTGCAGGTGATAAAAGATGGACGCCAGAGGATTCTTGCTGATCAACTATAGTACAATTTATTGAAAGGCACAACTTGATAGTGCAGCAGGGTATACTCACAAACACAGCAGTGTATGATGGTCACAGATAGTACAGCAGATGTGACACTTTAAGCACAGAATAACCCACTTGGAGGATGCACAGAGGACTAGTTGACACCTGAGATATAGACCTTTCAGAAGGGAGTGTTCCGGCCGACTGTGGTCCAGGGGAGAGCTCCTAACACTGGTACCTGGCGTCTAATAAAACCGGTCCCTAAAGAACGACTACAGAGCCGGGGTGGACTAAACCCTTTGTTACAACTCCTGGTTGGGGCTATAGACTGCCCTTACTAAATAGTCTGACTACAATCACCTCTCCTAGAGGGTGCTATAACAAATCTGTCTGTGCTGGCTTAACCTCGTTCATGGGGCCCTGTCCCCGACTTAGCACTAGGGTAGGTGGTCCCCTAGGGTACAAATGGCTTCTGGGCCTATGTTCTGGTCCAGGCTCAGTTGGGATCTGTCCAGAACACAGCATGCAGCCAAAAGAGGAAGACACTTCCTTGTGCAAGACACTATATAGTCTGCACAAGGGGAGTGGTCAACCTGGGCTGAACCTATAGAGGGCAGCCTAATAACAGTAACCTGATATCAGAGGGCTCTGCCCTATAACAATACAGATAAGATAAGAATAAGGGATAACACCATAGGGAGCTTAACCCTATGGGTCCCTACATTCACCCGGGGGAAAAATCCATTCCGACCCGGCAATGGCAAATAATATTAAGTACACATTTCAAGCAATAACAGTAGTGCATTGATTTAGTGCAAAAAATACAGTACCCATACATCCGTTTCTGATACCCTCTCCTGAGGAGTATCCGGTACATTGGATAGCTGAAAAGGAAAATTTTAAGGCACAGAAAATTTTAACTGTTTCGTTACTAGTTACGTTTCTGTAAACCATTTACAATACATGAGTGTCACTATGGATCACTCAGGCACTTACTTATATAGATCCTTGAGATACCTTCTGGCTCTGCAACAGAGGTAAAACAGGCAAAATACTTAGAAATCTTGAGTCACCTTCCTGCCCCTAAACAGTGGTGCTCAGGTACACACTTAGGTATCCTTGATATACCACCTGTAACCTGCAACAGGGATATAACAGATACACTTACACATGAGGACGATCCTGCCTTCACTCAGGGGTCCCCAGGCACATGCTTGGCTGTAAAGAAACTGTTATTGGGCACAATTTAAACTGTAATACATCCCCACCCATCAACTTTATTAAGTCCAGGCCTTCCACCCTAACCCAGTGTTCATGAATCTCCCGACATGCACTCCGTAGGTGTGGGTTAGGCAGAGGGTTCTACCCTTAGATGAGGTAGATGAAAATAGAAGTTGAAGTGGGATGGGGCGCAGCAGTCTTTTTTGTTCACCCAACTGGTAACTTTACAGTCTCTCCTTGAGAGAGTTCCAACTTAATAGCAAACAAGTCCACCACTGTGGACATAACTTGAAGAACTGGGTCACCCTATGGCGGCAAAAATACGGCAGTCTCTTTAGGGGTGCCCAAATATGGTGGGTAATCCCTTTAACAGCTAGGGAAATCCTACCCACCTCCCACCCGGGGGAAAATCCCATCAGGGAAGGGCATCCAGAACCGCATGGGGTTTTCCACCCACCTAATGGAGGTTGCGGTCAAACCTGGCCTTTGTAGCCTCGTATGAAATGTAGTAGCCCGGATGGGGCTTGTCGATCTTGCCTCCACTGGGGAGGTCGGATAGCAAAGAGAAATTTCGGTCCTCTTGATACTTGCCACAGGAGCGAACCCGGTGTTTGAGGACGGTCCGGCCAAACCACCACTCTCGGGCGATGTTTGCAAGGTAGTCCACATCCTGGTGGCGTCGCTGTGGGTTGGTGGTAAGCAAGCCCCCAAAGCCAATCTTCTCTCTACGGGTCAGCTCCCCGTAGATCCACTCATCAAGATGCTTGTCCACCTCATCGTATACCCACTCGGGGGCATAAGGTATATAAAATTGCCAGAGTTCATAAACTTTAGAGTTTATCAGTCTCTGCACCCGGGAAACAGCCCGGTACTTTTCAGGGTCTGCACGGCCCGGAGCCACCCAGCAGGTCTCATCCTTACTGAAACTGTAGGGAGGTGGCGGGGTATCCGGCATCCCAATGGCAGCCTCAGACTCCTGTGGGGGCAACTGTGGAGGAGTGGCTTCCTCTCCCTGAGGATCTCTCTCTATGGGGTGCCCGAACTCCATGGCACTCCAATTGGGTTTGGGGTATTTGCGCCTGGATTGTCCAGGTACTGGGATACCACCCGGTGATAATCCTCCACTAGCCCCATCTGGTGTGGTAGAACGGCCTCTGCCCAGCCTGGCAGAGAGCCCCAGCAATTGTAGCTGTTTCTCCACAGGGGTGACTTCAACCCCCACAGAACTGGCTGTTGACTTTGCCTTCCTGTTATAGGGCCATATGGCCTCAGACACACTGTCCAGAACCTCTCCTGAGTGGTCGGAAGAGGACAGCAATATATCCCCAGATGATTCAGCCTGGGGTGGTGATACAATTTCCTTGGGTTCTGGGATAGGAATTGGGGTAGTAGGCCTCATGGGGCTTGTACTGGCTCTGAGGGGGGTCTCCACCCTCACTATGGGGTCAGTCCAGCATTTGTTGGTGCAGGCAGGGCAGCTGGCTCTCACATCCTGCAACGCTTTACTAACCTCCTGTCCACAGCACCCACAGTATGGCACTACCAGTTCCTCCCCTTCATCTCCATACTCCACTCCAAAAGTGCCCAGCCACATATACCTTTTCTGTGGCGGTGGGCTATCAGTGCGGGTCGCCATCTTAGGACCAATGAAGTTATGGCTGCAGCCGCAGCAATGTAGTGCAAACCCCTGTTGTAAGATATCCCACACGGCAAGAGCCTCCTGTAGGCGTGCTCGGGGATCACTGGCCAGTCTAATGTACGGGGTTGGCAAGATAATTATTATTGGGTAGATCCGGATGCAGCCGCGATCCGGTCTAAGCACAGGCACAGTCCCAGTAGCGTAGGCTGTGACGCTGGTATGTATTGATTTTCTGCTGTATATGTCGGTCGCAGCCGCAATCCGACTCTTTATGCAGATATGGGGTAACCCACAGCCGTGGGGTACTCACTGTTCTTGCGCACCTCGGTGCGATAGTACCCAGGCCGCAGCCGCTGGTCCTGGGGTGCGCAGATATCCGATCCAACTGCAGCCGCAGTGGTAGATAATTTCTGGCAAAGGTAGTGCAGGTGAGTTTAGCGTGTTGGCGCAACAAGTTAGCTCAGAAGCTTTGGAGGGAGCTCACCCACATGCGTCTCTTCTGCTCAAAGGAGAGGCACAATATGGCCGCCGTGACGTCAGTGTCACGGAAAATGGCCGCCAAATCTCACAAACAACCCGCCTCTCGCGGGATTTCGTAGCAAAAAGAGCGCCAAATTATAAGGGCGGTGAGTGACAGATCCGCCAGCCAATGGGAGTAACGGGAGGAATCCTCAAGCCCGAACCCACGGCCAATTAGTACTGTGCTTTTACGATCAGGACTGCAGGCGCCTTTTGCCTAACGCGTCTGGCAGTGCCTGTCAGCAAGTTTTAAAGCAACACACACACTTTTACTCAGCCCCTCAGGTAATGGCTCCGAAAATTTCAAAATGAATTTAACCCTTCGGGCCCCACGTTGGGCGCCATAAATGTAACGCTTTTCTGACCCAATTTGTAATAAACCCAGGCTAGTAGTGAATAGGGAGCATGGGTTACATTTGCAACACTTAATACAAAGGGGTGAGCCTCCGCTATATGGGAGAATCAGGATGGAGCGAGGGTGTAGTGGAACTACAACTAGCTGAGGTGTGGTGTGCAGGTGATAAAAGATGGACGCCAGAGGATTCTTGCTGATCAACTATAGTACAATTTATTGAAAGGCACAACTTGATAGTGCAGCAGGGTATACTCACAAACACAGCAGTGTATGATGGTCACACATAGTACAGCAGATGTGACACTTTAAGCACAGAATAACCCACTTGGAGGATGCACAGAGGACTAGTTGACACCTGAGATATAGACCTTTCAGAAGGGAGTGTTCCGGCCGACTGTGGTCCAGGGGAGAGCTCCTAACACTGGTACCTGGCGTCTAATAAAACCGGTCCCTAAAGAACGACTACAGAGCCGGGGTGGACTAAACCCTTTGTTACAACTCCTGGTTGGGGCTATAGACTGCCCTTACTAAATAGTCTGACTACAATCACCTCTCCTAGAGGGTGCTATAACAAATCTGTCTGTGCTGGCTTAACCTCGTTCACGGGGCCCTGTCCCCGACTTAGCACTAGGGTAGGTGGTCCCCTAGGGTACAAATGGCTTCTGGGCCTATGTTCTGGTCCAGGCTCAGTTGGGATCTGTCCAGAACACAGCATGCAGCCAAAAGAGGAAGACACTTCCTTGTGCAAGACACTATATAGTCTGCACAAGGGGAGTGGTCAACCTGGGCTGAACCTATAGAGGGCAGCCTAATAACAGTAACCTGATATCAGAGGGCTCTGCCCTATAACAATACAGATAAGATAAGAATAAGGGATAGCACCATAGGGAGCTTAACCCTATGGGTCCCTACAACTATATACAGGGTATGTGGGGACTGTTATTCCATTCTTTACTTCACTTCCACTAAATTGGAACTCAATGATTAATGCAATTAGCCATTTTTAATCCAACTATATTCATGCTGATGAATGGGATAATAAAACACTAAAAGAACAATTTAAAAGAAAATAACTGGAGGATGTAGTGTCTGTACCAACTGCCAGGTGAGGTGGAAAGTACAAAAATAACTGAGGGAATGGGGGTTTATAAATTGACACAAAGAAGTTTATAATTAGTATGTCTATGAAGATTTTCATTCATCCAGGTCATGGTATATCTAGTATAAATAAATTTAAAGCAACTGTTTGAACTGAAGAAGCTGCTCAGATGAGTAGTGAGACGTCTTCAATGATTTCCAAACAAGTCTAGTTGCTTTAAATGTATTTATACTAGATTTATTATTAGTAATTTAGTTAGTAATTAATAGTAGGAGAAGAGAAAGACTGTTAGAAGACTGTTTCATCAACAATGTTAAGTGACAAAAGAATTAACATTAACAATTTAACATGAACAATTTGGCAATCTTTCTGCACCATGCCACATCTCAAGGAGCCAAAGAGCTATTGCTAAGCTACGGTAATTTTCAGAATAGCATGGTGCAGAAAGGTTGCCAAATTGTTAATGTTTTGCCACTATTCAAAAAGACCTATATATGTCCTATACATTGCCCTCCTTTTAACAATTGAAACTTTCTTGCATAAATAAAATAAAAATAAAATTCAGAAAACTTTGGTTGATGCAGCAGGTTTCTAGCTGTGCAAATACACACTGACTATATAATATAATAGGATACCTCTCTTGATTTTCTGCTTCCTTTATGTATCCGGTATTTTTCTCCTGAACAAACTCTTGGCTATGTTAATAGCATTCATTACATATTGAGTCAGAAATGATTTATGAAAACCCTGAAAAATAAGCCCTTAATTATAAAGCAGTTCATGCTGCGATATTGGTTTAAGATTTTTGCTTATGGTTACTATTAAAAACAATGTAATATGCTGTGCCTATTTGCTATGCAAATGGATAAGCTCATCTATGTTCCAAAGGATCTTTCCCTTCAGTTTTCGGGGATATATCACACTGCTGAACGATGCAGCAGATGAAAGAATCTATAATGTATCAGCTAGAATGGTAATATTAAAATGTAATTTGTCAAGCAGGAATTAGGCTGAGGTGTACAAAATCCCTTGGAAAAGAGCAGCCAAACACAATGTTAATGCGATCATAGCCAAGGGAAAATTCTCTGTATTTACAGAGAAAATGAATGCATTATAATGTCTTAGAAATTACAGCTGATATGAAGGTTATTACGGTCATTAATGGTGAAAGATGGTGAAAGATGATTCTGCAAATAGTACTGAGTTAAACAAAAATGTATTTTATTAATGTTAGAATGTCATCAACTACAGGCAAAACTCTTGTGGAAAGAGAGTAGTCAAACACAATACCAGGGCAATTTCTGTAAGTGTCTGGATAGTGGAATACATTTTTATTAGATGGGATATAGATGGCTGGAGGATTTATTGGATCTTTACTCCGAAAGAACTGAGCTTTAGTAAAATGAACAATATATTCAAGGTTCACACTCAAAGCTGAAGGCTATTTTGAACATTGCCAAGACATCTTTCACCCTCATTTTCTTTATGGTAGGTATGCCAGACTGTATTGTAGAGGTAGATCCTGTCTACCAGCACTTTATCAGTCCTCTTACTGTTATATTACATAGGAAGATTACTGTGAGGTTTGTGCTTGCTGATATTATGCTGTAATTAGTCATCAGACAGCAGAAATAGTGCTGAAATAGAGCAGAAAATATGTTAAATCCCTGCAGCAATGACTGGATTTAAAAGGGTGAGCAGGATGGTTTTCCCTTTCATGGGCTTCTTGCCCCTAACAACTGGACATGATTCTTAGGCTTATTAGGCTTACTGACCAATATGACTTTAAGGGGGTTATGTAATAAAAGGCACTAAGTTTTCCTAGGAGCAGTAACCCATAGCAACCAATCAGCAGGAAGCATTTATTGGTCACCTGTTTAAAACCAGTCATCTTATTGGTTGCTACTGACGGCCAAGCTTAGTGCCTTTTATTACATATGGGGGTTACACTCTTCCTAGTCAGGTTAACTGACCAATGTAACTTTAAGAATTCATTCCTGATGTATCTGCACTAATGCTTATTCCATTGTTGGGTGACGTTGTTCCGACTTCCACCTCTGGTGCATGCCTTTTATATATTTATGTTTGCTTGGCTTCACCCCCTAAAGTTGGAGGCTTGCCAGGTTAGGGTCAAGTGCAGGTGGTGGAGCAGGGGGTTAGGGTCGGTTTATGGTTCAACTTTTTGTTGACCCGCACATCAATAATGCTTTAAACCATGATAATATGTTGAAATGTGAAAAATAGTAGTTCAGCTACTATTTTTTTTTTAATTTTTAAAGGAAAAGTCCAATGATAATCACTGAGGGTGCCAATGTCACTGCCCAATGATTATAACTGTTAACCTGAGACCCAATGCTGGTGCTTCTATCTTCTGAAAAGTGCACTGTCCCGGAGACTTATTCCTTGTGGCCTGTATCGCCATCTATGCCAATGTTCAACTTACTGCGCGTATGCTATCCGGGACAGCACAGAGGATCTCTGGGACATTGGGAAATTATGATGTGTATCCCTTTATATAACCTTCTGCAGTAGATGCTTTACAGGGCAATGCCTGGGGAGTTTCACTGAACTTACTGTATGTGTTTGGACGAAGAACTTTAGTGAAATTTAAAAAATGTTCTTTTCCTTGTCCAGAACAGAAATAAACAGAAAGGAAACTCCAAAACAATTAATTAAAATCTGAAAATGTTGAGACCTTTTGCGAACAAATTTGCTGATGCCAAAATGCGGAATTTTGCTGTGAATCCATGCCTGGCGAAAAAATTCTCTCATCACTAGTAGAGACTCTACAGCACTCTTCCACCTGAGCTTTCTTTGCATTCTACTTAGTTTGTGTATGTCATATGATAAGTAATACATTTATCTTTTCCACTTGGCATTATAAGCATAAACAGCCTCCTGATCTGTTCTCTCAAACCTTTATAAAGCTTCTTTTTAAACATACTAATGATATCTCATGTCTCAATAATTTTAATTTAGTTTATATGTGAAGCTATATAACCACTTGCTCCTAGCTCTTTGTGAAGTATAGCGGAAAGTAATTTGTAATCAGAAAAGTGTTAAATTGGGAGGCATCAGTAAGCGGCTTTTATAATAGATGCCTGGAGCAGTAAGTACAAAAGAGCTGCATTGTACAGTTTTTGCATTTTTAATTCAACATAAGTGATGATTTCCTGTTTCGTATAATATTGGTGTATTGTTTGATTGTTACTCCCCTAGAGTCGTTTCATTTATGCCATTTACTTGCTTGGCTCCATCCAAATGAATTAAAAGATGAGGGAACATATTTATACCATACACTGAAAAATTACTTTTTGCCCTCAGCTTCTAGCATACTATTCGTAAAAAGACACCTAATCTGTGGATAATATTCATCCATCACTGGAAAAGGTTACAGTCACCTCTAACGCATGTACATTTTAACTTTCTTTCTTTCCCTAATGTTGCTGTATTACAGAAACCCGTTATCCAGAATTACAGTAAGGCTATCTCCCATAGACTCCATTATAAACAACTCATTCAGATTTTAAAAAATGATTTCCTTTCTCTCTGTAATAAAAAAACAATACTTTGTAATTAATCCCAACTAGATATAATTATAATTGAAGGCAAAACAATCCTATTGAGTTTATTTGATGTTTAAACATTTTTTTAGTAGATTTACGATATGGTTGTCCAAATTATGGAAAGACCCCTTATCCAGTAAATCCCAGTTCCCAAGCACTCTGGATAATAGGTCCCATACCTGTATATTAAAGTATGCAGGGATTTGTAAAGTATGGTTAAACAGTGCAGTTCAGCAGTATTTATATCTCTTAAATTGTGTGAGCTCGCGAAAAGTAAGGAGACCATCCTATATATAGGTGGCCATCAGGCACAAAACAAATTAGGCTGTCATTATGTCCTCATATAAAATCTTGATTTTTATGTAATCTCTGCCTTACTTTACTTTTTGAGAGGCAATGCTATATTAATGTACAGTAGTTTCATTATGTAGTTAATTTTACAATATAAAAGGAGGTCTACAAATGATGTTCCTTTACACACTATATAAATATGTATGTGTGTGTGTGTGTGTTAATTGGACATAATTTGCCGAGTTTTGGGCAGGTTTAAGTCCCCTTTAATGCATCAGAGGCAATTGTTAGCGATGCCAGGATTTCTGTGCTATAGGTCAGGCAAAGGCTATAAAGGGATAGAATAGGTATATATAGGGTAGGGCTTGGCTTTTAAGTCATGAAATTATGTAAGTACAACTTAGACATTGAATGCCATGAGGAAAAAGTGGTTGAAGGGCAATGCAATATTAAGGGAGTATTCAGAAAGATTTACAGGTATATAGAGGTAAAAGGTTGGGTTTGAGAGGATAAGATTTGTCAGGTAAGGAGAATAGTACATTACAAAAATGGTATTATAGTAGAAAGACTATGAATTAGTATACAGGGTAAAGGGAAATATGGGGGTCTAATGGCAAGAGAAGGATGGATGTGATGGGTGTAATGCCAAGTGAGGTGTATCACAAAGGGTGATGACATATGAAGTTAGACAGTAGTACCTGGTTTAAGAGTTTGAGGGGGATTCTGTGGGGTGAGTGGATATAAAGCGAGGCCAGGGAACTAATGGGTGAGGAGATATGCATGCTCACATGCCTTGTTTTGGCTTTGTAAAGGAATAATTACATGAGCTTAAATAGTAGTTGTATAAGTGTATGGGGTAGAAATAAAGGTGTGTAAGTTTATGAATGTGCTTAGTGTAATAGTGAAAATTTGGTTTCATGAAGAACCAAGCAAAACATCTAAAAAGAGAGACATTGGAAGAAGCAGAAATTGAGCTTTCAACCTTGCAAATTTAGTGGCAGATGATACTTCATAATAAACCAAGGCTACTGTAACCAAACATCATAAAAAGACAGAAATGGAAAGAAGCTGAAATTGAACTCTCAACCTTTCACCTTGGAAGAGGCTTGAATCAAATAATTGAGAGGGGATTTTAATGTTTAATTTTAAAGGGAACCCAGCAGGCAGAGTATTGGTTAAGGCAGCCACCTATACTGTATAGTGCTCTGAATTCAATTCCCATCTAAGCTCCTTGGGATTAGACAGCTACAGTAAATCAAAGCTAGTGTAGGGGGATATATAAATTATAGCATAAATGTAGGGACCTATCAATATGCCCTTGTGTAGGCTTTCTCATGTAATCAATGTCAGTAAATAGGTATGTGTATATAGTGCTTGAATGTTGACTTTAAAGTGAAAATTAGTACAGTGTTAAGGTGTCAAACTGCATCTATGTGACATAATATCAGAGTGTAGCTGAATTTATGTGTAAGTGTATACAGTTATAAATTAGTCCTTGTCTCACTGTGTAGGGTGTAATACTCTGTGTTTATAGGATGTGTTTGGTCTGAGTTTAAGTTCTTTTGAAACAATTTAGTGAAAATAAGTAATTATGTGAGTATATGGACCAAATTTACCAAGGTACGAATCCGAAGGTGCAGTGTCAAGTCTGCAACCCTCACCCCTACCCCTTTTCTCCCCCACACCCTTAACCCATTTACCCAAACAACACACTTGGACACTGTAGCTGGGAAAAAGAAGGCCGCAGTTATTTATTTATTAACAATAAAACTTAACATCAGTTAACATTTGTAATATTATTAACTTGTCCAAAACCGTTTGTATAACAAAAATTTACATTAATCGACAATCCTTACTCGCCTCCCAAATGTAACGCCTGGTTCCTGCCTCCTTTTCCCCCGACCTAAACCGAGGCTAACTGCCTTCCGATCAGGACCGCAGGCCAACCGGTCTACACTCTCCTTGACAGGTACCCCCCTTAAGCTTCCCCCTGGGGGCACGGAGTAAGGTACCCTCCACCAACTGCTGCCTGGAATCGACTGGAAGGTAGGCTGTCCTGAGCGCCCCTCCCCTTGCTAAGCCTGGGAAAAATTAGTGCTCTCAGTGGCCAGCCACCAGGAACCCATACAGAGGGAGGGGGTGGGCTGCCCTCCTTAACCCCGTCATGCCCTGCTTTACTACACTGCGCTCTGGGTCATTGGGCCCTATGAAAATTCTTTCCCTTGCATACGAAAATTTCGTATTTCTGATCCGTAATTTTCGTATTAAAACAATCGTTTGTGATAGTCACAAAATTTTCGTTTTTCATAATCATAAAAGGCGGGAAAACCTTTCTGACTTTGAACCTTTAATGCATGTTTTTGGAAGCCTCCCATAGGACTCAATGGCACTCTGCAGCTCCAACCTGGCCCAAGGAAAGCCTCCCATAGGACTCAATGGCACTCTGCAGCTCCAACCCGGCCCAAGGAAAGTCTCCCATAGGGCTCAATGGCACTCTGCAGCTCCAACCTGGCCCAAGGAAAGTCTCCCATAGGGCTCAATGGCACTCTGCAGCTCCAACCCGGCCCAAGGAAAGTCTCCCATAGGGCTCAATGGCACTCTGCTGCTCCAACCTGGCCCAAGGAAAGTCTCCCATAGGGCTCAATGGCACTCTGCAGCTCCAACCTGGCCCAAGGAAAGTCTCCCATAGGGCTCAATGGCACTCTGCAGCTCCAACCTGGCCCAAGGAAAGTCTCCCATAGGGCTCAATGGCACTCTGCAGCTCCAACCCGGCCCAAGGAAAGTCTCCCATAGGGCTCAATGGCACTCTGCAGCTCCAACCTGGTCCAAGGAAAGTCTCCCATAGGGCTCAATGGCACTCTGCAGCTCCAACCTGGCCCAAGGAAAGTCTCCCATAGGACTCAATGGCACTCTGCAGCTCCAACCTGGCCCAAGGAAAGTCTCCCATAGGACTCAAAAAATACGCACAGTTCTAAAACTTACAAAAATAAAAAAAATTTTGTATTCGGACTCTGTCGTACTTTGATGAATTTGCCCCAATGTATGTATATTTTTATGTATATAGTAATACTTATGTATGCAGCATTGTAGAGCAGAACAAAGTAGTAGTTTTGCAAATGAGTGGTTTATCTGTGGGTGTGTAAATACTGTAAGTGCATATACAATATATTATATAGGGTGCGTAAATTATTGGTTTGTAAGTAATTGCTTTTTGTGCTTGCACAAGAGGCAGATAATGTGGTTTGCTTACTAATGTTTTACACATGAATGTAATAATGTTGGAAAATCAGCTATTGAGCCATTGCAGATCTGTGGGGAAGAAGAAAGATGATGTTGCTATGGGGCTAACGGATACATAAGATGCCTCCTTGTATTGTTTTGTTACAGTACCGTTACCATAATTTCCAAATCAATTAATTTCTAGGGAATGTGTCATTGTATCCAAACAAAAGAAGTAGGCATCAGCTTAGTGGCTACACATGATCTTAGGTTTATGTACTGTCCATACCACTTGAAGAAGCGGGTTTGGCAACCAACAAAATGCATAAGGTTGAGAGGTCAGACCTATAGGAACTCCTTCTAGTGTTTTTATTATGTAAATAATTCATAACTGTGGGAATAGACTACATCAATCAGAATAGTAAGTAGCCGTTCGGTTTAAGTGGTAGTACACCTTGAATTTAACCTTAAGTATGTTATAAGATGGTCCATTCTCAGCAACTTTTTAATTGGCCTTCATGTTTTTATAGTTCTTAATTATTTGCTTTCTTTTTTTGACTCATTCCAGCTTTCGAATTGGGGTCACTGATGCCTGCAACCAATTTTGTTGTAACCTTTTATTACTTGTCTTTCTATTGAGCTTATATTGATATCCCAGTCTCTTATTAAAAACAACGCCTGACGCTATGGTAAATTGGACCCTAGCAACCAGATAGCTGCATTTGAACTAGAAAGCAGGTAGAAATAAAGTGAAATAATTAAAAAAACACAAATAATAAAAAATGAAGACTAATTGCAAACTGTCTCAAAAGAACACTCTACACATCATAACAAAAGTTAACTTAGGTGAACAACCCCTTTGACTATATTATTTCTAAGAAAATTTAATTATGTACTATTTGTGCTATTTTTGTTTTATGGGATTATAAATCCAGAGATTTCCAACAGTGCTAACAATAATAACATGCAGATCTTATAAAGCTTAAGCAACATTACGTTTGTGAATATTCACTCTTAAGGGGAATGATACAATCCTTTATCTTTGATTTTTATTGCATGTTCTAATGGTATGGTATGCTGGCAGAGCAGATTAGTTTTTTATATACAAACTTCACACATTGTTGTGAGAATAAAGGTGTTCTAGTGCAGTAACTCTGTTGCGCTATGAGATTGCATGCACTTCCTTCCCAGATGATATACTGAGTGTTCTAGAATATCAGTGAGAATTCAGATTGAGGAGGCAACAGCCACTATAATCATTTATTCATTGCTTGCATTGTTTTTCTGGTTATTGTATCTGGGATTATCTTATCTCCTATGCCACAGTCATATGAAGCACTTGCGAACGGATTGTGCCTAACACAGATTTTTAGAGTGCCTTATGTCCTCTATTTTACTACAGATTTGTAACAACATTCTGCATTAAAGCCTTCAGAGGCATGGGTACAGTTTCCCTCTGCACTGGCAATTAAATTGAAGAAGCTACTAAAAATGTATTTACAGCACCAGTCCAGATCAGAATACATAAAAAGCAAAACAAATAAGTTAAGAAGCATAAGCAGAAATAAACAGATGGCATGCAACATGAATTACGGCCTTTAATAATCATTTCTGAATTTCACTCTGCTCTCTGTTTACACTGATAATAACTAAAAGGTTCACATAAAAGGCACCTTCTGGTTTGCAAATATGAATTATATTTTGCATTGCCATATTTTATTGCCCAACAAAATTAATCTAAGCTGGAACCATGCATTTTAACACATATTTTGGCATTTGTATGGTTTGTACTTAGTAATTGTGATTCTAAGCTTAACCCAGGCAGTGTGCAGGCTGGATATCATTACAAAAGGCATCTTGCTTCTGCATCTTTGAACTTGAAACTTTTATGACTGCTGACAAAGATGTTTTACTGCGTTTTATTTATTTTTTTCCTACTGGATATACTATGGAGTTCAACATTTTGACTTGAAGCAAAAATGTATCAATTTTATTAAGCAGGAACATTTCAGCCTTCTGCTATCTGTATATCAGTAAAATACAATTTTATGGCCTTTTTCTTCCCTGCGTTTTCTTGTTGGTGTATTAACTATTTAGCTTGTTTTGAACATAAACCTACAGAGCAACAGCCATTACAAACAAATTTTTCTTTTTCCAAATTCATAGTTGTGGTCACAGTTCAGCAGTATATCCCCCTTTATAGAACAAGCTGTTAACAAGAAATTGTAGTTGGCACCAAAGTTTGACGCTATTGCTAACTGCATATAGTATATATACTTGATAATCTCCCTGTATAAAAATCCAGATACCTAAGCAACGTGCTTGTGCACATTCTAATATTTGAAGAATCAAAGCTAAAAATAAAAATAAATAAAAATCTTCTTCCATATCTCATCTGTCTAATTTATTTGCAATAGAAGTCCTGGAAAAACTACACACTGCATGTTAAATACCAAGACAATGGTCAGTCTTTCTAAGGACCTTTGGCATCATGTAAAAATAACATCTACATATGTATGCATGACTGTTAATATGGAAGCAATTTTTATTATGGAAAACAACTTTGTTTTTTTAACTTATATTTATTTTTAACTTATACTTATTAAAGAATTAGTAAACCTTTTTTTCTATTATTAAAATTACTCTAAACAGCTTCCCAGAATTGGCTACCTTTGTCCCTCTGTTCTTTCTGACCTGGTTGCTGAGTTACAAGCTACTCGATTCCTCTCCTTCCTTGTTCAGCGTGAAGCTCCGCCCCCACTTCCTGCTCAGGTCTCTCATTACTCCGACAAGTCTAGTCGAAGTGGAGAGCCCTTCTGCACATGCCTGGAGGCAGCAGGAGCCAGCCTGTGCATGAGCAGGCTTTTTTTCCCAGGAGGGTGGGGGCTTCCGCTCCTTCTGAAGAACTTTCAAACATGGCACATGCGACAGCGAAACACCAGGGGGAAGCGCTGGACACAGTGGATTAAGGTAGTGTTATATTAAAAATTAAGGTAGTGTAAAGTGTAGAGAATAGTAGTCTAAGGCTAAATTTATGATTTGTTTTATACACTAAATAGTAGTATGTTGGGGGGATTCTTAGTGGAGAAGGATCTGGGGATTTTTGTAGATAACAAGTTGTCTAATTCCAGGCAGTGTCATTCTGTGGCTACTAAAGCAAATAAAGTGCTGTCTTGTATAAAAAAGGGCATTGACTCAAGGGATGAGAACATAATTTTGCCCCTTTATAGGTCCCTGGTAAGGCCTCACCTTGAGTATGCAGTGCAGTTTTGGGCTCCAGTCCTTAAGAAGGATATTAATGAGCTGGAGAGAGTGCAGAGACTGCAACTAAACTGGTAAAGGGGATGGAAGATTTAAACTATGAGGTCAGACTGTTGAGGTTGGGGTTGTTTTCTCTGGAAAAAACGACATCTGCGAGGGGACATGATTACTCTGTACAAGTACATTAGAGGGAATTATAGACAGATAGGGGTGTTCTTTTTAGATTAGAGGAACGAAGCTTCCATTTAAAGCAGCGTAGGTGGTTTTTCATGGTGAGGGCAGTGAGGTTGGGGAATGCCCTTCCTAGTGATGTGGTAATGGCAGATTCTGTTAATGCCTTTTAGAGGGGCCTGGATGAGTTCTTGAACAAGCATAGTATCCAAGGCTATTGTGATACTAATATCTACAGTTAGTATTGATGTTGGTATATATGGTTTATGTATGTGAGTATGTCAGTATAGGTTTGTGGGTGCCGGGTTTACTTAGAAGGGTTGAACTTGATGGATTCTTTTTTCAACCCAATATAACTATGTAACTACGTAATACCATGCAAGTATCTCCATATTGTACTTTTTATATTTCACTCGGTTTATGTTAAGTTTTTTTTCCCTGGGCGGTCTTTCTGAAAAAATTAAAATTCAGCACCTAAAAGCTGCCAAACTTTGTATTATTTAAGAAAGCCCACTTAGGAAAAAAAACTCAACAAAAAGCACGAGCAATCATAAATGTGCATCTTCATAATTTAAGTTCCAGTGAAGCCCCTAAAATGATGTTAAAACTGTCAGCATCTATTGCAAAGTGTTAAAACTAGAGATGGGCGAAACAATTTGCCAGTCATGGATTTGCGGCAAAATTAGCTGTGCAACAAAAATTTGTCACCTGTGTAAAAAAAATTGACTCACACATAAAAAAATGGCAAAAACAATTGTAGCTTGCGTAAAAAAAAGTGACAATTTTTTTGAGGCGCAACATTTTCACCATTTCGCCAATTTTTTGCCGAAGCGAAATGGGACAGATTCCACATCGGTAGTTAAAACACAATGTTCTCTTTTAAATATTCCTATTTAATATGTCAGTTAATTGCATTTAACAACATTTTGAGATTATTTTATTAGTACGCAAACAAGCTATCATTTTCATGACTTCTGTCTAAATATCATATAGTTAGTATAAATACTTTTTTGTTATGTATTTCTATTATTTTTTCTACTATCTGTTATTCTGCTCTTTGTTTTTATAGGTCCAAAGGTCTAAAGACCAAGGATTGAAGTTCCAGGGATTCATTTTCACTTCAATAATTCTCAGGAGACATACACACACACCAAGGTTCCATGTATTTGCTTGCTCTTTCAAATATCTTGTTACCCTCTAGGAAAGATATGTTTATTTTATATTTACTTTTAAAAGTCTGCCTCAATTCCAAACACAGTATTTAGAAGAAAAAGAATTTTGTACAGTCTAGCCCCCACTATAAGGCAATGTAAATCATGTTGCTCTTCAAATGTCTGGGATTATTACTTTTAATGAAACCAACTACTTTGTGGGTATTATTTATTATTATTATTAACATTTATTTATAAAGCGCCAACATATCCCGCAGCGCTGTACAATAAGTGGGTTTCATACATTGGACATACAGAGTAACATATAAAGCAATCAATAACCGATACAAGAGGGGAAGGGAGGCCTGCCCAAAAGAGCTTACACTCTACAAGGAGACATACAGAGTAACATATAAAGCAATCAATAACCGATACAAGAGGTGAAGGGAGGCCTGCCCAAAAGAGCTTACAATCTACAAGGAGAAAGTGTTGAGACACAAGGTGTGGGAATGGGCATGACCAGAGTTGTGTTTAAAACTGCAATTCATTCCCTGACAAAAAATGTATTTAATTTGTTTTGTAAATCAAATAATAAAAATGAATTCAGTGAGCAATTAATTTATTTTTCATTCATTTATCAACTTTTATTTTATTCATTGTAGGCAGGTTAGCAGCCCCACCCCAGTTAAATAATTCATAGCCCAGGGCTGGAGGGCATAAGCAGAATATAAAGGGCGATGTGCGGTTAAAAAGTGAAATGAAATTAAAGAAGCTGTTATCAGGCAAAGAAGGTGGTCGTGGGCCATGGGCATATTGGGAATATTGAACCCCCAACCCCAAAGTTTGCTGCAGCATGTTATTCTAATTTACCAATGCAGCAGCAGCAATCCACTTCTGGACTGGTGTAGAATATTCACCTGACCAGCAGACTTCAGATCAGAAGGCCCAGCCTGCCCTGCAGCACCAGCAGAGAAGAAGTAGTCCAACTCTGTCCGTACTCTGTCCGGGTAAATTTTGCATTTTTATTTTGTGATTTTATTTTTAATAGACGGAATGTGCAATCATATATAAGTGTTACACTACACATATAGCAGTTATTGCCTATTTATCCTTACAAATATTGTCAGAAAGAAAACAGACTAATAATGAAATTGCTAAAGATATTGATTTAACAAAACTGAGTTTTCTAGGGAAGCTAGAAAAAATCAAGACCTAATAATTTCATCTGAATTATTTTGACCTACACATATACACAATGTAACACAGGGCAGCAGATTGACAGACCTGTCTTGCTGGAGGAGACTGACCTTTGCAACATTGTTTAAAAAGTAACAACTAGGAATTCAGCAAATGCTACTTTCAATAGAAATTATATTTACAAATAACCTTTAAGGGCTAGGGCAGACAAAGCATATATATCTTTAGTGCAGGCACACAGAGTGGCATATGGAAGCAGATCTGCTTCTCTCAGCCAGGCAGAAAAGCACAGGGCTGAGAGAAGCGGATCTGCTTCCATATGCCACTCTGTGTGCCTGCACTAAAACCTATGGCAGCAGCCAGCGCACCACACACAGAGAGGAGCAGCAGTCGGCCTGGAAAATGTGAAAGTGAACGTTCTCCAGGCCGACCGCTGGCCCGCTCCGCTCTGTGTGCGCACACTCTGGCTGTTACCATAGGTTTTAGTGCACGCACACAGAGTGGTGTACGGAAGCAGATCCGCTTCCACATTCTATCAGCCAGGCAGGCCTGAAGAATTTTGTAACAATAACACCCTGATACAGAGTTTGCACTCTCCTGATTTCCACCACCATCTTTAACAGTCTCTTTTTTTACCAGCTCCTTTTGAAATATCCTTGCCCTTCCTTCCTCCTTCCTATTAAGACATTGTTTGATATTTCATTTAGTAACAAGCTCAAGCACTTATCTACAAAAGGTTTGTATCATAGATATAAAAACTTGACTTATCTTATCACAATGTGCCCTTGCCATCTCTTACCTCCTTTCATGCTGTCAGCTCCTTTCACAATATCCTTGTCCTCTCCCTTCCTCCCCATCAGGAACATGTTTAATACTACATTTAATAATAAATTCCAGTAATAATCCACAAAAAAAATTATACCTGTATGCTTTATAACAAATCCCTATACTCTGCACTTTTATCTATCTATAGTAGAGGTGTAGGATCTATTATGCGGAATACTTTAAACTAGAGGGTTTTTTTGGATAAGAGATTATTCTTCATAATTTCAATTGCCAGACATTAATTGTGTTACAAAACATTTAATTGCAAAATGCTAGCTACATGGAAAGATTGAGAGAGAAAAAGAATACCATACGTTTCTGAAACATAGGGGTCATTCACCATGAGCCATTATTTAATGCTGAAGTTCATATAAACCAAAACAAGTTGCGCAACCATGGCTGATATACTGTATATGATTAACAAACTACAAAAAGGTAACCAAAAATGATCAATAACTAAGTAACCAATAAATTAGTTATTAGTTAACTAATAACTGACTTTGTATAAATTAAATGCTGCACAATGAAATGGAAGGTTTATCAGCAATCGCCTGACCTCCAACCCCTTCCTGATCTTCAGCCAATCTTCATAATCCTGCTTGTACTCTATGAACAATCTCTGCCTTCTCTTCCATTCTTCCTGGATTTCTATGTTATGTCTATCTAACAGCCTGACTGCTCAATCACTACTGCCCAATTCTACACTTGCTGCTGTTAAGTGTATGGTTTTCCTGATAAGGGATCTTTCTGTCATTTGGATCTTGATACCTTAAGTCAACTAAAAATCATTAGCACTAATTAAACCCAATAGGATTGTTTTGCCTCCAATATGGATTAATTATATTTTAGGAAATCACTTTTTAAAGTTTGAATTATTGATTAAAATGGAGTCTATTGAAGATGGCCTTTCTATAATTTGGAGATTTCTGATTAATGGGTTTCTGGATAACTGATCCTATACCTGTATAAAGTGTCATTACAACTCGAGTTCACCACACCACCTGAAGTAATACTGATATTTTATTCCACAGCTTCAGAGTGCGAATACGGACACTAGCTAGCCTGAGGGGTTTTTATAAATGTATGCTTCTATTTTTTTCCTAAGACACCCAAAAAGACTTCTGCTCTACATGTATAGTTGTATATAATGTATATGTATGTATATTTATCAGAATTTGGTGGAAGATTATAAATATTTGAAGAGCATGGATAAAAAGATACACGGCACATATCTATCTATAAGCTATCTTTTGCGAAGAATTAAATAGCGTAAACAGCAATATAATTAGCCAAATATTACTGTATTTCCAGACCATGCATTCTGAATGTCAGTGAATTAGGTTAGGAAAGGTATAAAGTTGCATGCAAGACCTCAGGGAATAAGGTTTACCTACCTAACAAATCGTAAAAGGTTATTGAGTGTGGCATTAGCATGGCTTTGACTTTTTATGCTATATAGGACTACAGGGCTAGTTTTTCTCCAATAGAACTGTCTCTTAATATTTTTTGAGATAATGGAATATTTCTCTCCATTTTTTGCATGAGTGCAAATATTTCTATAAATGTGGTGATATATTATGTTGCATAGGGTTAAAACAGGTTGTATTACAGAGCTTTTAAGCAGCATGATTTAGGGGTTTCTTTTAAACAACCTCATAATATAACTTTAACATGTTTAATAAGTAATTAATTATTTTGACAAATCTATATTAACAGGGGAATTTACCTTTAACTTTTGGTATGATATTCTCAACAATCATTTAGTTGGTATTTTTGTATACTTTTTTAATGCTGCCTCATTCAAGCTTTCAGATGGGGGTCACTGACCCCCAACAACCAGGAAGCTTTTGCTGGGTGAGACTACAGTTTTAATTACTTAATTACTGCTGAGCAATCAGTATCAGTCCATATTATGGATTCATTGAGGTCTGGCATGGTGCCGAGAGACTGGCGGATTGCTAATGTGGTGCCGTTATTTAAAAAGGGATCCCGTTCTCAGCCTGAAAACTATAGGCCTGTTAGTCTGACATCAGTAGTAGGAAAACTTTTGGAAGGGGTAATAAGGGATAGGGTACTTGAATACATTGCAGTTCACAATACTATTAGTTTGTGCCAGCATGGTTTTATGCGTAACAGATCTTGCCAGACTAATTTAGTTGCCGTTTATGAGGAGGTGAGTAGGAACCTCGATGCTGGAATGACAGTTGATGTCATCTACTTGGACTTTGCTAAAGCGTTTGATACAGTACCTCACAGAAGGTTAATGATCAAATTAAGGAATATTGGCCTAGAACATAATATTTGAAATTGGATAGAGAACTGGCTGAAGGATAGATTACAAAGAGTGGTGGTAAATGGAACATTTTCTAATTGGACCAGTGTGGTTAGTGGAGTACCGCAGGGGTCAGTCCTTGGTCCTTTGCTTTTTAACTTGTTTATTAATGACCTGGAGGAGGGCATAGACAGTACTGTTTCTATTTTTGCTGATGACACAAAATTGTGCAAAACTATAAGTTCCATGCAGGATGCTGCCGCTTTGCAGAGCGATTTGACAAAATTAGAAAACTGGGCAGCAAACTGGAAAATGAGGTTCAGTGTTGATAAGTGCAAAGTTATGCATTTTGGTAGGAATAATATATAAACGCGAACTATCTACTGAATGGTAGTGTGTTGGGGGTTTCCTTAATGGAGAAGGATCTAGGGGTTTTTGTTGATAACAAGTTGTCTAATTCCAGGCAGTGTCATTCTGTGGCTACTAAAGCAAATAAAGTGCTGTCTTGTATAAAAAAAAGGGCATTGACTCAAGGGATGAGAACATAATTTTGCCCCTTTATAGGTCCCTGGTAAGGCCTCACCTTGAGTATGCAGTGCAGTTTTGGGCTCCAGTCCTTAAGAAGGATATTAATGAGCTGGAGAGAGTGCAGAGACGTGCAATTAAACTGGTAAAGGGGATGGAAGATTTAAGCTATGAGGTTAGACTGTCAAGGTTGGGGTTGTTTTCTCTGGAAAAGAGGCGCTTGCGAGGGGACATGATTACTCTGTACAAGTACATTAGAGGGGATTATAGGCAGATGGGGGATGTTCTTTTTTCCCATAAAAACAATCAACGCACCAGAGGTCACCCCTTTAGATTAGAGGAAAGGAGCTTCCATTTGAAGCAGCGTAGGTGGTTTTTCACGGTGAGGGCAGTGAGGTTGTGGAATGCCCTTCCTAGAGATGTGGTAATGGCAGATTCTGTTAATGCCTTTAAGAGGGGCCTGGATGAGTTCTTGAACAATCAGAATATCCAAGGCTATTGTGATACTAATATCTACAGTTAGTACTAGTGGTTGTATTTATAGTTTATGTATGTGAGTGTATAGATTGGTAGGTGTGGGTTAGGTGTGCTGGGTTTACTTGGATGGGTTGAACTTGATGGACACTGGTCTTTTTTCAACCCTATGTAACTATGTAACTATGTAACTATATTATGAAGTAGTTCTGTCAGTCAGTGCTAAAAACCTAGACCTTTGTAGACTCTCTTGTGCACAGAATAAAATCCAGATTTGCTGCACCAGACTAAGCATAGAGATGATATTGGCAAAGGGACGGAAGTGTTCCAGTGGTCGAAGGAGTTATCTGCAGATTCTCTTCTCATAGAAAGGCAGAAGGTGCTGGCAGACCTTTAACAACAAGAAATCATAATGTACTGATTTCCTATAGCTTAAAGCTTTGGTTGTGTGCATGGGGCATTTTATCTACCTCTGCAATTCTGTGGAAAACAACAACTGTCAAAGAAAATGCTCATCTTACCATAGAGAGTTTGATGGAAAACACTTGAGCAATTTTCCCTGGAGGTCTTCCTGTCACTGCTTTATGTGTGTCAGCCAAGGTGCTTTTCTTTACATAACATTAGGAGTGATGACAAGTACTGGTTTCCACTAGATAACAGTGGTGGCCAAAATTGTGCCTCTTCTCCAGAAAAAAAAGCAAGAAAAAAACAAACAACTTTGATAGACGTTACTCATAGTTTATTTGTCCTATCTCTTATACCAATTTAGTTGCACATCTATGAACCTTTCTGCTTCACTGTGTTTAGGCCAATTGGTTGTATGTATATTATGCAAAATAGTGCAAAAATTTTTTTGTGAACATCTACTATATATAGAGTATTATACAGTATATTAAACATGCCATTTGCTGTTCCTTTTTTCTGAGGTTTAAATAGGTGGGCATTGAGCAACTGATTGATAATTATGCTGATATTCTGCCCTTATGCGGGTTTGGGAAGCAGATTCTCATTTGCACCCTTTTTTTTAGATATAGTAACTTTGTTCTAGTAATTGTGGTGTGCCCTCCAAAACTATACTACACACAAATTAAGCCTTACCAGGGATAAGTAAAATTGCAAAACTATGAGGCACATATACTAAAATGTGTTTTTTTTTTCTGACCTTGAAAGTCGTATAAATGCGACATAGTATAAATTCAACTTAAACTGGATCATTGCTATATTTCTAAAATGTCATGATAATGCTTGAATCGTTTATACAAAATTTTGAGTTTACATTTAAATATACTTCATTTTTTAAGTTAAATATATTGTTAAAACTAGAAAAAATTGAGTTTAAACGGACGTTCATTTCCATGAATCCTATTTATTTTTCCCAAATAGGAATTGCTGCTGCAGCCATTTTAGGAGCATTGGCATTCATTCTTGTTTAAGTTTCACTGGTGAAATAGCAATGATGCGATTAACTTCCCTTTGAAAACATGTGAAATAGAAAACAATGTGGGGACTAGCTTCCCCTTGAAGCTGGGTGAAACTGAAAACGATTAACTTCTCATTGAAAGTTCAAGGTCACTGACTATTCTATTCCTCTGCTTTTCTTAGCCTCCATAGGACTCAATGGTACTCGACAGATCAAACCTGCTGAATTTTTTTTGACAAAAAAAAGTTAACTGAACATTACTAAATCACAAATTATGGTAGTTATTTGAAAAAAATTCGGGGGAACAAAAGTGAAAAAAAATTAGTTTTGGTGAAAAACCATTCGGAAATCTTGAAAAAAATCCGACTTTATGACAAAATTGCTTAGTAAATGTGCCCCTTAGTATTTACCTGAGCAGAAACCTATATAAATCAATCACATTTCTAATCTATCTTTCAGCCGAGTGCAAATAGTTTGTTCCAAGTGAACATCCTTTATTTAATCAGTAACCTTTTGCGTGTTACTGTATCAAATGCTTAATTTAATTTTAAGTATACAAAATCCCCTGAAACCTCAAGGTCAAGGTTTCTGATCACCTCCTTATAAAAGGAAATTAAATTTGTTGACCTATTGCACATAAAACTATGTTGGCATAAACTAATAATATTGTAATTTGAAATATACTCCAGTATGTTAGCCTTATTAATGCCTGCAAAAGCTTTCCTACCAGAGATGTCAAACCAACAGGGTAATTATTATCAGGCCGAGAATCGGATCCCTTTTTGAATATTGGCACCATATTAGAAATTCACCAGTCTCTCATGCCCGGCATCAAAGAACCCTCAAAGATTAAGAACAAAGTTCTTTGTTGATAATTGACAATAGGTAACAAATCTTTTATATGCTTACATGTTCTAATGTCTTTTGAACCTTCTCCTGAGTCAACCAATCATCTATATGTGAAAAAACAATTTGGGACTATTAAAAAATCTGCATGTATTGCATTAATGGTTTCCCAGCTGGGAAAGGAGCTTCAAATCTCCCCTTTCTTCCTGCTTTCATCAACTAATTTATGTGTTGGCCTCCTTCTATTAAACTGCAGATAGCTGACATAGCTAACCTGAATCCCTCAAACAGACATTTTCTCTAACTAACCTCAATGATTAATTAATCTATATGATTTTGCTTTGCTATATTTTTCTGGCTACAATAATTTGGAAAATCAGTTTCTGAATCTTTCCCTTTTTCTGGGTTATCAGAAACCCAATTATTTTTTAGATTTCAATTTCTTCTTCTTCCCTGCAAAATCATAACCTGTTTCTAAAAAATAACTTTCTAATAGACAACCAAGCAAGCAATAAAAACATTTTTCCATTAAACTTGACTTTTTATATATTGAAGAAATATTCTTACTTATCATAAAAAGCCATTTTTACTTAAATTCCCATGTGAAATTAATTTTAAATGTTTAGATATTAGCCCTCAAGCATCAAGCGTGCAATATACCATTTTATCAAAACTAACAAGGTAAACATTGGTGTCAGGGAACCTTGGTATCATGGAAGACACATTGTTCCCTATCAATAAATGCAAATTCTGAGCAAGTTGTTATTAAATGGTTGACTGTACAATTTGATGCTGCATGAATTTATCAGTAATTCATTATTTGTACACTGACTTGGTCCTATATTACAAGTAACTCAAGAAAAATATGCTTGTACTAGAAACCAGGTAAAATTTTGACTTGCATAACTGCATATCCATCCAAGGTTTTTGTTATTAACTCATTTTTATTAATTACATTTTGGGACTGTGGGACATTAAATACATATAGATATGGAATATATCCTCTTATATCTATCCTTTTATACAGAAAGCTCTGAATAATGTCAGTGACTTTGTCCATAGAGCCTTATTTAAAGATTAATTGTCTAAAGAATGAAAATTTTATATAAGCTTCATCATACTGAAATAAGAATTATTTTAAATATAATCAATTAAAAGTTCTGACCCATTTCTGAAATAATCAAGTTATTCCTCACTCTCACCCTTTTAGCATCTGTCTATCTTCCTTCTCTCTTCATATAGGAGTTGGGAATCTGATTTTGAGTGACAAATTCAATATTTCTTTTAGGGGGGTTCCTTTTGCCTAGAAGATGTATTAGATCTAACTCTTTTAAAATCACCTGAAATCCTTCTACATGCCAAATGTCAGTTAGTTTTTTTTTTAGATTTTGTTTGTACTGGAATCAGTTATTTGAGATGCTATTATACATGTGTTAGGAAAGGGAGTCCCTTCCTAAAAGATATTGGATTGATCTGTTGTTGAATATCTGACACCCAACTCCTGCATGAATAGAGAATGAAGAGATACAAATGCTGTGAGGGTGTTAGTGTTGGGAGCACTCCTGTTAGGACCACTCAACTTCACATTGAAATGGTGAGGCCCATTGGCGCAACATCATGTTGGCTCTAGGGATGTAGCGAACCTCAAAAAATACACCAAAAAGTGTGAATATTCGCAAACTTTGTGAACCCCATAGACTTCAATGGGAAGGCGAACTTTAAAACATAGAAAAGCCATTTCTGGCCAGAAAACTGATATTAAAGTTGTTTAAAGGGTGCCACGACCTGGACAGTGGCATGCAGGAGGGGGATCAAGGGCAAAAATTTCTCTGAAAAATACTTTGTTGACACAGCGTTGCGTAAAACCGCAAAGGCAGCTGGCAGACCTAGCGGAAATACGTGGCCTTTTTTGCTATTTCGCACTATTAGCACCATGGAAACGGGATTTGCTGAAAAACGCCATGTGTGGCTTGTGTGGCGTTTTTAGGCCGAGAAAAAACGCAGCGGAAAAAAACAACACGCGAACCCAAATTGCGAACATACGCGAAAAGTTCGCGAACTCGCGAACACCCGATGTTTTGCGCGAATTAGTTCGCCGGCAAACAGTTCGCTACATCTCTAGTTGGCTCCTCACATGACATCATCTTGTCAAACCTTGGTGCAAAAAAATCTAAATAGGTAGATGCAGGAGACCTGAGTTCAATGCACAAATCTGTTTCTACTTGATCTTCTGGTTCCTGGCCCGCTCTTTTGCCTGAATACAACGTAAGAGCAAAAATAGCAAAACTAGAAGAGAAAAATAAAATTTGTATATTCTATCAATGAATCCCCAGTGGGTATTTTACGAAAATGGGGCAGATAAAGTCAAAGAACAAGTATTGCTACACACACATTACCTGAAATCGTTAATCGCCCAGGAGTCAAGACCCCAGGCTCATCACTATACATGTCCCAAACGGTCCACCACAAGTAAAGGAGAACTCTCTGTAGTCAATGTATAAAAGCTTTCAACTTTTATTTATACTTTTTTTTTATTCAACTTTTAGTCCTAAAACCAGAACTAAAATAAACAATAAACAAAGGCAAGGCATATAATAATAATCATGGCAAACTCACTTGGAGAGAATATAACAGTTAATATCAAAGATTGAATTTAAACCATTAGGATGGGGTGTGCCTAATATGAAAATTCACTTAACCTCCATCTGTAACAACTTAGTCCACGTATCACTGTTTCTATTATCAGGGAACACTCTGTCAATCACTTGAATTTGTAACAAAGTCACGTCACTATCGCAACAGTCCACAAAATGTCTTGAGTGGACTATTTAAGCTTTTCGCAACAATGTGTGCAATATGTTCCTGCATCCTACATTTAAATGAACGAATTGTGCAGCCCACATATTGAATGGAGCGACGAGCACATGTTAACAAATAAACTACATAATGTGTGTTACAATTTGCATAGTAGCACATATCAAAAGTTTTGCCAGTACTTTTGAATGTAGTAGACCGCTTGATGTGGGTACATGTGATGCATCTCTGTTTGCCACAAGGGAAGGTACCCTTAGTTACAAGCCAAGTAGGTTCCTTTTGTTCTAACTTTAAAACCATAGAAGAAAGGTAAGTACACAAGATAGGTGCTCTGCGTGTCACACATTTTCAACCCTTTTCCACAATCAGAGAATGCTGGGAATCATTATAAAGGACAGGTACAAGATTCTAAATAATATTTTTCACCTTATGAAATTGCCTGCTGTAGGTAGCCACAAAAGTTGGAACATTTTCTTCCTTCCTGTTCATGGTCCCTCCACTGGCTTCCGTAAATTTGGTCCCCCCACTTCCAACTGGCCTATTCCCTAATAAATCTGATCAAGTTTTTATAAAGGCTGGTAAAAGGTGCTTCATGGTATACCCACGGTTTAAGAAATGATCCCTCAAGGTACAAGCCTGCTTGATAAATGCCTCATCAGTACTGCAGTTCCTCCACAGTCTGTGGAACTGTCCCAGAGGAATCCCCTAAACAAATGGTTTGGATGACAGGAGTCAGCTCTTAAGAGAGAATTTCCAGCGCAAGGTTTCCTATAGACATCTGTTTCAATCGACATACCTCTACCTCTCAACTCGAGATCCAAAAATGTGATATGTGTGGTATTGTAATCACTTGTAAATCTTAAATTCAAATTATTGGTATTCAATTCACCTGCAAACTATGAAAAGGTACCTTCTGTCCCCCTCCATATAAAGGAGGTCATCCACATATCTCCTATACAGCACTATATTTTGCAAAGATTTGTGACTCCTCCCACCAACCCATGTATAGGTTGGCATATGTGGGCGCGAAATTCTTGCCCATTGAGGTCCCACATCTCTGGAGGTAAAAAAACACCGTCAAACTTGAAAATAATTTTTTGTCAACAAATAAAAATTGGCATCCAAAATGAAATTTCTCATCAACCCATCATAGGTGCTATAGTTCTTCAAATGAAAAGAAAAAGCTTGTAAGCCCTTATCATGGGGAATGCAAGAATAAAGAGAAGTGACATCCACCGTGCCCAAAAAAAATGAATACTGCCACCTAAAATCACCCAAAATGTAAAATGTGCTTCATATCTCTAACATAAGAAGCTAAATGTAAGACTAAGGGCTGGAGCAATGCGTCTATAAATTCAGACAATCTCTCATTCAAAGACATTATCCCAGCCACTATTAGCCTCCCAATGGGTGGGCGTTCTGCTTTATGCACCTTGGGTAAGTGATAAAAAACTGGGATTTTACTATTGTTAGGAATCAAACAGTTACTGATCTTTTCACTAATGAGAAAACAAAACTAAGCCAATACAACTTTAAGCTTTCTTAATTCTTGGATATTGTGAATTGGGCTATAAGTACACAGCTTCCTCCTTGCTCCAGACTTTAACCTCAGTAAGGGCCTTGGCAGTATATTTGGTCCTAGACAGCTAGGGAAGTGATTTTAATGAAACGTTAATAAAAGCTAAGTTTTAACACAGGCGTTTCTTAAATCCAATACCTTTAGGGGCTGATTTACTTACCCACGAACGGGTCGAAATGAGTCCGATTGCGTTTTTTTCGTAATGATCGGTATTTTGCGATTTTTTCGTATGTTTTGCGATTTTTTCGGATTCTTTACGAATTTTTCGTTACCAATACGATTTTTGCGTAAAAACGCGAGTTTTTCGTATCCATTACGAAAGTTGCGTAAAAAGTTGCGCATTTTTCGTAGCGTTAAAACTTACGCGAAAAGTTGCGCATTTTTCGTAGCGTTAAAACTTACGCGAAACTTTGCACCTTTTAAGTTTTAACGCTACGAAAAATGCGCAACTTTTCGCGTAAGTTTTAACGCTACGAAAAATGCGCAACTTTTTACGCAACTTTCGTAATGGATACGAAAAACTTGCGTTTTTACGCAAAAATCGTATTGGTAACGAAAAATTCGTAAAGAATCCGAAAAAATCGCAAAACATACGAAAAAGTCGCAAAATGTTCGTTTTCAAGTCGGAACTTTTCCAATTCGGGTCGGATTCGTGGGTTAGTAAATCAGCCCCTTTGTCTTTAACAGTTCAACTATCTATCATGGGACCCAGTAAGCTCTCTTATAATCTCATTTGGATGATATTTTCTACATCTACATATAATAATTTAGTTACAATTTGATTTTAGTAGAAAGGTTCCATGCTATCTACAGGTACTGTATATTGGCATTCAGTACCTGTTTTGTTTGTGAAGCAAAATGTAAGAAAATGTAGAAAATAACATTACATAAATCCTAAGGTTGAACAAAACTCAACTATATATGTAGGAACTTGAACAGAATTTTTAGCTCTTGGTTTGACAGATGACAAGAATAAACATGCTATTTTAAAAAAACATTCTTTTTTTCAAAGGTCAGAAGCAATAGGTGGTAGTAAAACACATTTCCATCTTCATATTTTTAGAAAATTAATTTTTGTACCCTTTACAGGACTAGCATTTCTACCTAACTTATAACAACAGTGTAAAGTGTTCCTTTATTTTTAGGGGAATTTTTATACAGGTTTGAGATCCCTTATCTGGGAACCCAGTATCCGTAAAGCTTCAAATTACATAATGGCCATCTCCCATAGACCCCTTTTTAAGTAAATAGTTCAAATTTAAAAAATGATTTCCTTTTTCTCTGCAAAAATAAAACAGTACCTATATAATTAATCCTTATTGGTGGCAAAACAATGGGTTTATTTTAAAAGCTTTTTAAATGAACAATGTATGGTGATCCAAATTACGGAATGACCTACCGTACAAGGACAACCCCATGTCCCAAAAATTCTCAATAATAAGTCCCATACCTGTATATGACATATATAATAATATATTTGTTAGAGTGATAACAGTAGCCTACAGTAAAGCTCAAGTTATTGATCAATGTTCTGGGTTACTTACCTCTGCATGTTTAAATATCTTCAAATGAATTAAACAGGCTTGCAAAGAAATACTGCCAATGTGAATTTGTGGGAAATTTTCTGATTTTTTAACTTATAGCTAATAAATATCTGACAAGGCTGCAATGAAAGCTTTGCAAGACTGCAGTAACTACATAAGCAGCAATTGATGTTTGCCTATTGCAGCAAAACTCAAGAACACAAAACTTTAAATCAATACGTGTTTTCTTGGGGCAGCAGCGACATACCCATAATTTTAGGTTCAAAATTGGGTGCAGAAACCCTGCCACACACAAAAAAATTACCATCATTTTCTAAATCCCACCACTTCTCATTCACCTTTTTATCTGCAAGTGGGATTGTGAAATGTACTTTTATTTTGCAGTATATTATTTAGATATTTGGGTCCCAGAGCCTGGTTGTGGATCAAGTGCCTACAACTCACATACCCACAACCCGGATAAACTCAAATCAGAAATTCCTAATCATTTTAAGTCTCGAAAAAAAAAAACTTGATCTCAATGAACATTGCATAACCTTGCTTAAATTTGAAAACACCCCTCCCACTGACATCTGTAGAAGCTTCACAGATTCACAGTTCTTTATTCCAATGTTCAAGATTTTTTTTTGATTAGTAAATCTCCGAAAACCTTTTCAAACCTTAAATTTGAATTTTAATACATTTGCCGCATTACTACTCTGTACAGCTGACTCGGCTAGGTAGCACTGTACTTAATGCCAGTCTTGAGCAGGCATTTATTACAAAATTCTTGATGTAACCAAACTTTGAACATAAAAAATTACTTTATAAATCCCACTTCATTTAAGAACATCTCTCAGTGAAAATCCTGCCTGCTCTGTGTATGCCCTGCGATTATTTAGCAATATTAAACACATTTGTAATGTGATATACTGCCCCCTCCTTGGGATATTAGGCCAAGCAACTCACCCACCAACCTCACAAGATGTATCTCTGTCTAGTTCCACTGTAGATTTAAATAAACTGGAGGTCCACATTTACTGTTGTTTAATTCAAAACCATTTATTTACAATTCCAGCACAATCTCCATTCAATTCTTCTTACGCAACTTGACAACTAGAGTTCTTAGGCTGCTGGGTCCCCACCAGTGCCTACTTTTCTGATCCCTTCTTCATGGTTCAGAGACGCCACAACACTTCGCAGACTTTCAATATTAGGGGGGGGGGTAACCCAGTGTACAAATAGACTAGGCCTTACCTATCCTAATCCTTATCTGTCTGGGTCAGTAACTGTGTGAGTATTGCCGGGACACTGGTCCCTCAATTTCTCCTCGTTGGAGCCTCAAATGCTCAGCTCACTACCCTACCACTAACTCACTGACTGCAGTGAGCTCCACCAGATCTTACTAACACTATCTCTCCTGTTCTATCCTGCCAGATAACTTACTAGGGTGGCCTACCTCAGGCTCCCTTGTGTTATGTGCTATCCCCTTCTTCATCAGCCAAAAGAGGAAGCAGTTTAACCTGATTTAACCTGATTTGGAAACTCTTTAGGGGAACAACCTACCTAAGAGCACCATCTTGTGGCTGTAACTGAAATAAACTATATTTGTAAAAGAAACCTTTTCCCACTTCTTACACATTTTTCCACAAGTAACACCTTGTTCTCTCTTCTGATGATTTATTGCAGTGTAATATTATGTTAGCTTGGAAGAAGTTAACCACTGTAGCAGAATACTTTATTTATAAAATACTATATTTGTAGTTAAGTTTGTGCCTCCTAGTCTAGAGAGCTGGGAGAGCAATACACGGGTTCTGTCAGAGTTTTACATTCTTTTTATATGATATTATGTTTGTTTGACCCTATATAAATGCCTATTCTACTGATATAGAATGTGGAGGTATTCTATGTTTAGTGCACCACTAATTGGGAAAAAGACCCCCTAATTTTTTAGTGGCATATTTGTCCTTCTTTGCCCTGACGTTTTTTTTCATTTTTTGTTATTTTATCCTACAGACCTGGATGTATTGCTGGAGGTTTTGAAATGCATCATTCGTATGACAACGTTAATATAACAAAAAAAAAGGAATTAAATAAAATGCTCTCTTAAAAATTGCTTTAATTGGGATGTTCAAGTCCAGTTTTGTAAAAGGTACTTTTGAAAAATGTGATCAGTCATCTGTTCTGGAACATTGATTTCCCTACATAGAAGCCTCATAATCAATAAAGTAGATGGCAAATGCTTTTTCTTCAAAAATTGCAAGAAAATTTGCAAGAACTTTATAATACAATTGATAAATCCACAAATGTCAGTTGAGTTAATGATCATGGTAATGTATGCTTTTTTGATCTGAAAGGATGTTGGACTTGTACATTTTCAAGTGTAAGATTTGGTATAAATCAATAATTTTGTCAATAATTAGGGTGAAATGAAAAATGAGTTACTTATGCTAATGGAATTAGGCACCAACTTGCATGCAGATAAACAGCAGGGAAGTATTTAATTTTGTCATGATCGATGGGCTCAGAGCACCAACTATTACAAGGGTATGCTTAACTGTTATGGATCAAAGAACATGCTATTATTCCCTAATCATTGAGACAATGGATAAGAATTTGCTAATTTACAAAGTAGATAGCTAACATTAAACAGAATCAACTTTTTATGCAGAAGATACTTAAATAAAACCATGGAATAAAAACAATTAAAATAATTCATTAGAAATGTATTTAGAAACACATTTGTAATATTGCATAAAACCAGATTTAAAAAGTAAATAGTTTGTTGCATTATTAGGAATTGAGGTGCATAAAGGAAATATGTTGTTACATTTTTCAGAATTTAACAGGTGATGAGCTTGCAGGACTTGGTTTTTGTTCTTTTGTGGCTATACAAAATAATGGGTGAAGTAATGGGTGAGGATTTAGTAATCATAACATGTTCTCCATTTATTTTATGTTGCAGATACAAATCTAAAAGGGGAAAACTAAAACATTAGACTTTAGACATGCAAACAATTATAAAGGCATCTCTGCAATATATTACCTATATTTAAAGACTTTCCATAGGGTTAAACAGAAGGAACATTTAAAATGCCATTGACACAAATACATGCAAGTATATCCCCCATGTAAGCAAGGGAAGATATTGCAAAGCAAAAGTCACATGGTTTATAGTAGGTAAAGTAGGTAAAGTAGTGAAGTGAAGTAGTGAAGAAAAAAAACAAGCCATGCATTTAATGTATTTTATTAAATAAGAAGGGTGGGACCCTTAGTACTACAGGGAGATCATTTGGCTGATGAAAGCGGGGAAAAGTGGAGATTCTGAACTGTCACAACTGTGGAACCAGCTCATAAAGTCTTCTCAATTCTATCAATATAACTACTTATGAATGGTGTCTCAGGAGGAGATTCAAAACAGACTACAAAATGTGAAGGTAACTGGACCAGATAGTATTCATCCCAAGGTTGCTCAACCTCATTACTTAATCTTTTAGGATTCATTGAGGTCTGGCATGGTGCCAAAAGATTGATGAATTCCTAATGTGGTGCTATTTTTTAAAAAGGGTTCCCATTCTCAGCCTGAAAACTAGAGGCCTGTTTAACAACAGTGGTGAAAAAAAAAGTTTTAAAGTGATGAGATACCGTACTTAAATACATTTCAAAGGAGTTTTGGGCTCCAGTCCATAAAAGCTGGAGACAGGCAACTAGATTGGTAAAAGGAATCAAAGAAGTAAAATATTTGGAAAGACTGTCAAGCTTGTGGTTGATCTCTTTAGAAAAAAGGTGCTTGTGAGGGGACAAGATTACAATTTACAAATATCTTAGAGAACATTTGAGGACAGACAGATAGCGGAGGTCTTATATCCAATAAAAAAAGATCAATGAACGAGAGGCCTCCCCCTTAACCTTGATGAAATGAACTTTCATTTGAAGCAGCGGAGGTGGTTCCTTATGATAAGAGTTATGAGGTTGTGAAATGCTCTCCTAGGTGATGTGATTGCAGATTTTATATAATGCCCTTAAAGAAACAGTTCAATGTAAAACTAAATATTTGTAATATAGCTAGTAACCCCCCAAAAAGTAATCTATAAAGGCTGGAGTGAGCAGATATCTAACATAATAGCCAGAACTCTACTTCTTGCTTTCAGCTCTCTAACCTCACAGTTAGTCAGTGACTTTAGGGGGGGGCACTTGAGACATAAATGTTCAGTTAGTTTGCTTTTTATCCTTAGCAAGCAGGTCAGATTCAAAAGCAAGCTAAATGAACAGTTAAGTCCCAAATTCCCCCCCCCCCCCCAAATCACTGATTGGTAACTGACTGCTAACAGCTTAAAAAGGAGGAAGTAGTGTTCTGGCTATTATGTTAGACATCCGGTCACTCCAGCCTTTTTAGATTACATTTTTTTAATAATAACTATATAGGAAAAATATATCGGTTTTTCAGGAGAATGTGAGCTTTCCAAATTATGAGTTTTTGTGTATTTCCACTTCTGTTAAATGCTATTTTTCATTATTTAGGGATTTATACCACAAACATATTTTATTATATGGACAAAAATACCATAAAAAGCCGCTCCTCTGCTCCCAAACCTAGAAGTGCTGCAGAACATAGAATCTACAATCTGTGGCACTTTATTCCTTTAATCCACAGAATGTTAATTGGCTTGGGTGATTTCTTGAACAAGCATAATACCTAAGGCTGTAATATCTACAGTTTAGTACAGGTATCAGTTTATGCAATTTATACATGTGAGTGTATAGATAAGACTGTTTATGTAATTCGTGTGCACTGGGGTTGAACTTGATAAACTTTTGTCTTTTCTTAAAAACAAATTAACTATGTATGTAACAGCAGTATAAGTATGAAGGCCATATGCTTACTTTCACCTTTGAATTTACTGGGTAATTTTTGAAGAATAACAGATAATCACCATGTAAAAACTATATATACATCTTTTCAATGCTAAAATTGTACACAAAAGTCTTTGTTTTTATTTTCTGGTGATTTAAAACATAAAATACATTAGCTTTTGAAATTATGCATATATAACTAAAATGCTGTTGTGCATGTATCCTGTGCAATGACTTGTTTTTGCAGTAAAGTGAAAATGTATGTAATGCCTTTCAAATAACTGATATTTCTATGTTTACTACCTTAGTATATAAATATGTTTACAAACATACAATGATTTAATGAAACAATAAATACTACTGCATATTTCAGATTCTAAAAAAGCTGGCTAGAAGAAGAGTTTTTATTAATAGCATATTTAATTATGATAGTATTGAGGTATTGTCAAGAAATTCAAATAAGGCCTCTATTACCCAGAAATAGTTTCTGCAGAAAGCTTAGAAAACTAGCAAATGCAGTTCTCATAGAATACCATGTAAAGCATAAAAGAGATGGTAAGAAAATGCTTTGTTCTTGTTGTTTTTTTTCTAACCCAACATTAAGGGGGCTATTTATTAACATTCAAGTTTAATTTTCTTTTTCATGGTTCAAGTTTTTTTTAGCGCTAAATCTCACAAAATTCAAATTATGGTTTAAAAACTTAAATGTGCAAAGTGCAAAAAACTGAAAACTCAAATGTAAAACTTCAGCATCTAAAAGCTTGCGAGTTTATGTAGAAGTCCAAGGAAGTTGTCCTAGGCAAAGTCAAGCCATATTTTCAATTCAAAATGTTTTTTGAGTTTTTTTCCGCGTTTGTTAACTCACAGATTCTACGTATTTGAGTTTTTTCTTCAAATAAGCAAGTATTCAGTGTGAGTTTATTTGAGTTAGAAAATCACGCTCAAATTCAGAAACTGGAAAACTGATAAGCCCATAAATCATGTTGATTGTACAACAGTTGCTTTGGATTTTGTAATGTTCACTTAAAAAAAAAAAGAGATTCAAACCATTTCTGATAAAAGATTGTATACTGTTCCTGTAGGATGGTTTTTCCTCACAAGATTACATTTACTTATTTACTTCTATCCCAGGTGCAAGTGGAGGAGCAACCCTTATTGCTTATTCACAGCACAGGTGGGTGCAAGGCAACACTGTTCGTATTGCTTGCATATGGATGGTAAATGCAGGTGTTCTTTGCGGCCTGCATACATAAGTGCTCCTTAACTTGGTGTGCCTGAATCACATGCAAGTTGGGGACAGGCTGGCGAAATATAGGCAGTGCTGTATTTATGGGGCACAGGTCTTTGTCCTCCATTTTGCAAATGTGCATAAAACATGGCAGTTTGCACCCATTTTATTGCACTTTGCACCCTTTGTAAAAATAGCTTTAAGTATTAGGACAATTATATCTGTGTGCACCAAACAAGCAGACATTCATCCTTGACGTATTCACATTCATGAACAGGAACTAGAGTCCTACTAGAGTCCTACAGCCACATTGGTACCTATGGGCACCTGCAAGAGACAACTCACATTTTTTCAGAATATATTTTTTTATACCCCCTTAGACTTATAAAAGTGTGAATTAAACATGCTGTAAAAGAAATCCTTGTCCACATTAAGTACAGTTGCAATGAGTTATTGTATACAATGGCACTTTGTTGATGTAGCCAATATTTGGGTGTCATTTCTCCACTCCTTTGCCTATAACTATGCATACTGTATAAACATGCTTGCCTGGGTAATACATGGTAAAACTATGGAAAAAACAATATTTACAGTGTAAAAAGTACAGAGTAATGTATGTTCTTGTCAACTTGTTGATGCTCTTCTACTATGTTCCTTAACAGACGGCATGTAGTCTCTAATGTTTAATGTTTTGGATCATTTGAATATTTGATGATTCCTTTAAATGTAAATGACATATGGTGAAGTGGGGGATAAAGTCCCATACTTACATAGGTTTCACTAGGTTTTCACGCAACTGCGCCCTTTTTTAGGCAACCTCGCCCAATTTGACGTGTGACAAAAATCATTTACGTACAACGAATTTTTCTGTGGTGAATTTTCACAGAAATTTCGCTAAACAATTCGCTGATGGCAAAATGCGGAAATTCGCTGCGAATACATGCCTGGCGAAAAAATTCACTCATCACTACAGAACACCCCTTTCTAATGGCCAAGGGCAATGAGAGTTTTGATGCTTTATTGGTACAGGAGATTTCTTCATGTCTTGGTATATTTAATGAAATATGAGAATGCACATGACAAAGTTAAATCACAGTACATAACTTTTGGTAAAGTTTTTCATCACATGAAATAGGTGACATATGTTAGTTTAAAAGAGTATTCCCCTTTGATATAAGTTATTAGGCAATACATCAGTCTCAGTTTGTAAATCACTTCTGCAAGTGAAAAAACAATGAGCTTCATTTTTATATTTCTGATTCAACATCCCAGTACACTCCAGCAGTGAGTGCAGAGTTGATGAGGATTTAAATGACCCGTGTCGGACACACTCAAGAGAACACACTAGGGAAACACCCCACTGCGTCTTTTGTAAATGTTTTAATGCAGCTCATTTAAAACATTTAAAAATATGTTTGGTTCTAATGCAGCCTTAATGCCATCGTTTCACAAATAGTGTATTTACAAGTAGTTTTCTTTTGTTCACATTAGGCAGCTTGTACAATACATATAAAGTAGTGACAATCTTTCCAAATTTATCTATAGGAAATTAATCACAGATGTTTGCCTTTTTTGCTCTTAATATTTTATATAATTTAATTATTAAATATTGATAAACAAACAAAAATAAAATTCAAACCATTCATAAACTTCATAAACTGTATTTATCTTGATCATACATTAGAAACTTGCATGCAGTTCTACCTACAGCTACCTTGATTCTTGGTTTGGGCTTACCATGCTGGTAAACATTGAAAAACATAAAGTCACTGGGTGACTCCGCCCACTTTTTCAAACCTTTTACAGTTATATAGTAAAAACCACTGTACAAAGTTTGGGGACCCTGGTTTTAATAGGGTCTGAATGGCAGCAATTTAAATTTCCCCACTGAAAGTCAACTTGTCAAGGAGTGACATCTGATTGGCAGTTAGTGGCTCCGCCCACTTTTTCTAACATGGAACTGCACTTACCTAGTGACTAACTCTGCACCCTAGTATTAATAGTTAAAGAATGGCAACAGTTTAAATTTAAACCAATAAAAGTCAATAGGTAAATTTTGATTGGTAGTTGGTGAGTGTGTCCACTTTTTCTAACCTTGAGTTAAAGTCACTCAGTGACTTCAGTGACAAACAGTGGTCACCTTGGCATAAATAGTGTGAGGATGACAGCATTTTAAATTTAAATCAATAAAATTCAATGGATGAAATCTGATTCAATGTTAGTGGCCCAACCCACTTTTTCTAGTTTTGAACTGCAGTCCCCCAGTGACCAACTTAGCAAAGTTTGGGGACTGACAGAATTTTACACTTCACCATTGAAAGTAAATAGGTGAAATGGGATTGGCTGTTGGTGGCTCCACCCACTTTTTCTAACTTTGAACCGCACATACCCAGTGACTAACTTAGGAAAGTTTAACAACCTTGGAATTAATACTTAAATAATGGTATCAGTTTAAATATAAACCAATGAAATTTAATGGGTGGAAAAGGATTGGCCACTTGTTCTAACCCTGAATATGTAGTCAGTCAGTGACTGACTGTGCAAAGTTTGGGAAACCTGACATAAATAGTGTGAGAAAAGCAGCATTTTAAATTTAAACCAAAAACATTCAATAGGTCTCATTTTGCTGTTGGTAGCTCCACCCACTCTTTAAAACCTTAAAATGTAGTCCCCTAGTGACCCTGGTGTTAATACTGTGAGAATGGCAGCAGGTTGAATTTCCCCATTGAAAATCAATAGTTGAAATCTGATTGGCTGTTGGTGGCTCCACTCACTTTTTATAACTCTGAACCGCAGTTACCTGGTGACTAGCTCTGCAAAGTTTGGGGACCTTGGTATTAATATTTAAGGAATGGCGGCAGTTTAAATTTAAATGTATGAAGTCTACAGATTAAATCTGATTCGCTGTTGTTGGCCCCGCCCACTTTTCTAAACTTGGAACATAGTCACCCAGTGACAAAGTTTGAGGACTCTGACATTAAACATGTGAGAATGGCAGCAGTTAAAATTTCCCCACTGAAAACAATGAAAGAAATGTGATTGGCCCCTCCCACTTTTTCTAACCTTGAGTACGAAGTCACCCAGTGACTGAATGTGCAAAGTTTGGTAACTCTGGCATCAAACCAAAAAAAGTTCAATAGGTGAACTCTGATTGGCTGTTGGTGACTCCTCCCACTTTTCAAAACAAAAACTGCAGTCCCCTAGTGACCAACTGTGAAAAGTTTGGGGTCCCTGGTGTTAATACTGTGAGAATGGCAGCAGGCTGAATTTCCCCATTGAGTCAATAGGTAAAATCTGATTCAAGTTTGGGGAGTGTCGCCTCAAAGCTGTAAGATTGCCAGCAGTTTCAATTTCCTTATTAAAGTCAATGGGTGAAATTTGAGTGGCTGTTGTTGGCCCCTCCCACTTTTGGTCATACAACAAATGGTGCTGTTTCATTCAGGGTGACCCCATGATTATGTTATTCAAGTTTGGGGGGTGTAGCTTCAAAGCTGTAAGAGTGGCAGCAGTGTGAAAATCTTCCCTGTCAAAGTCAATGGGAAAATTCGGGTGTTCGAAGTGGCACCACAAAAAGATGGGGGGCGGGATTGGTTAGAAAAGCACAAGCAACCTGCTCCGCTATAGGGCGAAGAAGTGTGGAGAGCTTGAATGTTGTACCCCTAAAACTGTAGGAGGAGTAGCATTTAGAAAATGGGGGGCGCTAAGAATAAGAAGCGGAAGAATAAGCTGAAGTCGAAGAACAGTATGTTGGGGTTTTCAATCCAACATAACTATATATACTGTACTAACATCTATACTAATTGCAGGTTTCAGTATCACAATAGCCTTGGATACTATGCTTGTTCAAGAACTCATCCAGGCCCCTCTTAAAGGCATTAACAGAATCTGCCATTACCACATCTCTAGGAAGGGCATTCCACAACCTCACTGCCCTCACCGTGAAAAGCCCCCTACACTGCTTCAAATGGAAGCTCCGTTCCTCTAATCTAAACCTCTGGTGCGCTGATAATTTTTTATGGGGAAAAAAGAACTTCACCAAAGTATATAGGAATCTCATTGGACAATGTTTTTGAATCAACTGGCTCAGGGTCGGACTGGGCTGTGAAGGGCCCACCGGGACTCCCGTCCCGGGGCCCTTTAAGTGCACTCATCTGGGTGCGTCCTCAAATCCCCCCCCCTGTAGGGGCCCCCCTTAACCGCCCTCGCAGGGCCCCCACCCGACGTCCTCCCCGGGCGCATAAATTTGACGTGTCTGGGGAGGAGCGTTCGAGAGGGGGAGCGCCAGCAAGGGTCGGGTCTGGGCCGCCGGGGCCCACCGGGATTTTTCCCGGTGTCCCGGCGGCCCAGTCCGACCCTGAACTGGCTTGAAGCACTTGTTTTAATCAAGAAACATTCTGGTGTAGCAATAGCATTGGAATGTACTGTATATTTTCCCTGTATTTAAGCCAGGTTAATACAAATCACATATTTGTCAATTACTGTGTATTACCATGCATAATATATTACATGATAAAGTAACCCATACATTACATAATTTGGAAATGTATTCATATTTGATTCTCTTGTAGTTATTAAGGCCAACAACATCTGCAAAGTTTGTTTGTCCCCAGCAAACAGTGTTCAGAGCAAACCTGATGGTGCTTACCTGGTGAAACTGTTAAAGCTGGCAACATTTCCTCATAGAGCAGGTATAACTATCTTCACCCACTATAAATATTTTGTTTGCACAATTCATACTGGGACAAAATAGATACACACAGGGACTGATTTATCCATTTTCACAAAAGTATATGCTTCGATTTGTGTAAATGATGGCAAAATGCACTTTGCAATTTGGATAGTTTTCAATAGTTAATACTGCAATAGCTAACAGCCTTATGCTCTGTGCTGGAGCCTAATGTTAGCTCTGGTTCACTGGTTTAAACTAAAACAAATTTTACTTTCTATCTACATTACACACCTACTTCATTTGAGGGATGGATTAAACTTCTAATGATGATGGATTGGATTTTGAAGTGATGTTATTCTAATATATCTGCATATAAGTTTTACAAACATACTGACTAATCAGGGTGAGTAGAAGAGAGCAATAGCAAGGATTATTTCATCCCTGGCAGGTCTTCTACTTGCCTTCAGAGTGTAGTAAGATATTTCTCAAGTCCAGTGATTACAATCTTTTTTTTTGTAATTTGTGTACAGGCTGTGCAAGAGTCATTCTTTGCAGGCCCTAGGATACAGCCAACATTGACATTGTTTCATGTAGCTCTGCCCTGGATCTCTAGGTTTAGGAAATTGTACTATCTACACTAGTGCCTTTATATACTGCCATTTCACTCATTTTTCTTTACTGATCATCGCAACACAATTAGAATGTAGTAGAGTATGTTTTGATTTATGTAATGCAGGGCAGCTATTTATGAGAATCCTGAGACGTTCTTTAAAATATGGTATATTCATTTTTTTTTTTTGCTATAAAAGATAAGAGGTGCACTAAAATAATACTGTAGCAGACATTTAACTGCCTTGTATTTTAAGAATAATAGGATATGGAGTAAATGAAATCTGCACGGTTTGATTACAATTTTTTTCTCTTTGTTGAAACTGGATAAACTGTAAAAACAGTAGAATATGAAATACTGTTTTATTTAATATTATAGTTTTATAGATCTGGTGAAACTGGAAATAAAGCGTATAAGACAATGAATAATGCAAAACTATGTTATTACCCTTCATGACCTCTATTTTCAATTTAACCTTATCAGTAAGCTGAGTTTCAGATGCTGTAGGTTTTGGGTAAAATTACAGAATATATCCTACAGTAGGTCATATCCTACCAACTCAGCTTGAAAAATATTATATGGATGAACAGAGACAGATAATGTAAGAAATAAATAGATTGATAGACAGATAGATAGATAGATAGGTTGAGTGCTAATAAAAAATAAAACCTATAGGTGCACAGGTGGCGTTTCGGGGGGGGGGGGGGGGTTCGCTATAGACCCCTACAGACCATTTAAGCATGAAAACCAGTAACAAAGATGTTTGCATACAAGTGAATTTATATTAATGGCTCATTAATATTTATACTCAACCACAAATGTTCACCTAAAATTCTCCAAAGACATTCTATGAGGAGTATAGGCGTGGTCTGTTGTATGTGAATCTCACCTGCCAGGTTCCTTTCAACACTACTAGGTAGGCAGGGATCTCTTCCAGTCTTCAGCATCACATTTTCTATTGCCCCCCAAAAATCTGTAGAATTATGAAAACTATTTTGCTAGCATAATTTACAAATGCAGAGACCTTCCAAACTGATCTTGCTAACTGCAATAATAGAACCCATTTCTACTACATACCCGATTTGTAGGAGCCTGCATATATTTAGTTGACATTTTTGTGTGCTTACACCTACATCTTCCCAATTTTACTTATCTTTAGTAACTGACTTGTATATAAGATTCATTATAATGTATTCAGCTTACATTGGCGCTGTGGTGAGCTGTACATTACAGTAAATACACCTATTGCATATGAATCGGTAGTGTACCCATCACCATGGATATTTTAACATACATCCTCTGAAGATAAAGGAATGTGTCCCTATTGCTATATACTTGCTTTGCACCCCACCCATATTCCACATTTTTTTTATGCTCAACTTTCTTTTCATTTCTATTCGTTCATTTAAAATAAAATGTTGTTGGAGGGCAGGACTAGTTGGAATTATGCCACTTACATATTACATACAACCTCTTTAAAGGAGAATGCAAGTCAAAATTTAAAAAGCATACTGCCCAATAGTCCTCCTATTGTTTAGTAAAAACGCCAGGCAGCCATCTCTAAAAAGGGATTCTCCCTTCCTTTCCCTCCTTGCTTCATACTGCACATGTGTTTCATTCCCTCCCCCTCCCCTCTGCCAGATCCGCTTCTGATTGGCTGGTGGGCATGTGTAGCTCAGAACAGCAGACAGGATCAAGTTACACACATGCTCAGAGAATAGGAAGGCTGCCGCTGGCACCTACAGGAAGGGAAGAGAGATTTCAGTGATGTCACTGTAGTCTTCACACTGCTGTAGGCTGCCAGCACCATATCTCAGAGAAGCAAGCAGGGATCTGGGAATTTAGATATGCAGTAAGTACTTAAAAAGAATGCCTTTAGACTTACTTTTAATTTATATTAACCTTTCATTGTCCTTTAAGAGACACAGAAAGAAAGTTTTCTATCCCAAAGAGCTTACAATGTTAAATGTACAGCTTGTCAAAAATACTATCATATACGAGTAAGAGTTGTGTTGAACTCTTCCACTTTCATTAATTCTTTATTTGGAGACTCAACCATCATAAAGATACAGAACTTCAGGCAGTACCATCATATTGGAGGCTGAAATTGTTTACCTTTGTGTATTTGCTGTATCAGCTTTCATGGTTTATACAGGTATGTGACATAATTTTGTCTTGTCATAGTTTTGATCTCCATACCTTAAAGGGGACATGTCACCCTAAGAAATAATTCCATTTTCATTTCTATTGTGTTTGTGAAGCAAAATACACTTCACTTACACTATAAATAATATAAATCTTGTTTGCTTCAGTCTTGGAATTGCACAATTACAGCAAGCAGGCAGGCACCATTTTGTGGACACTGTTATTAAGGCACACTTTGTATCACCACCAAATCATATGTATGTGCCACAACGGGGAGCCTAATGCACACACCCATGCATCCGATATGGTGCATGCCTAAGGCATAGAGGTGGGGCAGGCAATATATGACTGACAGCTGGGATTTTTAAATGCTTTTATAATGGGTATGGTTGTGATAATAGAAAAAGGAATATGGATTTCATGTTTAATTTTAAAAGGGCTTTTAGTATACAACTTTTTATGTCTGGGTGACAGATCCACTTCAAGGCTATCAAGAAAATTATTTAAACATGAATTCAACCAAATAGGATATTTTTGCCTTTAACTGGGATTTACTATATCTTAGCATCAAGTACAACGTACTGTTTCATTATTACACAGAAAAAGAAACTTTTTGAAAAATTTTTTTTTTTTTTTTTTTTTTAATTAAAATGGGAGATTACCTTACCTTAATTCAGAGCATTCTGGATAACTTGTTTCCAGATAACGGATCCCAAACCTGTGGGAAAATACTGAAGATTTCTTTGGCACCATTAAAAAGGTAATTTTTTCTGTAAGCTTACTTTAGAGACCTGGAATATTGTTTGATTCATTTGATTATAAAAACCTCTCAGTACTGTTCCTGGTGATTTTTCTACATATCAACCAACACAGGAAATAAACTGTTCTCAATGAAGACCTAGAAAACACCTGTCTTATGTCCTTTTGATCCAACCTCGAGTCCCCCTTATTTTGAGACTAATTACCAGGCTCTGTGTTTCAAAATTAGCTTAGATAAAACATTTGGTGATAATAAAATAATAAGAAGCATTACTACTAGTGCAACCTCAGTTATATTTACATTATCTGACATATTCTGAGCATTTTGCTTGTCGATATTACACTGTAATCAAGCATTGAGAAAAAGTGCTGGTTAGGTTTTCACAGTTAGAAAACACTTTCTATGATTTTGAGGCTGAATCCTCATTGGAGGATTTCATAGCATTCATTCGATCACCAGTTCTTTATGACCAGGGAAAAGTGTCAAAAGTCAAAAACAAATCCATCTCTGTTGTTGCTGGACTGCAATAGGTGATATTAACCACCCCATAGGTGATATTAACCACAAGTCTCATATTCTGATTTCTCCATGGTTCAGCGCCACCTCAGGGGTCCTAGCCAAATTGATGCCATCCCCTCACTCTTACCTGTTTTGCGTCAAAGGTGGGCAAGGGAATGCTCCTCTAGAGGAGCCAAAGTTTCACTTTAAAAAAAGGAATTTCAACTCTTTAAGTTACCGAGAGTGGCTTTTGCCTTGAGGAGAGTGACAGCAGCACTCCTGGCATAGTTTTGTTACATAGTTTCAGTATCATCAGTGCAGAAAATAGAAAGAGGCAGACAAATGCCAATGACATTTTTAAATTAATGTATATTAGAAAGCTGCTGTGATACATTTTCTTTTATGCCTATTTTTTATTTTCATTATGCTAAAACTAATTTGTTAGTGGAATTCCCCTTTAAAGCCCAGAAACGGACTGAATGGATTTGTATTATAATGTAACTTCTTGTATTTCTTGCCTATTTGTACATATTTGTTCCATAAATGCCTATTTTAAAATTGATAACTCAAACCCAAACTTATTTTTCAATTTGTAATGGTAAAATTGCAAATATAAAGACATTTCTTTTTTTTTTTTTTTTACATTTTCCCAGTTTAAAAGGTGCTATTCCCTTCTTAAGCTCATCTAATTTCTTGGTTAAAGTGTTGCAAATACAAAACAAATTTAATTCTGCTAATCCTACTTCGAGTGTCCCTAAGAACTGGATGACAAGATTCTTATGTGCTTTTTATATGACCAAAGCGAAATGATAAGTGCTGGCAAGCGATTTAATGAATTTTTGTCTGCTTATGTGCTACTGAGCTGCCACAATCTTATTAGCTTGAGCAATGCCACATGCATCAGTTGCATTCAGCTGTCACATAAGATCAGTTTTAGCTAGCTGTTTTGAAATTTTTGGCTAAGTATGTTAAGCCTCTTTTCACCATCTGATTCATGCCAATCACAAACTCATTCAGTATTTAGTATTCTGATTCACATCTCCATTTAATACAATGAGGAAAATAGGCTGCAAACATCTATTTTTCCATTTATCCATTATAATATTTCTCTAAATGAAGTGCAGCGTGCAAAGTGCAATTTCAAAAGTAAATCACCATGTTTCTTACCCATAAGCAGTGTTTGCTCCTAATGAAACAAAATGGCTGCAAAAATGGCTCACGTTTTGACACAACATTTTGACAAGTTGGGTTATATTGCCAAAACAATTAGTTTTTTGTATATGTGTCCTACTCCAAGGTGGTGCACTCCAAAGACAATGGTTATGTCTTTATGTTATGTAGTGGTCCAAAAAGGTTTGGCACAACGCAGAACTTGGTAATTAATACTAAAAAATACTCATACAGGCATGAGCCAAAGCGCCCCATCAAGGCAATGCCCATCGTGTCAGTCCTAAACTAGGCAATGCCCATCGTGTCAGTCCTAAGTCCACATCTTGCTATTTAACACTCTTAAATGTTGAGCTATAGGGCAGTCCTTAAAGAGTGGGAATAATAGGAGAGTTCACATTAAAGTAGCAACCACCTCCATATACTATAGCGACAATATCTACATTTTTACTGATTCACTTTTTTGTCCTGTCAACTTGTACTGTATGGTAACTAAGCATATATGGTGTCAAATCAGTTATATTGTTTAACAATTCTTATTGTTTAAATGTTTTTTAGTAGTTGTAAGGCAAGGCTCTCCAACAAAAATACCCTTTATCTGGAAAACCCCATATACCACACATTCCAGATATCAGAGCTCATGCCTTCACATAATACATATACATACAAACATATACATAAATAAAACTAAATACGGTATTACTGCAGTCCTGAATATTTCACCTGCTCAGAAAACTATCTAATGCCTGTTTCAAAGCATTTAAGAAATCAACCATCCATCACAATATCCTCAGGCAGCATTCACCGTTTCACAACATCACAGTGAAGAAACCTGTACATCAGCTTTAAATTAGTGACTGTTTGTGTTATGAATATGTAGGTATGAAAAAAGAATACCCTGCTACTTGTCTATAATGTTCTCAAACATACTTGTAAAGGTTAATCATGTCCCCACATAAGCAAATCTTCTCCTGAGTAGAGATGTAGCGAACATCACAAAAAAAGTTCGCGAACCCGTTCGTGAACTTCCGCCAAAAAGTGCGAACTTTTGCGAACTTTGCGAACCCCATAGACTTCAATGGGAAGGCGAACTTTAAAACCTAGAAAAGCCATTTCTGGCCAGAAAACTGATTTTAAAGTTGTTTAAAGGGTGCCACGACCTGGACAGTGGCATGCAGGAGGGGGATCAATGGCAAAAATTTCTCTGAAAAATACGTTGTTGACACAGCGTTGCGTTTTGTGCTGTAAAGGGCAGAAATCACACTACATTTCTAAACTTGTGTAATAAACTGCTTTAAAACATCCGGCGTCTACATGCCAATCAAGTCGTGTAAAGGTTACAGGCGGTTCACACGCAAAGACAAAACGCCGCAGTAGTGGATACGGAATATATTATTGCTGGTGGAAAAACATCGCTCAGGTGATTTTATTGCAATGCAATGTCACTACTATGTGTAACGTGTTTGGTGCACTACTATGAATAACAGCAAACAGCACTGGACACGTTAAAGAACAGTAACTTAAATTTAAAAAAAAAATTAATAATAAAAAAAAAAGTGATCTCTGGTTGGTGCTGGGGGTGAACTACTAGGAGCAGCACACCAGTCCCCAACACAGCTAGACTAATAGCACTGGGCTCTATAAATTACAGTAGCAAAGTAAAAAAACACAAATAAAAAAAATGATGTTTATGTGTGGTTGGTGCTTAGTGCACTACTATGAGCAGCACACCTGTCTCCAACACACACAGACGGAGCTGCAGTACACAATGAAAAGAAGAGTAACAGTAATCAGAAAATAAAAGCAGTCCTTACAAGGACTATTGGGTTACAGCAGATGAGATCAGCAGGACAGCTGTCCCCAGCAGCTACATACAGAGCAGTAGAAAGTATATTACTAGTTAGCAAAGCTACCTAAACTGTCCCTCAAACCCCTGCACAGCTCTCTCCCTATGCTAACTCATCAAGCACACACAGGCAGAATATAAAATGGCTGCTGGGCTTCGGTTTATATATGGAAGGGAGTGGTCCAGGGGTGGTCCAGGAGGGAGAGCTGCCTGATTGGCTGCCATGTATCTGCTGGCTCTGGGGTGAGAGGTCAAAATTTGGCTCCAGCTAAGGCGAACCCAAAATTGCGAACTTCGCTAAAAGTTTGCGAACTTGCGAACTTGCGAACACCCGATTTTCGTGCGAATTAGTTCTCCGGCGAACAGTTCGCTACATCTCTACTCCTGAGGAAGCAGCTCCAACTTATTGTTTATTGAGGTCTGGCAACCCTTTCCAGTTCATTAAAATCCTTCCTAGGGACTGGTGCCCAAAACTGCACTGCATACTCAAGATCTAAAAATCATGTTTTTATCCATACAAGAACAGAATACATTTATTAGAAGACCCTGCAGCAGCACAGAGTTTCAGTCTGTGAAGTCTGTTAGCCAGAGTAACCACCAAATGTATCTTAGTTAAGTTCAATGCTATTCCACAGTAAATCACAATCTCTGCAATTCTAAGATCTAGCTTTCTGCTCACCTCCTCATAGTTTGCAATTTATTTTGTGTTTTTTTCCTGCAATGTCTTTTGTATTTTTGCTGTCTAAGTGTTTTTGTACAGTATCCTTGATGCCTTTAATGCATTATTTTCCTGCCAAAAATCTAAAGTGCTGGCAGCCAGGTACTTGACAACTAATGATATACTGTAGATTCTATGTTTTATGATCTATAGTAGATAAACTGTTCTGGTTTCCACATGCTACTGCTTGGGAAACAATGACATCCCATTAAACAGAACAGCACAAATGCTGCAGACAGAAACACAGAAGGAGTTGAATGTTCACGTGATTAAAACATCACCTTTATAAATTAATTATTTATAAATTAGTTCTAATTTTCACAGCCATAAAACAATCAACAACTCTCTTACTCAGTTGTGCAGACTAGGGTGTAACATCTGTACCTGCATGCCATACAAAATATATGAAAAAACACAGTTTCATCTCCCACATATTAACTGATTCTGTCAAATGGAACTAGTCTACAAAACAGGAGAAAGTTGTGGAAATTTAGATTCCCACCAATATTTATTTGTTTATTTATTTTTTCTTTATAGCTAAGTAACCTAGATTTGTATCCTAGATTTGATTATGAAGGATGTGCATCCCTCACATCTGTAGTGAAGGAAAATATGTTACTACTGTAACTGTATGATGTTAGAGGGAAATTAAGTCCCTAATTTTAACCCACAAATAGGATTTTGCATTTTTTTAAATCAAAGTTTGTCTTTTTTTTTTAATCAAAGTTTTTCACTTCAAAAGTGAATGTAAATTGCAACCAGTTTACTAGGTGTGTAGAAAGTCAGGCATATAATGAGGGTAGATCTACAGTTGTATTGTTTTTACAGGATCATGTTTTGCATTTATCCACCTGTATTTGCATACGTTATTGCATATATTATGCAAATTATTTTATGGAAATTGATTTCAAGTCAAATTTGCATTTCTGAGTTCCTTAGGTCAGTGCATATGGAAATTTCAGTGATTTGCTCATGTGCTGTCTTTATTTTGTGAAGATCTTCAAAAAATGGCAAAGTGCTCAACTACCATAAAATTGATTTCCATTCCATCTCATTATATGTAATATATTCTTGAATAGTCTTTTCATTTCCGGGGCTAGGAGTATGTATTAGTCTGAAAAGGCCAGCTTTCATTAGCAGTAATGTAGGTACTGTAAACTGCCCATACAATTATTTTCAGCTGGCATTTTGTTTGGCTAATAAGGAAAAATGGAATAGAATGGAATAAAAAGTACAGTTTAAATGATGGCAACACTTTGAAAAAAGAAAGACATCTCCCATGTGCTTCACTAGTGTATATTTATAAATGACTGTACAGAGTAGTTAAAATAGCTATCTTATATATACCCAGCAGGCAAAATAATTTAGGACTCCAGAGTCTCTATTCTAATATAGTTTTCTGAATAAAGCTATTGATAAAATATCTTGGCTACATTCTTTCATCTTGGTTCACTTTAATAATCTAATCTTTTATGTGACTTGTCTTTCCATCTTGTAATGTGTACGGGTGCTGCTGAACTTTCCTCTACCCATATTATCCTAAATCCAGAATACAGAAATGAAGGAATGGTAAAGCCATTTGTTAGAGTAGCTCTTTGATTTAGGGAGATATTGTTGTATAACTAGTATGTGTACTTAGGCATTAGGGCAGATTCATTAAGGTTAATAAAATGAGATATAGTAGTAGAATATTCTTAGTTGTGGAGGCCCAATTATCAACATTTTGATTTAAGTAGTTTGAGTTTTTTGAAACCACAAAAAAGTAATTTAGCTAAAACCGCTAATTAAATAAAGATTGTGAAAATTTGCCCAGAACTGCTCCTTTTACATGACGTCAGCTTTTAGATGGCAAACTTTTTTTTCTGGGGGGGGGGGTTGTGGGTTTTTTTTTGTTTAAAAAAAATTACAAATTTTTCAAGTTCCGTTTAATTAGTAAAATCCACATTTTTAACCCTGTAGCAAAGAAAAAATATGATTGTTAACAAATGGGCTCCTTAGTGTCTGTCTTGCTTGTTTAGTAGTTTAAGTGATCATTACTTTTGGCAGGGATGCCAGTAATAGAGTGCTAAGGGGAACAGTATTGTAAAATACCTCATAGAGCCCAGAACCCATAGACAAAGCACTTGCACCTTTAACAATGTGTAGATTGCAGTCTGTGTTTTGTACTGGGTTAAAATAATTGTAGCACTTATAGGAAAGCAGCACTCATTATGAATGCCCTGAGTTAAGCACAAGGCTCCAGAGTGCTTTGCATCACCTGATGCTACTTCTTGGCCACAGCTGCACACACAGATGGGTGCATGACTATGTGCTTCTTAGGTGTTGTCTCTGTGTCAGGAAATTATTTTAACACAACTCTTTGGAACAGATCTAAGGGCTCTTACTCACAAGTTTTTTTATGCATTTGACGTGCTTTTGAGCGCACCTGAACACATTCGCTAAATGATTCTATTATGTTCTGACTGGTTGCACTCCTGAGCATTCATAGTTGCGTTTTTCTCCATTTGTGTTTCTTTGTGTTTTTTTTTAGATGCAATATGCTGCATTTTCTTACACTTGATGTGCTTTCATGATTCAGTAGAATAGAGGGTTGTGCAGATTATAACACTGCGTTATAATGATAAAATAGTCCAGCAGTACCAGCAAAACGTGAATCCACTCCCCCACTTAAACTCAGTACAAATCCTTAAAAGGTGCGCTTATAGAAAATATCAATCCTCGTTCCAGGGCACTCTGCAAGTAAAATATAGAGACCACAATGGTGCAGTGCAGTGACTGCAGGCAGAACTGGACAGTGGAGAAGGGATGATATGCATGCAAGTTTGGACACACTAAGTAGAATTGAAGCATTATTGTGCTCTCCTGTTGGTACACTCTTCACTAACAGCGTTTAAATGTTTAGGTGCTGGAGTATGGAGAGGGAAGGCACGTTGCTGAAAACTAACTGTGACATGCACATGTAGAAGGTACACTTTGTAAGTAGGATCTGAGTGTGTGCGGCCATTTATTATTAGTATTGCACCATTGTGGTCTCTATATTTTACTTGCATAGTGCCCTGGAACGAGAATAGAGGGTTGACTTAAAACTTCCTGATTCTGAGGTAAACACCACATTTTGATATCTTACTAATCATCTGTATTCATTTGTTACCAATAAATATTGTGTAAATACAAAAGCCACCATGAGCGCGCGCTGTTCAAAAATCGGCACTTTAAGGTGAATTTACACAATATTTTATACAGTAAATTAGTATTTACAAGTAATATTAATGTTGGAAACTAAAGTGCTCATGACATTTATAATGAATATCTTCTGTTCAATCACAACTGATTTTCAGAGACTTTATAGACTAGCTGAATACTACAGCATTAAAACAGCCTGAAGTCACTGAATGAGATCTGATCTGTTGTTGACTCCAAAAAACTAGCCGCAGCGAGAAAAAATAGATGCGGGTGACAAAAAAATAGCCACGGGCGACAAAAATATCGCGTGACAAATGCGTTTTGCGAATTTTTCGCCGTTCCGCAAATTTTCTTTCTGTATCGCAGAAAATGGGACAGATTCGATCATCACTAGAAGATACACGTTTGGTATTTGTGAAGAATACATAAGTGCACTGGACCAGGACTGATCTGCTCAATCTTATTTTATATACATTTTTATACACCATGATGTATTGCACTTTATCTTACGTTGCACCTTATAGAATATTATGCATTATGCACTTTATTTTACAAATTACCCGGAATTGTGATTGGTTTGATATCTGCTGGAACTGAGATCTTTTTTAAGGGTTAACACAGCCACTCCAGAGAGGGGTGTGGTTTAGTGGTGGTTAACTGGTGGGTGAGTCTTTATAAACACTGTTTGTTTGCACATTTTATATCTTGATAAAGGTCAGGGGTGAGGACCGAAACGTCGATCTAAATAAACTAAGTATCTTTTTTTTGATAAAATTTTCCTGGTGTGCATCAGCATTTTTTACATATTTACATTGTTTATCTGATTTGCACCCAGGCTGTTATCCCTATAAGTGTGTGCCTCAGCCTTTTTCTATATATATATATATATATAATATATATATAGAAAAGAACAGAGCACACCCTAATAATAATCAAATGCTTGCAAAAACCATGTATATAGCAAGACAATGAGCCGCACACACAGGGACTTTGTTAGAAAACAAAAAAAATTTTAATGAAAAAGATCCAACGTTTCGAGCACCAACTGTGCTCTTCCTCAGGGACAAACCAAATATATATATATATATAAACAAGATATAACGGGCCCCTCTCACCGTTTTTTTCCTACATTCCAATAATCTGGTGGATGCAATAAATTATATTAGTTTTGATATTTTGTTTATTGTGAGATACATTCATATATTGATCTAAGTTATTAAATTCCTGGATAGCAGTCTGTATTAAGTTTGAAAATTATTATAACATAGACTTGCCAGGATGTTAGACATATGACCTTTGGCAAAATTAAAAAGTAAGATTAAATAAAGATAGAAAATAGAAAAATAAAGAAAGAAGGAGATATAAAATATTGGGGGGAGTGTAGGATAGAAAATAATGTAAAAGAAGTAATTAAAATGATCTGGAAAGTAAAGAAAAGAAAGCAATTGGAAAATAGAGCTTATAATGAGAGAGACAAGAGACATGAGAAGAAAAGAAGTTACTAGTGATGGAGAAAGCAGAAGACATAAAGAGTGACATTGATAAAAAGTTAAGAAGTTTCTGGGGGTATTTGCTATAACAAAACAGAGGGTGGGAATAAAGGTATAAAAAAGTAAACTAAAAAAGTATACCCACAGGAACAAATGACCAACAACTCATATAGAAGTTCTGGAGTCCATTAAAAACCTCTTCCTGCAATAAAAGTTTTCATGAAACCCAAAATACTGGTGTAGGTGAAATAGGGTTTGATGCAACAAAACGTCTTTTATATTTGAACACTCATTTATCACTCCCAAGGACAAAAGTGCTGGACTTCTTTGTATTGTGAGATTTTGGGTCAAGCAATGCTCTGCACCTTATGGCACATTCAGTGCAAGATGTAAAACCATGCACTGTGGGCACAGAAAGTCCTTTACTTTATTAACAATAGGGGCTGATTTACTAATCCACAAATCCGAATGAGAAACATTCGGATTGGAAAACGAACATTTTGCGAATTTTTCGTATTTTTTGAGTTTTTTTCGTCGCCGTTACGACTTTTTCGTAAATTGTCACGACTTTTTCGTAACCGTTACGACTTGCGCGAATTGTCGCGACTTTTTCATAGCCGTTACAAATTTCGTGAATTGTCGCGACTTTTTCATAGCTATTATGACTTTGGTGTATTGTCGCGACTTTTTCATAGCCATTATGACTTTCGTGAATTGTCGCGACTTTTTCATAGCCATTATGACTTTGGTGTATTGTCTCGACTTTTTCATAGCCATTATGACTTTGGTGTATTGTCGCGACTTTTTCATAGCCGTTACAAATTTCGTGAATTGTCGCGACTTTTTCATAGCTATTATGACTTTGGTGTATTGTCGCGACTTTTTCATAGCCATTATGACTTTCGTGAATTGTCGCGACTTTTTCATAGCCATTATGACTTTCGTGAATTGTCTCGACTTTTTCATAGCCATTATGACTTTGGTGTATTGTCGCGACTTTTTCATAGCCATTATGACTTTCGTGAATTGTCGCGACTTTTTCATAGCCATTCCGACTTTCGCGAATTGTCGCGAATTGCTTCGCGACTTTTTCGTATTAAGCGCTCAAAATATTCGCGACAATTCGCGAAAAAGTCGCAAAATACTGATCATTACGAAAAAAACGCATTCGGACGCTTTTCGGACGTTCGTGGATTAATAAATGTGCCCGTTAGGCATGCAATGAGTAAAGGACTATCCTGGTCTCTGCACCTGAAAACAAGCAGCCCTAGATTTATCGTTATACACATCTCCTTGCATTCCGTTATGGGAGCGCGTTTGCATACAAACCATAAGTTAGGGAGCAAAGTGCAAAAAAACCCATGAGTTTGCAGCCTTTATTGCACTTTGCACCCTGCATTTCGCTTGATCAGTTAGGCCTTTTGGGTCAGTGGGACACAAATCTATAGTGAACGGCAAGAAAGGCAGTCAACCTTCAAAAAAATGTTTTCCTCCTTTATTAAATTTCACGGAATACTTTTTTCTCAGTCTAGGTTATCTATGTTATACAGTATAGCCTGTAGATTTTTTTTTTATTCATGCACATGGATCTCTAGTGTATATATTTTGAATAAGGTTTTGTTAATATTTCACCAAACAGTTTTGCTGTTATCTGCTTATACACACTTGTCTAGAATACCAAGATGTAGGGCAGGTTTTGCAGAATTTGTAATTTTTATTCAGGGCCAGGTATCTCAATAATATATATTTTCAGCTGGAAAATATTCCATATTTTTTGAAAGTAGCATTTCTCTTGTGAATTCAGAAACATTATGCAGAGCTGGAGTGTTCTTTGCACTCTGCCAGACATAGTTTTAGAGGTATATTTTAAATAAAATGTTTTTGTTGTCAAAATATGTACTTCCTTCACAAAGATAAAATTATGACAACCAAAATCAAATGAAAGTCAAACATATAATTGTTGTTTTCATTTTTTTGTGACATTTTACAGCAAGAACATATTTGTCTGTTTGCATTAGTTATGCAAATTCCTTTAAGGTGTTTCAAAATGAAATGCTTCTTGACCCAGAGATGAGTTCCCTGCTGCGTACTTAAATGCCTTTTTTAATAGGCATGGTTTGGCTTCTAGGCTTTTCATCATATCCAGTAGCAATTAATAAGTAAGTGATCAGAGTACCAAATGCATAGCAGCCAAGTAAAACTTGGTTTCTTCTGTGCTGTGATATTTCATTCTCAGCTTTTACAATTGCCCCCAATGCTCATCAAGCAAGTACAAATTGGCTTGGAAGAGAAACAAGATGCTTTTTGTTTAATGTACAAGAGTGACAGTAATATAAATATCAATAATGTTGCATTAATATTGTGCTGGCACAGTATTTCATAAAATGCTCCATGAAAAGCACTTTAGAAGGTGCCAAAACCAGAATGTAGATGTTTCAAAGCAAACATAAATCTTTCTTAAAACTGGCTCCTTTGCATGTCCTAACCCTCGAACACAAACAACACAAGCAGATATCAGATGACTGTCCAGGGAGTGTCACCCCTACCAGCATTACATCTGTCACATTGCAGCAAAACTATCCTTTTGTTATACAGTAAGCCAGTGATCCCCAACCAGTGGCTTGCAAGTAGGGATGTAGCGATCCTCAAAAAAAAAGTTCCCGAACGCGTTCGCGAACTTACGCCAAAAAGTGCGAACCCCATAGACTTCAATGGGAAGGCGAACTTTAAAACCTAGAAAAGCCATTTCTGGCCAGAAAACTGTTGTTTAAAGGGTGCCACGACCTGGGCAGTGGCATGCAGGAGGGGGATCAAGGGCAAAAATTTCTCTGAAAAATACTTTGTTGACACAGCGTTGCGTAAAATCGCAAAGGCAGCTGGCAGACCTAGCGGAAATACCCAGCGTTTTTTTGCTATTTCGCACTATTAGCACCATGGAAACGGGATTTGCTGAAAAACGCCATGTGTGGCTTGTGCGGCGTTTTTAGGGCGAGAAAAAACGCAGCGGAAAAACGCCACGCGAACCCAAATTGCGAACATACGCGAAAACTTCGCGAACGTGCGAACACCCGATGTTCGCTCGAATTAGTTCGCCGGTGAACAGTTCGCTACATCTCTACTTGCAAGCAACATGTCTTCAAGTTGCTTGAAATTATATTTACTTTTCAAAAAGCTTAAGTTGTGTTTGGGTGGTATTTACCTTTAAGCCTTATATATAACAGTATGTTGGAGTCATTTGGGTGGAACACGACTTGTATGGAAAGTTTATGCCTCCTTTAATACTTCCCCTCTGTATTATTGCTATAATATACGAATAAGCAACAATGGATAGTGCTGCATCAATAAAAATAATTTATTGGGGGCTATGTAATAAAAGGTGCAAAGTTTGTCATCTATAGCAAGGGAAAACGTGAGTACCTCAAATAAGTATCTCAAATAACAATTGTGCACAAAAAAACAAGTTAATAATTACAGTTTATGCCATACAAATTAATAAATCAAACACGAAAAATTAAACCCCAAAATTTCACCCTTAACAACATTAGGGCCTATTATTGATAATTATATTATTGAACATGTTTGGTGAATTTTTGGGGTCAGTCTTCTTTATTAATTGATATGGAATACATTTTATTTAATTTTTTACTTTTATTGTAGAAGATTATTTTTGAGTTATATCAGTAGCACCGGTGTCCCTGTGACTTTTACTTTGCCCATTTAGAATATAGATTTAATAATGTATCTGACTTCCTCTTGTTGGGTTTAAGCAAAGTGACTTGAGAGAGCTTAGTGGAAAATGCTGGATGTGTTACTTCAGTGTTTCTAATCTGTTTTCATTTCACGCGCAGAAATAAGGATTGATTAGATAAGTGCTTGACACTATGAAGTTTGTTTGACAAAAGCAACAATTTAAATGTCTGCCTGGCACTTTAGAATGCTTTATTTGCAAAACAACAAGGAGAAAGGTGTTTTTGAAGGATCAGTATGCAGAACATCTATCTATTAAAGTGTCTTCAGCTAACTCACATTGTTGTGGTTTGTTCCCCTCTTTGAGCTAATATCTCCTAGGTGGCTTTATATGCACACCTGCAGAACTAAGATACAGAAACACTGTCTATTTGCAAGTGAAATATGTTTATACTATTAGAACATATCTAAATATTTTAATAGGAATTCATTTGAATCAAAGTTCTGCAAAGGCATTTCAGGTGTATTACTGTGATAATAAGGCTCAATTTACAAGTGCCAATCCAAAGTGCGATTTTAGGTGCAAATTGCCATGATTTGTTACCCACAATGCAAAGATTCCCCATAATCCCTGCATAATTGTCTCCAATATGTTAAAATGTGTTGTACTTTGATGCAAATCCAGTGTAATTGCTCTGAAAATCGTCAGTGTCATAATCTGCTTCAAAATGGCATTTTCATATGATTTACTAGGTTGGTAATGGTATTGGTTTTTTTTTTGCCAAAATACTCAAGTACACAAAATAGCTTTAGACACTTTAAGACCTTTAACAAATTATGCTGATTGTGCAACAACTATGGCAAAAGTTGTGTGGACTCAACTGCATTTGCGCTTCCTAAATGAGCCTTAAATTGTAAAACTGTAAATGTAAAATTTACTGTAATTGTAGAATTGGTAAATGTAAAAGTCTGTCTTCCCCTTTCCAACAGCTCCAGAATGGGGCTCAAACTAGCAGGGAATACAGGAAGAAACCTTGACTGGGTAAGGAAGGAGAATTGGTTGGAATTGGTTCAGTAGTGTTAGGTAAGGTGCATTAAGGTGCAGGGAGTTAAGACCCTCTGCAGGGAGGAGAGGTCAAAAGGAGGGTTTTTGCCCAGAAGTAAGTAACTTTCTCAAAAGCAAGCTTGCTGTGTAAAGTGTTCCAACCCACTCTGCCAGTTGTTTGCATTCATGTTTTTTCAGCTTGGTGGTAGGAATGCTTGGCAGGAGATTGGGTGTATGTCACCTAGGCAAAAATCACAAGGGTGCTAATGGTGTTCAGTAGTCTCCTTTGACATAGAGTCCAGGGAGATGGGTGCATGTTATGGTTGCTCACCTGATATATATGGGTTAGCTGGCAAGCATCCCAAGAAAGTGATTGGCCCTATACAGTACAAATTGTTTGTTTAATGTTGATCTTACTATAAAAAAGTTTTGTAACCAAATTGGTTATACTTGTTATAATTACCGTATATTTTGGTAACAATCTTATGGCCCTCTTTATTCCTACAACTATGGGGGTAATTGGAAGGAATTTTTCATGTAAAGGTTAATGGTGTAGAAAGCTGGGCCTTGATACAATTCTTGTCGTTACAAAATGAAACCTTAATTTACATATGGTTAAAGTGAAAATATACTCCCCCCCCATACACACGCCTTTTAGACATGAGCGCATTTAGTCAGGTTTATTTATAAAAGTTGCTTAAACTGTGTCTGGACCAGATTTATATAAAAATGGATTATTGTTTCACACATACATCAAACCTGATTCATCACACTAAAGGAAACTTTGATAACTCCAATGAGCTATTTCCCAAGATCGCTTATGCTGAAAGTATATATTTATTCCTGGAAGTTCAGACAGTGTTTATGAAAATGTTCTATGTAAGCTCAACTGAATCAGTCAAAAAGCAGGGTATATTTTCCCTTTAATATTTAAAACTAAAAATATGTATTACAGTTTCTGGTAACAGCACATATATACCTTTTCAGTGAATAACCCATGATTATGTATTATAGTAAATTACATACATCCAGGAGATCATATTGCATTAGCCTAAATGACCTACAGTACATACCTAAGCAAAGTACAGCAGGTCTGGAAAGTAGCCTACAGTATAACAGTAATAATGTATCTCTGGAGAACTGCTCATCTGAAGGTTTACAATTAAAATGATTATGAATGAACCAAGTCTTTTTGAATCATGTATAAGTATAAATAAAACCTGCCATACTTGGTTTTGGTTCTTATTTTTATGTTAGTTAAAACAAATAAGCATAATTAAAATATAGATCTAGATATGACTTTCAGATTTAAGTGCTGGTGCATTGTAGCTACAAATTTCTCTCTTTTCATTCATATTATATTAGTGATATTAACAGCTAATGGGGAGCACAAAAAATATCAATGACATAAATAGTGGACATTGAACAATCAAGAGGAACTCCAATAAATTATTATGAATTTAATGGGCCTAATACTAAGCAGGTAAGTAAGTATAGTACAATGCAGGGGCAGTTAAAGTGGTGCGTTTGTCCTTGTTATACTGTAACACATAATTCAGCCATAGGGAATTGAAATTATAGCACTTCTTTTCACATTTTCTCCACAAAATATGTGCATTAATATAGTTGGTAAATGATGATGAATGTGGGAAATAGGCTATCATTTCACTTGCCTAAGGCTTTTGCACAATAGCCTTAATGCATTTCTATTTGTCTTATTAGACTTTATTAGTCCTACTTGGCTGCATTCAATGTGCAGATCATTTTACCTATTTGACTGTCGTGTACATAGAGGGACCCACACTAGGGTTGGCACAAGTAGCTTTAAAAACAAGGTATGTTCCTTTGGGGAGGGTTGAGGATGGAAGCCAAACAGTTATTAATGTAACCAAATGCAGAAATAAAACTATCTGGCAACAAAAACAATTAACATTAATATTACTTACAAATATCAGAGTTTGGAGGTGGGGAATTTCTCATATTGGACCCAAATCCTTGACTCTTCACATGGAGCATCACAAAGGCCAAGAGGTTTGATACCGCATGGTGTGTACTGTATTTTGACAATTAAAAGTGATTGTGAATACATTATAAACATTTGTAAGATTTTGAAAACCTACAATAAAATATCATTAAATATAATTTATAGAACATTTTACTTTCAAAAGATGTGTTTAACAGCACCAATTATATTTTATGTGATATGATATTAGCACCTCTATAAATGTAACTTATTTAATATACAGTAAATGAATTTATTGTTCCGTTAATGCCCCTGCACTAGTGATAAGAACAAGCTTGTTTAATTAAACTTACATTGAAAATGTTCAAGACCTTTTAAAAAGACTAAGGTTTGAGGCAAATGAAATACTGGCTGGATATTATATTAACTCTGCAGCTATATCACAGAACTGCCAAAACGAATGTAACAGAGGTTAATTACTTTCCTGCTTAATATACTATGGTAGATGAAACTTTGCTGGCTCTCTTTTGAGGCTTGGAGAGGGAAACCTGAAATGAATTTTTATATAATAACATTAATGTGAATGATAAATTAATTGCATCGTGCTAATAGTAATACAATAATACAGGTAGCCCATCTATCTATATATATAGACTAAAATAAATCCAGAATGAAAGAACAATCCTAAATAATGATCTTTTAAAAAATAAATAAATATGTTTTTGTCTTTTAAAAACCAAAAGGGCTTGAATTTTCCTCAGTCAGTTGCATATAAAGGTACTTTTTCGTACTTTGCAACAAAATTTGTGCAACAAAATTGTATTGTCGTGCCGAATACGAAAGTTTCATTCAAGCTTCATTATCGTGACTTTCCTTGGGCCGGGTTGGAGCTGCAGAGTGCCATTGATCCCTATGGGAGACTTTCCTTGGGCCAGGTTGGAGCTGCAGAGTGCCATTGAGCCCTATGGGAGACTTTCCTTGGGCCGGGTTGGAGCTGCAGAGTGCCATTGAGCCCTATGGGAGACTTTCCTTGGGCCAGGTTGGAGCTGCAGAGTGCCATTGAGCCCTATGGGAGACTTTCCTTGGGCCAGGTTGGAGCTGCAGAGTGCCATTGAGCCCTATGGGAGACTTTCCTTGGGCCAGGTTGGAGCTGCAGAGTGCCATTGAGCCCTATGGGAGACTTTCCTTGGGCCGGGTTGGAGCTGCAGAGTGCCATTGAGCCCTATGGGAGACTTTCCTTGGGCCGGGTTGGAGCTGCAGAGTGACATTGAGCCCTATGGGAGACTTTCCTTGGGCCAGGTTGGAGCTGCAGAGTGCCATTGAGCCCTATGGGAGACTTTCCTTGGGCCAGGTTGGAGCTGCAGAGTGCCATTGAGCCCTATGGGAGACTTTCCTTGGGCCGGGTTGGAGCTGCAGAGTGGCATTGAGCCCTATGGGAGACTTTCCTTGGGCCAGGTTGGAGCTGCAGAGTGCCATTGAGCCCTATGGGAGACTTTCCTTGGGCCAGGTTGGAGCTGCAGAGTGGCATTGAGCCCTATGGGAGACTTTCCTTGGGCCGGGTTGGAGCTGCAGAGTGCCATTGAGCCCTATGGGAGACTTTCCTTGGGCCGGGTTGGAGCTGCAGAGTGCCATTGAGCCCTATGGGAGACTTTCCTTGGGCCGGGTTGGAGCTGCAGAGTGCCATTGAGCCCTATGGGAGACTTTCCTTGGGCCAGGTTGGAGCTGCAGAGTGACATTGATTCCTATGGGAGGCTTCCAAAATTGTGCACAGAAGGATCATATTAGGAAAGGTTTTCCCGCTGTTTACAATCGTTCGGTACGGAAATTTCGGATCACCAATACGATATTATCGTGACTAATATGATTTTTTTCGTAAGAATTTTCGTGATATTTGCGTTCTTCAGAAATTATCGTATCCAATCCAAATTTTTCCCATTCGGGATTCAAACTCGTGATTTCATGAATGTGCCCGTAAGGCTTAAAAGATCCAAGAACCTTGGATTCTGAGTCACTTAGAAAGCAGAAGAGACATTGGGGCACATTTACTAAAGGGCAAATTGTCTTTTTCTGGCAAAAATTCACCAAAAAGACCATTTGCAGCACATTCACCAATTTACCAAAAGGCGAAGGAGACATTTCTCTAGAGAAAAACCTCAGCACTAAAAAGATTTCAGCCGTTTCACCAAAGAAGCGAATATTCGGTAATTTATCAAACGGCAAAATTTTCTCTTCATTACCCTTTTCAACAAAGTCTATTTCTCATGGTGCTGACTTGATAAAACTAGATCCGCAAAGTGACTGTATCAGTGATATTAAAATCATGAAGTCATATCCATGCTAAATGAAGTGAATGGTGTTCCATATGTATCATGTCAGCAAGATGAGAAAAAATGTCTTGTGTTCCATTTTATATACTGGCAATGTGAAATGCAAGAAATACAAAGAATATGTCTAAGTAAATATTCAGATTTGTGCCTTAATGTTTTCTAGAAGTGTTAGCTTTTATGAACAATATACAATACAATCATCTTTTGGGCAATACTGTGGGTAGTGCATGAAATGTCCAAAAATGGGCTTTTTGAGCTTCATTCTCACTAAGGTCTTAAGAGAAATCTAGTGCAGATATTTATATTATTATTATATATATGACATTTCTGTCTATATGAGTTTTGTGGTCATAGCAACATTGGACCCCTGCCTAATGGTTTAAAAATTAGTGGTAAGGTGCAATTTTCCCTTTTTTGAGATATTTATATGAACCTCTAGTAATTAGATTTTATATGCAGAAAAAGCAATGCAGTGTTTTCTACATAACATTCTTCTTTCTTATTCTCACAATGCACTCCAAAAACAAAGCAATGAGTATGGTATTTTTGCTACTTCTGTAGAAGTTAATAACGCATAGGGATAGAATGCAGTGTTACTCCAATAGCATCCATATTGTTTCCTTCTATTGCTTTCAGTATAGAGAGCGCTGAAATAAATAATGAAAGCATGGAGGGACTGTGGAGCCAGCTGTGGCTCAGTTCCCTCCATGCTGGTAAGGGGTTAACTCACCCAGTCAGTGCAGGCAGGAAAGAGCAGCCTCCTCGCTCGCTCCTCCCCCTCCCCCTCTGTGCTTGCATCTCCTGCTGCCATTCGTGCTTCCTGCTTCCACCGAGCGGCACCCCCCTCCCCCCCTCCCTGTTTAATCTGTTTCATCTGTTTCATGCAAAAAAAAAAAAAAAGTTATCATATCAATATAAATATTTAATTTGTTACAGCAAATGGGGTGGGGTAGTCCTTGGCCATTTAAGCTCTGGTGTTGTCTTATGGCTTCTACATGCCCACTGCGTTCGCAGTGGCTGGCATTCGTTAACAAAACAGTTTAAGATGTTTGGAAAAGTTGAAATACATGGCAAGGACTATTTTGTGAGGTTGTATTCTATAATAAAGCTGTGGCCGAACTCCACCCATACAATGGTGTCATTGTGTCTTTTGTCAGCTAGGTGCAACGGGGCAAGAGTGGGAAGGGAGAGAACAAGTCTCCACAGTCTATTAAGCCTGTAATATTAATGTATGCTGCATCCAATTCTACCATTTTTATAGTTTGCTTTAGTGTTTCTTTATAAAATTATTTGGGTTTAGATTATTCATGGCTTGTATTTTAACGATACATGTTCATGTTTTATGAAAAGCTATTAATACTTAGTAAATTTGCTTGGTTTTAATACTGGTTTTTATACTGATGACATTATGCATCCCTTTAAAATTCCTTGCTGTGGCTTTCATATGAATGTTTTGTTGGCTGACAGCCAGATTAAGGGTGAAGTGCTTATTTCCAGCAAGGGACACGTATAATACAGAAGATGTGCTTAGTACCATCTGTTTGCCATAACATTTTCTTTGATAATTTGTTGTGTGGAGTTATGCTCCAAACTAGCTAAAATGAATGGAACAAAAAGTTTTCTAGAAAATATTCCTTGGCTGGGCTGGAAAATCTGCACAAATTGTTGAAGTTGATTTTCTTACATTGAAACAAGACTACAAATCCAGTGATGTAATGCCTTAAAGAAGATATATCCTATAAAAATTATGAATGTACCAGTGAATTATACTCCTCTAGATATAGAAGGATTGTGCTTAAAAAGTTGTGTTTCTGACTGATTTATTGAGAAATTCCCCCAAACCCCACTAGCCCCGCCCATCTGTTCCACTTCCTGCTGGCTGAATTCTCTGGATGAGCTGGGGAGCCAGCGGCCCTCCGTACCCTGCACTGTAGGATAGGAACCAATCAGCAGCTAGGCTGACCTGATAGGGAACTGAAGCCTCTCTGTGCTTGTGTGAGTGCAGGGCTGTGATTGGCTCTCCTCCTCCTACTGTGCTTCTGGCAGGGACCGTTAGGACACGCCCACTCTTCATTTCAAACTCGGACAGAGAAGTGATAGGATCTATAGGGAGCTCCAATAAAGGGGCCATTGTTACAGATAGGGTTAATGTTTAGCCCAAAGGGAAACCAGCACCGTATATTATTCATAATTGCCTACAAAATTTCTTTTTTTTCCCATTTATCCAATATGTCTCCTTTAATCACAAAAAACTCCTGCTTCGACATCTGGATTACACATAATTTTGAATAGAGAACAGTTTCATGCGAATGTCAAAACTACTACAGTGACACACGTAGCGCAAATAATAATACCTTACACTATATAATAAAGTATATTATGTATTCTTATATGGAGATGGTAGAAACTGTAAATGTGAAAGAAAATCCTAGGTTTTTTTTCTATTGTCTGTAAAGTATTTTTGTAAATTCTATGAGCACAGTTCTATAGAAATAAGTACGTCAAATAAACTAGTGTTCTGCGTCTGTATTAGCAGGACTGAAAGAGCAATCTATAGAAATAAATACATTAAATAAACCAGTGTTCTGTGTCTGTATTAACAGCATTTAAAGAACAATAATCAGATAAATTGAATTTATTTTTTTCATTTTATGTTTTCATCCAGCTTCTACAAATAAGCTGTTCTTGGCAATAAATATTCTATTTTATATAAGAGAGAGGATTTCATTCTCTAGTTCTGTCTGTCTGTAGAAAGGCATAAATGGCATTTGACCCCTGGAATTCTAATCAGCTCTTATCTTGCAGTTCAGTAGAGATGAAAGTAATTCACAAGTTTATTTCTCATCCATGAGTTTGGCTAGACAGGAAAAAAATGGATTGTTCGGCCTGATACCCAGATGGTCAGACAACTTAAGTATCAGCCAGTGTTTGGCTGCCTTAAAGAGCCACAAAAGATAAAATGATTTTCTTTCTTATTCAAAATTTATAATAGTAAAATGTATCTTGAGTACATTTTTAAAGTTATGCTATGATTCTCCTGATTATACATCAACCACAACATACCAAGGACTGGGGCATGCTCTCAAGACATCAGCAATCTTACAAGCAATCGTGCAGAATTCCTTGTGATTTCAACCAATAAGCAGTGCAGTCGGATTCTTATGAAGCAACTGCCCTGTTATGATGCTTTGGTTCTCTACACATGACTCACTGTTGTCAGCCTTCAAAACATTTGTATGAAAGACAAAAAAAGGCATTTAAAAGGGATGTATAATGTTTTGTTCATCAGTACTAAAAACAAACAAATGTACCAAGCTAATTACAGATATCTGTTCAATAACATACGAACACTGTGGAGTCAGTAGCAAACCTATGTATTATAGGTATAGCACAGAAAGTGTCTCAGCCTACAAACATTGCAATTTTGTGTCTCTTTTGGACCCATTGCCGTATCTTTTGCATTTGCCATTATGTTCAGGCTACCTACATTAGAGAGCAGGTAAGTGCAATGTCAGAGTTATACAGGGGGTGTGTAGGCCTTCCTGGCTCCTTTTATCTCACCTCTCCATAATCTCCATGGTTGCTCTGTTTGGTGCATAACTGATCTATTTCTACTCAACAAGTGCATGAGAATTTATCTTATATATGATAGGATCTGTCGTTAGTTGAATACAGTATATCAATCACACAGATCAATTTGGCTTGGACGCTGGCACTATCAAAAAGATTAATAATGTGCTTTTACAGATGAGGTAGCTCTGCCAAGAACAACAAACAACATTACATAATGCTGACCCCAAGTAATTTTTTTCCCTCTATCTTCATGCAGGTTTATTGGTAATAATAAAATATAATAATAATATAATAATCTAGGGGCATCAAATTAAATATCTTGTTATACTGAGCTTTTTCACGCACAAGAAATACAAATATTAACTATTATGGATTTACTGCCATTTTTACATTTTAGATTATGTTTTACCCTTTTACATCTGGACACATCTATATATAGTTTGAGATGATGACATTTATATCACTGCGGTCGGCTCTACTTTAATATCATGATAAAAACAAAAGATACCGTAAGTAAAAGGTTGAAAAAAAAAAACCAGAGACCATAAAAACCATAAAAACACCTCTACACTATTCATACAGAAGCAGTGCAATGAAGAGCAATTTTATATACTGTTAAACTTCAATAAAGTCATGTTTAAAATAGCAGCTATAGACAGTAAAGCACTCCCGGGGATTCCGTGACCTGTATTCGATTAGCTCATTGCTAGAGCTCTTGGATCAAGATACTCACATTGTACACTACTGCATTAACCACTGTATTAAAGGAACAGTAACACCAAAAAATGAAAGTGTTTAAAAGTAATTACAATATAATGTACTGTTGCCCTGCATTGCTACAACTGGTGTGTTTGCCTCAGAAAGACTACTATAGTTTATTTAAGTAAGCTGCTGTGTAGCCCCGGGGGCAGCCATTCAGGGGAGAAAAGGCACAGGTTACTTAGCAGATAACAGAAAAACCCCCATTATATGGGGATTATCTACTAGTTATCTGCTATGTAACCTGTGCCTTTTCTCTTTTTTTCCAGCTTAAATGGCTGCCCCCATGGCTACACAGCAGCTTATTTATATAGTAGCTTTTCTGTAGCAAAAACACAGTTTTTTGCAGAGCAACAGCACATTATATTTTAATTACTTTAAAGTACTTTATTTTTTTGATGTTACTGTTCCTTTAACTGACTATTGCAGTCGGCACTGTATTCAAGGGGCAGTTGTCAGGTTCACAGAAACTTTTCGCAATGTAAAAAAATGGGAGATTGCAGCCTTTTTTCCCCACATTGAATGTTTGCTTGCTGATGCTGTATTGGCATTGTGTTTCCAGGCAATTTTTCTAACAGACACCTGTAAAACCCATATCCCTTGTGAAGGGGATTTAACAATTTCATGCAAGTGTCACCATTAGGGAAAACTATACCCCCCAAACAATGTAGGTCTCTATAAAAATATATTGTACAAAACAACCTGTATGTAAAACTCTGTTTCATCTAAATTACTATTTTCATAAAAATATACTTTTTTAATACTATGTGCCATTGGGTACTCCTAAACAAAATTGGCATTTTAAGTATACTAAATGCCACCTACTGAAAACATCTGGTTTATGGTGCGCACAAACACACCGATTGCACACAGACATTATGTCACTTTCAGGGACAGATCTGTGCCCCTGCCTGCCCTAAAGCCATTCTCTAATGTGCCCCCCCTCGCTTCCTGCGTCTGCTGTTAGATGCTTTGGAGTGGGTCGCATCGCTAGTGCAGAGAGCGTAACTGTGCGCTTTGCACAAGAATAGTTGAAACTAAGATTGATTGCCACTCCTGGTAACTTGTGGGGTGCTGCCACCTGAAGGGAGTTTCTCAGCTTTACTCATCAGCAGCAGCACCCCTGGTCACTAATAATGAGCAAATCGGTCACTAAATGGTGGCTCAAGGTAAAAGGTGTAAAGGGCAATATTTATTGATATATATTCCTGTTTAGTCAGATTCTTTAATAGGTCAATTGAAATGATAGAAACAATCACTTGGTTAAGTAGTAATTCTGGGTGTATATTTTTCCTTTCATTTTTTTCCATGCTAGATTGCAGGTCAAGATAAAAATAAATATTTGGCCTTGTACATTAAATTCTTACAATGGACAAAAGCAGGCTGTTTATATGTTGGAAAAAAATGCTGCCCATAAAAGTAAAAGCTAAATTTTACACCCAGCAAAATAAATTTGGAGAAAAAAACAAGAAATGTTATTTAGGATTTCTCATACATTTAAATAGTTCAGCCCCTTATTTACTGAGAATCACACATGGAACATAGATTATTATGAAAGCTCTGATCTTGAAACAGTTACAGCACTGTAGCTACCATACATCTGCTACACCAAAAATAATACCAGTATGACAGTGTAGAGATTCAATGACAATTTTTTAGAATTCAAAAAAATAAGTGATGTGAATTCTAAGAAAAATAAATATGTTCAAAATGTGTGTTCAATAGTACACTTTACAATGAGAGAAACATCTTATTTCCTGCTGCGTAATATGGTATAAAGGAAA